>NW_006921665.1:6478154-6482998 GCF_000298275.1 Orycteropus afer afer | reverse complement strand
TATCTCAGGTGGAATCTTCAAGGCCAGATGTGAAAATTGTTGCATGGAATGAGCAAGGGACATCTGGTGTAATAGCTGGGTAGAGCTTAAGAGACACAAACAGGGAAGAGACTCAAGACTGACCCCTGATTTTTCTGCCCCTTCCACCCCAAATTCAAGAAGTTAGTGCTCAGACTAAGGGACAAGTAGGAGAAGAGAAGAGCAGCTCTCAGATGCTCTGATTGCTAGAATTACAAAATCAATCATAGTGGCCAGTTTTTTAATACACACTGTACCCTGGGCTCTGCTTAGTACTTTAGATATGTTCCTGTCCTAGACTGTGTTTCTTAGAAGCAGACCCTGGGACAAAGTTTCATTCGTGTGCAAGTGGTTTGTAAAGGTTAGGCTCCCAGGAGAAATGGGTTAGGAAGTGAAGAAAAGGGCAAGGGGGAAGCCAAGCAAGAGTGTGATCTTGGGCAAAGTTGCTCCAAGGGTGGCTTCTGCTTGATCCTACAGAGGACTCTAGGGAATAATTACACTTCAGAGTTGTCTCCAACAGAGTCTGGGTCTTTCTTACTCCTAAACCATTAGTTGGAGGTTAAGGGCCACTGAGGGGCGTAGAGAGATGGATATAAATTCCCAGACACTTCCAGCTCTACATCATTGAGGAAAGTGGAGCTCTAATAGCCCAAGGGAGGCCACAGGTGCTGGTTGCTGGAAGCAAAACAAATCTCAGGGGGAAGAGTGCAAAGCAGTGAGAAAAAGAGATCTGAGGTGATCTTGAAGGAGAGAAGGTTAAAAAGTCCAGTCTTTCCATATTATTACAACATTGTTCAGAAGACAACATCTTGGCTTCCACCAACCTACCATCAACAAATGGTAGCTGAGGCATCTGGCATGGTAAAGGGCCATGCCTCAAATTAGATTCAAATCTTCTGCTATCATTTATTGGCCATGTGAACCTGGTCATTTTTTTGACCTCATTTTACATCTGTAAAATTAGGGTAATAATAGGAAATTTTCAAAGAGGTGTTCTGAAAACTAATGAGTTACAGCATGTAAAGTGCTTAATTTAGGGTCTTCCTCTTTTTTGCTGTCCCTTTACTTTACCAATCATGATGCCCTTCTCCAGAGATATGTGAGACAAAGTCTCTGCATCCTCACTTCTAAAAAGCATTCTGGCTATACTTCTTCCTAGACAGATTTCTTCATTCTTCTATCAATCCACGGAATATTAAGTATTCATTACCAACATCATAATTCAAAGGCTTCAATTCTTCTTCAGTCTTCCTTGTTCATTGTCCAACATTTGCATGCATAAAAGGGGATTGAAAATACCATGGCTTAGGTCAAGCACACCTTAGTCTTAGTGACTTTGTTGCTCTTAAACACTTTAAAGAGGTCTTTTGCAGCATATTTGCCCAATGTGGTATATTTGATTTCTTGGCTGCTTCTTCCATGGGCATTGATTGTGGCTCCAAGTAAAATGAAATCCTTGACAACTTCAGTCTTTTCCTGTTCATCATGATGTTGCTTATTGGTCCAGTTGTGAGGACTTTTGTTTTCTGCATATTGAGGTGTAACCCATACTGAAGATCATAGCCTTTGATTTTCATCACTAATTACTTCAAGTCTTCTTTGCTTTTAGCAAGTGGTACATAGTAGGTGCTCAATAAATGACAACTATTATTATGTGGAGGAGTCCCTGGCTAGTGCTAATGGTTAACATGCTAAGCTGCTTCTGAGGCCCCTAGAAGAAAGGGCTGATGATCTACTTCAGAAAAATCAGCCATCAAAAAACTTATGGAGCACACTTCTACTCTGACATACATGAGGTCGCCATGAGTAGGAACTAACTCCATGACAACTGGGTTTTGAATTTTATTATCACGTGGATGCAAACAGTTACACTAGGAATATGCATTGTGAGACGAGGATTGACAAAGTAACTGTAGATCAGGAGCTAGCTTAGTAGTGCAAGTAGCAAAGTGTGCAGTTCTGGGTAGGAAATGGACCAGTTAAGGCAGGAAGACTCAAGCATCAACTGAATCAATTGCAGACTGAAGCAGGCAGTCTAGGACCAGACCTCAGAGAGGAGGCAGTTACAAGAGCCCTGAGAGCAGTGCTGAAAGACCCAGATCATTGGTAGGGGCTCTTTGCTCTTGGACCCATTTCATTTTGCTTGCTGGGTCAATTCTACCTCCTCTTAAAAAAATTAACATCTTTATTGATATATAATTCACATATCATAAAATTCACTCATTTCAAGTGTAGTAGTCAATGATTTTTAGTAAATTCACAGTGATGCAACTCTTACCACCATTTAAGTTTAGAATATTTTTATCACTCCAAAAAAGAAACCTTGCACCCATCAGTAGTCACGCCCCATACCTCCCTCCTCCTGGCAGAACTGGCAGGCAGGAGGCAACCTGGCAGTCTAATAATCTATTTTCTGGCTCTATAGACCTTATTCTGGGTTTTTCGTGTAAGTGGAATCATATAATGTGTGGTCTTTTGTAACTGCTTCTTCCACTTAAAATAATGTTTTCAAGGTTCATCCAGTATTATAGCATGTATCAGTACTTCATTCCTTTTTTATGTCTGAATGATATTCCATCATATAGCTTTATCACATTTTGTTTACTTGTTAATCAGTTACGGGAGCTCTGGTGGTGCAGTGGATAAGGCATTTGGCTGCTTCCATAGTGATACCACCTCGGAAACCCAAGGAGGGTCACTGTGAGTCAGATCTGACTCGTCGGCAGTGAGTTTGGTTTGGTTTGGTGCTAACCAGAAGCTTAGCAGTTCAAACCCACCAGCTGCTCCACAGAAGGAATACAGAGCAATCTACTTCTGTAGTGATACTGCCTCGGAAACCCAAGGAGGGTCACTGTGAGTCAGATCTGACTCGTCGGCAGTGAGTTTGGTTTGGTTTGGTGCTAACCAGAAGCTTAGCAGTTCAAACCCACCAGCTGCTCCACAGAAGGAATACAGAGCAATCTACTTCTGTTAAGATTTACAGCCTTGGAAACCCAATGGGGGTTGCTATGAGTCAGAATCTACTCAATGGCAGTCAGTTTGGTTTTTGGTTTTTTGGTTCATCAGTTGCTGGACATTTGGGTTGCTTCCACTTTTTAGCTATTATGAATAGTGCTGCTATGAACATTTGTGCACAATTTTTTTTTTTTTTTTTAAGAAGAGTTGATGCTTTTGAGTTGTGGTGTTGGTGAAGGATACTGAAAGTGAAAGAAAGATACTGAAAGAACTAATAAATCTGTCCTGAAAAAAGTGCAGCTGGAATGCTCCTGGGAAGCGAGAATGGCTCGACTTTGTTTGAACTACTTTGGTCATGTTATCAGAAAGAACCATTCCCTGGAGAAGGATATCATGCTTGGTAAAGTGGAGGGTCAATGAAAAAGGAGAAGGCCCTCAATGAGCTGGATTGACACAGTGGCTGCAATAATGGGCTTAAATATAACAAGGATAGTGAGGCTGGTGCAGGACTGGGCAGTGTTTCATTTTGTTGTACACAGAGTCACTATGAGTCAAAGCTGATTCAATGGCACCTAACAACAACAACAAATATTTTCATTTCTCTTGGATATATATAACTAGGAATTGAATTGCTGGATCATATGGTAACTCTAGGAGCTCTGGTGGCATAGTGCCTAAGGCATTTGACTGCTAACCAGAAGACTGGCAGTTCAAACCCACCAGCCATTCCTCAGAAGGAAGATTGGGCAATCTACTTCTGTAGAGATACCGCCTAGGGAACTCAAGAAGGAGTCGCTGTGAGTTGAATCAACTCAAAGGCAGTGAGTTTTTTTTTGTGTTTTTTTTAATGGTAACTCTACACGTCTGTCAGTTTGTTGTACTGTGGGGGCTTGCATGTTGCTGATAGGCTGGAGGTGATGCCACCAGTATTTCAAATACCAAAAGTTTCACCCATGGTGGACAGGTTTCAGTAGAGCTTCCATATTAAGATAGACTCAGAAGAAGAAAGGGCCATCTACTTCTCAAAGAATTGGCCAGTGAAAACCTTATGAATAGCAGTGAAACACTGTCTGATATATTACTGGAAAACTTTATGAATAGCCCTGAAACACTGTCCAATATAGCCTGAAGATGAGCCCTTCAGGTCAGAAGACATTCAAAATACGACCGGGGAAGGCTGCCTCCTCAGAGTAGAGGCAACCTTAATGATGTGGATGGAGTAATGCTTTCAGGACTTCCATTTGCTGATGTGACATGACTCAAAATGTGAAGAAACAGCTGCAAACACACATTAATAACTGGAACACTGAATGTACAAAGTATGAGTCTAGGAAAATTGGACGTTGTCACAAATGAAATGGAACAAATAAAGATCAATATCTTAGGCATTAGTGAGCTGAAATGGACTGGTTTTGGCCATTTTGAATCAGGCAACCATGTGATCTACTATTGCAGGAATGACAAATTGAAGAGAAATGGTATGGCATGGCATTCATCATCACAAAGAATGTTTCAGCATCTATCCTGAAGCACAATGCTGCCAGCAATAGGATAATATCCATACACCTACAAGGAAGAACAATTAATACTATTATTCAAATTTATGCATCAATCACCAAAGCCAAAGATAGAGAAATTGAAGATTTTGACCAAATTCTGCAGTCTGAAATTCACCAAGCATTCAATCCAGATGTGTTGATTATCACTGGTGATTGGAATGCAAACGTTGGAAACAAAGAAGAATCACTGGTAGTTGAAAAATATGGCCTTGGTTACAGAAATAATGCTGGAGATCGCATGATAGAATTTTCCAAGACCCATGATATATTCTTTTCTTTTTTTTTTGGGGGGGGGTGAAAATTTACAGAACA
>NW_006921665.1:6459105-6464503 GCF_000298275.1 Orycteropus afer afer | reverse complement strand
GTCTTTCTGCCTAGTCTGCCATCTTGCCAGATCCCACAAATACCGTTTTTCAAAAACAGAAACGATGGCTACACACATGCACTTTACCAGATGGAATACACAGGAATCAGATGGATTATATCTGTGGAAAGTGGAGGTGGAGAAACTCAATATCTCCAGCCAAAAGAAGGCCAGGAGCTGACTCTGGAACAGACCACGAACTGCTTATATGCAAGTACAAGTTGAAGGTGAAGATGATTAAAACAACTCCGTGAGAGCCAAAATATGACCTTGACTATATCCCTCCTGAATTTAGAGACCATCTAAAAAATAGATTTGATGAATTGAACAACAATGACCGAAAACCAGAGGAATTGTGGGATGACATCATGAACGTCATCCATGAAGAAAGCACACACACTCACTGCTGTCGAGTTGATTCTGACTCATAGTGACCCCTCCTTGGGTTTCCAAGGCGATATCTCTATGGAAATAGATTGCCCAGTCTTTCTTCTGAGGAGTGGCTGATGGGTTTGAACCGCCAGTCTCCTGGTTAGCAGTCAAAGGCCTTATAGGCACTATGGTCATTAAAAAGAAAGGAAGAAAAGACCAATATGGATGTCAGAAGAGACTCTGAAATTTGCCCTTGAGTGAAGAGTAGCTAAAGCAAATGGAAGAAATGACAAGATAAAAGAGCTGAACAGGAGATTTCAAAGAGCAGCTTGAGAAGACAAAGTCATTCATTATAATGAAATGTGCAAAGACCTGGAGTTAGAAAACCAAAAGAGAAAAACATGCTCGGCATTTCTCAAGCTGAAACAACTGAAGAAAAATTCAAGCCTCTAGTTGAAATATTAAAAGAGTCTGTGGGCAAAATATTGCATGATGCAGGAAACATCAAAGGAAGATGAAAGGAATACATACCACTGTACCAAAAAGAATTTGTCAATGTTCATCCATTTCAGGAGATGGCATATGATCAAGAAAGAGCCAATAGTATTGATAGAAGAAGTCAAAGCTGCACTGAAAGAATTGGCGAAGAACAAGGCCCCAGGAAGTGATGAAATACCCATTGAGATGTTTCAACAAATGGATGCCTCGCTGGAAGCACTCATTTGTCTATGCCAAGAAATTTGGAAGACAGCTACCTGGCCAACTAACTGGAAGAGATCCATATTTGTACCCATTCTAAAGAAAAGTGATCCCACAGAATGTGGAAATTATTGAACAATATCATTAATATCACACACAAGTAAAATCTTACTGAAGATAATTCAAAAATGCTTGTAGCAGTATATTGACAGAGAACTTCCAGAAATGCAAGCTGGATTCAGAAGAGGACATGGAACGAGGGATATCATTGCCAATGTCAGATGGATCTTGGCTGAAAGCAAAGAATACTAGAAAGATGTTTACTTGTGTTTTAATGACTACACAAAAGCATTAGACTGTATGGATCATAACAAATTATGGATAACATTGAGAAGAATGGGAATTTCAGAACACTGGATTGTGCTCATCATGAACCTGTACATAGACTAGGAGGCTGTGGTTCAAACAAAACAATTATTTAAAATGAGGGAAGGAGTGCATCAGGGTTGTATCCTTTAACCATACTTATTCAATCTATATGCTGAGCAAATAACCCAAGAAGCTGAACTATATGAAGAAGAACATGGCATCAAGATTGGAAGAAGACTTATTAACAACCTGTGATATGCAGATGACATGACTTTGCTTGCTGAAAGTGAAGATGACTTGAAGCACTTACTGATGAAGATTAAAGACTTCAGTCTGCATCTGCATCTCAACATAAAGAAAATGAAAATCCTCACAACTGGACCAATAAGCAGCATCACAATAAATGGAGAAAAGATTGAAGTTGTTAAAGGTTTCATATTACTTGGTTCCATAATCAACACCAATGAGAGCAGCAGTCAAGACATCAGACCACGTATTCCGCTGGGCAAATCTGCTGCAAAGACCCCTGTAAAGTGCTAAAGAGCAAAGATGTCTCTGTGAAGACTAAGGTGTGTCTAACCCAAGCCATGGTATTTTCAGTGGCCTCATATGCATGTGAGAGCTGGACAGTGAACAAGAAAGACTGAAGAACAGTTGATGCTTTTGAATTGTGGTGTTGGGGAAGAATATTGAAAGTACCATGGACTGCCAAAAGAACTAATAAATCTGTCCTGGAAGAAGTGCAGCTGGAATGCTCCTTGGAAACGAGAATGGCCAGACTTCATCTCATCTACTTTGGTCACGTTGTCAAAAGGGACCATTCCCTGGAAAAGCATATCATGCTTGGTAAAGTGGAGGGTCAATGGAAAAGGGGAAGACTCTCAATGAGATGGATTGACATAGTGGCTGCAACGATGGGCTCAGGTATAGCAGGGATTGTGAGAATGGCACAGGACCAGGCAATGTTTCGTTCTGTTGTACATAGGGTCACTATGAGTTGCAGCTGACTTGATGGTACCTAACAACAACAGCAACATGATAACCTTTTGAGGAACTGCCAAACTGTTTTCCAAAGCAACTGCACCATTTTACATTCACACCAGCAACATTTAAGGGTTCTGATTTTTCCGTATCCTTACAACACTTGTTATTATCTGTCCTTTCTTATTTTATTTTAGCAACTCTAGTGGGTATGAAGTGGAATGTCATTGTGGTTTTGATTTGCATTTACCTAATGTTGAGCATCTTTTCATGTGCTTGTTGGTCATTTGTGTATGTTTGGAGAAATGTCTATTCAATCCTTTGCCCACTGTTAAATTGGCTTGTCTTTTTTTTTCCACTTTAATTGTTGTTATTGAGTTATAAGAGTTATTTACGTATTCTGGATACCAGATCTAATTTGCAAATATTTTCTCTCATTCTATGGATTGTCTTTTCACTTTCTTGATGCTATCAATTTTCATCACAAAATTTTTTAATTTTCATGAAGTCTAATTTATCTTCTTTTTCTTTTGTCATTTGTGCTTTGATATCATGTTAAGAAACCTCTTCCTAAACCAAGATTGTAAAGATTTACTGTTGTGTTTTCTTCTAAGTGTTTTGTAGTGTTAGCTCTTGCATCTAGGTCTATTATCCATTTTTAATTAACTATTGCACATGGTGTGAAGTAGGCTCCAACTTGATTCTATTGCATGTGAAGATCCATCATCCTAGTACTCTTTGTTCATCACTTTACAAGTGGCGGCATTGGTATGCTCCCCACCACCTCTACCAACAGCCAACAACAATTAACCAGAAGGGACAGAAGTATTGGGTGGCTTGGCTTCCCTTAGGGGAAAATTTACCCTCAGGAGCTTTCTAATTCTTGTTACCACTCTCCTCCTTACCACAGTCAAGCCAGCTTCTCTCCTGGGACTGGATTCCCTAAGCTTTACCTTCTCACTTTGCCTTTCTAGCTGAGTCCAGAGACTCAAATTGAAATAAACACTTTAGAGTGTTTATCTGCATTTGGCAAGACTAGTTAAGAAGTTCCTTTAGCCCTTGCATTGTTAGAATCAGGTTCATTTGTCTGAAACAGAGGTCCCAAAGAAAAGGGGCTTGAAAAAGAACAGATTTCATTTCTCTGTCATGTGTCCAGGGCTGATGGGGTTGCTCTGCTCCACTAGGTCATGAGGCACTGCTTTGCCACCTTAGTGTGACTTCTTAAGACACTAGGCATCCAACCATTGCATCTGCATCCCAGCCGGAATCAAGGAAAGAAAGCAAAGAAGGCAACATCTCTTTCCTTTAAGGACACTTTGTGTTATTGAGTTATACACCACTTCCATCTTCATCCTTAGGCCAGAATTTAGTCACAGGCCACACTCAGCTGCAAGCAATTTTACAAAATGTAGTGTTGTTATTCCAGGTAGACATGCACCCAACTATAACTTGAGAGCTGTATTGTAAAGGAGTCCCTGGATGGTGTAAAAGTTTAATGCACTTGGCTTCTTTCCAAAAGGTTGGTGGTTCATGTCCACCCAGAGGTGCCTTGGAAGGAAAGCCTTGTGATCTACTTCCAAAAGATTACAGCCATTGGAAACCCTATGGAGAACAGTTCTGCTCTGACACACACAGGGTTGCTATGAGTCGGAATCCACTCAACAGCAATTGGTTTGGTTTTTGGTTTATTGTGAAGGAAGTAGGGCAGAACTGATATTGAAAGATGTCTAGACATCTCTACCAGAATCCTGTGGTCTCAAGAGTCAAGGGACCTTCTTCCAATTTCAGTTATGCAGATGATTTGTCAACCCAGTTGGGGAACTGGCTAGAACAGTATACATGGATGTCTTGCTCAATGTAACCCTTCCTCATTTCTGCATTTTCATGTAGTATCCCTAGGTTTAGTATAAAGTGGAAGAACAGAGTTCTAGTCACTGAATGAAATGAAACCACCAAAATGCTCAGAGTGTGGAGATTTTGCTCCTGAAATATAGTTGTACTCTTTGTCTCATGACATTGACTGCAATTTACTGCATTTTTTTTAAATAAGTAATTATAACAAGTGGTTGCTATGAACATGCAGGCTTCATACAACTGCCCTTTCAATGACCCATACATACCCTGACCTGGACAGACCACCTTCTGTCCAAGAGATGATAAGTTTTGTTTCTAGACCAGATAAAACCCTGGCTTACCCTGGTGACCAGCATAATCAGACACCAATAAAACAGCTGATTGAAATGAAATGCTAAACCAGCTCACGATAATGAGTACATGCACCTTTCCTATAAGACATCTTACCTTGTTCCTTCTTCGTTCTAAGATGCAATACCTGCTGCCCTAGCCC
Source organism: Orycteropus afer afer (assembly GCF_000298275.1). NCBI lineage: Eukaryota > Metazoa > Chordata > Mammalia > Tubulidentata > Orycteropodidae > Orycteropus > Orycteropus afer. Next base: position 6,459,735 of record NW_006921665.1, on the reverse strand, counting down.
TGGCTCACTGCACTCCATTAAGGGAGCCACTTGCAAGGTAAGAGGCTGCATGCTTTTAGGATCAATATGGTATTCACCCAAGTTGTAAGGAAACACAATACCAGGGACAGTGTTTGTAGTGAGGGTTTGTGGAGGATTAGGCTCTGTTTCTCTGGGATTTATCACCCAGTGCACAGTCTGGACAGAAACCTGTGAGGCTGTCTGTGTGGTTTTAAGATGAGCCTAAAGACTTTCAGTGCTTGGTCTTTTAAAAGTAAAATCCTACTAATCATTCAAAATGCACCATATTCACATGCAGAAGAGAGAAAGAAAGCAAAAGGAAAACAAATTTCTCAAATTTTATTTGAGAGGTTCCCGAGGAAGGAATCTTTCTTGAAGAAAGCGTCAGGCCTATTATGTCTATAGCAGTGTAGGCTTTAGGACTTCACTTTCAATGAAAATTTCTTTTTCAAGTATACCACCTACTGAGAATCAATAATTGTTTGGGGGGTTTTATGTTATTTTATTCCTTTTTCTAGGGCAAAAAAGCATATCAAACTGCATTTGTTCTAATAACTTATCAATTCTATTTTAATTCAAATTTATTTCCCTCTAATTTTATTCTAGGAGCTCTGGTAGCATAGTGGTTAA
>NW_006921665.1:6456571-6458518 GCF_000298275.1 Orycteropus afer afer | reverse complement strand
CCCGACTCATAGCGACCCCTCCTTGGGTTTTCGAGGCAGTGTCACTACGGAAGTAGATTGTCCCATCTTCCTTCCGAGGAGTGGTTGGCAGGTTTGAACCGTCAGCCTTCTGGTTAGCAGTCAAGTGCCTTAGGCACTACGCTACCAGCCACTCCTGAAAGGAAGGTTGGGCAATGTACTTCCGTAGTGATACTGCCTCAGCAACCCAAGGAGGGGTCGCTATGAGTCGGGTCCCACTCGACGGCATATAACAACTACAACAGCTTCTCTGTGGGTGGAAGATGAGGCAAGCTACTTCCATAAAGATTCATAGCCTTGGAAACCCTATGGTAGTCACTATGAGTCAGAATCAACTCGATGGCAGTGGATTTGGTTTTTGTTTTTTTAGGAAGTAAGGAGGTGGCTAACCCCTGCCCCCTCCCTCCCCCCAAAAAAACTGTTGCCATCTAGTCAATTCCAACTCACAGTGACCCAATACAACAGAGTAGAATTGCCCCATAGGGTTTCCAAGGCCATAGACTTTATGGAAACAGACTGCCAATCTTTCTCACGTGGAGCCAATGATGGGTTCGAACCACTGACCTTCTGCCTATTAGCCAAGTGCATAAACACTGTGCCACCAGGGTTCCTAGGAGGTGGCTAAGGTGGGTCAAATCACTAAGCACTCTACTACTAACTAGAAAGCAGTTTGAGCCTACCCAGAAGTGCCTTGGAAGAAAAGACCTGGCAATCTGCTTCTGAAATGTCACAGCCTTGAAAACCCTGTGGAGTACAGTTCTATTCTGCACACATGGGGTTGCCATGAGTCAGAACTGACTTGACAGCATTTTTTTTTAAATGAAATGAGAACAAAGCATCAACCACCAATAACTGCTCTTGAAAAAGGATGCTGAGGTGGGTAGAAATATTGAGACTCGGCATAAAGACATGACATGGGAAAGTGTGTCTACAAAAGGGAAAGGACGATGTGACTTTAAGTTTGATGCCAAAGGAATCTTTACTGAGGGGCGAGGGGAAATAAAATCCATTTTCCTGATGTGTGCTGTGGAGGAAGTGGTTCAAAGCAAGAAAACCCTTTTTTTCCAAATGCCTGCTATAGGCTCTCCACCAGGACAGAGCACCGATGCTATTAATCTTGACTTAGTGAATGAAAGTATTACACGGATTTCAATCCAGACCTTTAAGTCTTTAAGAGCTCTGAAGAGCCCTGATATGGGGCCCGATTTTACTTGGGTGATTCCACAGGGGTAACTCACTTTAATTTTGCTTTCATCTCTATGAGAGGGCTTGAAACTTTACAAGCCAACAGGTTTCCTTTTCCAATTCCTGGGGAGAAGGCTTCTGTTGCTTTCTTACTGCTGCAAGATTGAAGGTGGGTGACCCTCCTTCATCTGTTACCTTGGAAGATGTAGAGAACCAGAAGTAAGTGTGAAATAATAGGCAAACGGTAGTAGATTCCTCCCTTCTTCGGGAAAAGTTATTGCCTTTCCAAATGCCAGTTTGTTTTTTGATCTTCCATGGTCCAGCCCTATATTTAGCACAGAAAGACACTTCAGAAGCCACAACAGTGATAATAACCCCAAATATACACAAGGACAAAGCCAGTGGCATGTTTGTTTTGTTCTGTCAGGCAAATTATGATCTAAGTTTTTTGCCAACAGCACTTTTTTTTTAATTACTATTGTTTATTGCAGTGGGCCCATCTATTTATTGAGATTCTAAAATGCAATTAAATTTTCTCAAATAAAAAAGAAAGAGCTGATTATGTAGATTTAAACTGTTTCACGACTCCCATTGTGAAAAAAGGAAAAGCTTTGTGGAAAACTATACCAACCACTCCGTGGAAGCAAGACTGGGCAGTCTACTCCTGTAAAGATTTACCACCATGGAAACCCAATGGGGGTCGCTATGAGTTGGAATTGACTCAACAGCAGCGGGTTAGTTTTT
>NW_006921665.1:6448349-6453349 GCF_000298275.1 Orycteropus afer afer | reverse complement strand
AAAATGGATGGATAGCTGCTTTCAAGAAAGGTCTTAATTTAACCTTACTGGTTAACATGTGGTTCCCATGCCCCAGATGTGCTAGAAGTTCCTCTTTTATTCCCTTCTGCTCCCCATACTCCCTTCTCCAATAGGTCTGGCATAATTTCATATACATGTTATTACACCGAACTAAACTCCTCAGTCAAAAATCCATTGTCTTTGTTGTTGTTAGGTGCCACCGAGTTGGTTCAGACTCCTAGTGACCTATGTACAAAAAAATAAAGCACTGTCCGGTCCTGCGCCATTCTCACAATTGTTGCTATACTTGAGCCCTTTGTTGCAGCCATTGTGTCAATCCATCTCATTGAGGGTCTCCCTCTTTTTTGCTGACCCTCTACTTTACCAAGCATAATATCCTTTTCTAGAGACGGGTCCCTAGTGACAACATATCCAAAGAATATGAGATGAAATTTCACTATCCTGACATCTAGGGAGCATTCTGGCTATACTTCTTCCCAGACAGATTTCTTCGTACCTCTGGCAGTCAATGGAATATTCAGTATTCTTCTCCAACACCGTAATTCAAAGGCATCAGTTTTTTTTTTTTTTTTTCATCTTCCTTATTCACATCCAGCTTTTGCATGTATATGAGGTGACTGAAAATACTATGGCATGGGTCAGGCGCACCTTAGTTTTCCAAGTGACATTTTTGTGTTTTAACACATTAAAGCAGTCTTTTCCAGAAGATTTTCCCAGTGCAATATGTCATTTGATTTCTTGACTTTTTCCATGGGTATTGATTATGGATTCAAGCAAAATGAAATCCTTGACAACTTCCATCTTTTCTCCATTTGTCATGAGGTTGCTTATTGGTCCAGGTGTGAAAATTTTTGTATTCTTTATGTTGAGGTGTAATCATCAGTAAGTGCTTCAAGTTTTCTTCACTTTCAGCAAGCAAGGTTGTGTCATCTGCATATCGCAGATTGTTAAAAAAAAGTCTTACTCTAATCTTGATATCTCATTCTTCTTCGTATAGTTCAGTTTCTCAAATCATTTTCTCAGCATACATATTGAAGAAGCAAGGTGAAAGGATACATCCCTGACAAACACCTTTCCTGATTTTAAACCATGCAATATACTCTTGTTCTGTTCAAAAGATTGCCTCTTGGTCTATGTACAAGTTCCACATGAGCATACTTAAATATTCTGGAATTCCCACACCTTGAAATGTTATCCATAATTGGTTATGATCCATACAGTCTAACGCCTTTGCATAGTCAATAAAACACAGATATACATATTTCTGGTATTCTCTGCTCTCAGGCAAGATCTATCTGACATCAGTAATGAGTGATATCCCTTGTTCCACATCCTTGCCTGAATCCAGGTAGAATTTCTGGCACTTCCTTGTCATACTGCTGCAACTGTTTTGAATTACCTTCAGCAAATTTTATTTTGTGTGATATTAATGATGTTGTTTGATAATTTCCATATTCTATTGGATCACCTGTCTATAGGATGGGCACAAACATAGTTCTCTTTCCAGTTGGTTGGCCAGGTAGCTATCTTACAAATTTCTTGGCATAGACAAGTTAGCAGTGCATTTGTTTGTTAAAACATCTCAGTTGGTATGCCATCAATTCCTGAAGTTGGACTTCTTCCTTCAATACCATCAATTCTTGATCATATGCTATCTCCTGAAGTGATTGAACACTGACCAATTCTTTTTGGTACAGTAACTCTGTGTATTCCTTTCATCTTCTTTTGATGCTTCCTACATTGTTCAATATCTTGCCCATAGAATCTTTCAGTATTGCAACTCAAGGCTTAAATTTTTTCTTCAGTGCTTTCAGCTTGAGAAATGCCGAGTATGTTCTTCCCTTTTGGTTTTCTAATGCCAGGTCTTTGCACATTTCATTATGATACTTAACTTTGTCTTCTTGAGCTGCCTTTTGAAATATGTTCAGCTCTTTTACTTCATCATTTCTTCCATTCTCTGTAGCTACTCTATGTTCAGGAGCAAGTTTCAACATCTGTTCTGATATCAGTTTTGGTCTTTTCTTTGTTTCCTCTCTTTTTAATAACCTTTTGTATGATGTTCTTGATGTCATGTATGATGTTCTTGATGTCATCTTACAACTTGTCTGGTCTTTGGTCATTAGTGTTCAATGCCTCAAATCTATTCTTGAGATGGTCTCTAAATTCAGGTGGTGTGGTAGTTCAGTTTGCATGTCAACTTGGCTGGGCCTGGTTGAATGTCTGGGCAGCTGGATGTAGTATTCCCCATGATGAGATTGGTAATCAACTCCATGGGGGAATCTACTGTGAGCAGCTGAGTAGCTGCCTTAGGGGATGTGGTCTGCTTCCTGTATATAAGCAGAAGCCTTGGGGAATGGTCTCTAGCTTATGGCATGCTTGGACCCTGCATGAAGCCAAGTCATTGTTCAGCACCCTGCCATGCTCTGCCAACCTTGGGGCTTACAATGGACTTAAATTAATGGCCTGCAGTGTGGTTTGGTAACATCAGGACTGTGCCATTTTATTTGTCGACCTTGGGCTTGTTAGCCTCAGCAGCCAGTAGCTGCCTGAGTGAAGAGAAGCCTCTAGCTTCAGTGGGCCAGGAGCAAGAGGCAGAGCTGAAGCCCAAGGTTGAGGGGCTTTCACACAGCCCTTAGAGCCTGGCACTTTGAATTTGGACTTAAAGCTTCCAAACTGAGAGAGAATAAACTCCTGTTTGTTCAAGCTATCCTATTTGTGGTATATTCTTGTCAGAGCAGTACTAGGTAACCAGAACAGGTGGGATATATTCAATGTTGTACTTTGGCTCTTGTGGACTTGGATTCATTTTCTTTAGATTCAACTTGAACTCATATATGAGCAACTGATAGTCTGTTCTACAGTTGGCTCCTTGGCCTTGTTCTGACTGATGATTTTGAGCTCCTCTATTGTCTCTTTCCACAGATGTAATCACTCTGATTTCAGTATGTTCTATCTGGCAAGACCAATGAGTACTGCCACCACTTAAGTTTTGAAAAAAGGTATCTGTAAATGGTAAGTCATTGGTCTTGAAAATTCAAGTACACACTCTCCAGCATCGCTTCCACCATCTATATTTTCCAACTTATGATCCTTCTTCTTTTCCAACTTTGACATTCCAGTCACCAGTAATTATCAGTGCATCTTGACTGCATGTTTGATCAATATCGGACTCCAGAAGTTGGTTTACAAAAAAACAAAACAAAAAAAAAAACAAAAAACACACCTTCAATTTCGTCATCTTTTGCATGGTGGGTTTAAATTTGAATAATAGTCATATTAACTGGTCTTCATTGTTGTTGTGGTTAGGTGCTGTCAAGTCATCTTCAACTCATAGAAACCCTATGCACAGCAGAATGAAACACTGCCCGGTCGTGCGCCAGCTTCATGATCCTTACTATACTTGAACCCATCACCGCAGCCACTGTGTCAATCCATCTCATTGAGGGCCTTCCCCTCTTTTGTCAACCCTCCACCTTACCAAGTATGACATCCTTCTCCAGTGAGTGGTCCTTTCTATAACATGACCAAAGTATGTGATATGAAGTCTGGCCATTCTTGCTTACATGAGGCATTCCAGCTGCACTTCCTCCAGAACAGATTTGTTAGTTCTTTTAGCAGTCTGTGGCACTTTCAGCATTCTTTGCCAGCACCACAACTCAAAAGCATCAACTCTTCTTCGGTATACTTTACTCATTGTCGAGCTCTCACATGTATATGAAGCAATTGAAAATACCACGGATTGTGTCAGGCACACCTTGGTCCTCAAGCAGACATCTTTGCCCTTCAGCACTTGAAAGGTGTCTTTTGCAGCCAATTTCGCCCAGTGCTGTATGATATCTGATGTCCTGATTGCTGCTTCTATTGGTGCCGATTGTAGAACCAAGCAATGTGAAGTCTTTGACAACCTCAATCTTTTCCCTATTTATCATGCTGCTGCTTATAGGTCCAGTTGTGAGGATTTTTGTTTTCTTTATATTGAGATGTAATCCACACTGCAGACTGTATTCTTCAATCTTCATCAGTAAGTGCCTTGAGTCATCCTCACTTTCAGCAAGGAAAATTGTGTCATCAGCATGTGGCAGATTGTTAATGATTCTTCCTCCAATCCTGATGCCATGTTCTTCTTCATATAGTCCAACTTCTCAGATTATTTCCTCAGCATATAGATTGAATGAGGATGGTGAAAGGACACAACGCTGACACACTCCTTTCTTGATTTTAAACCATGCAGTCTTCCCTTGTTCTGTTTGAAAGACAGCCACCTGGTCTGTGTACAGGTTCCTCATGAGTACAATTAAGTGTTCTGGAATTCCCCTTCTTCTCAATGTTGTCAATATTAAAAGTTGAATGCTTTTGCATAGTCATTAAACACAAATAAACATCTTTCAGGTATTCTTTGTTTTCAGCCAAGATCCATCTGACATCAGCAATGATATTCCTCTTCTGAATCCAGCTTTGCATTTTTGGAAGTTCTCTGTCAATATACTGCTGCAAGCATTTTTTAATTATCTTAAGTAAGATTTTACTTGCATGTGATATTAATGATATTGTTTGATAATTTCCACATTCTATGGAATCACCTTACTTTGGAATGGGTACAAATATGGATCTCTTCCAGAGAGCTGGCCAGATAACTGTCTTCCAAATCTCTTGGCACAACCAAGTCAGTTCCTCCACAGGGGCATTTGTTTGTTGAAACATCTCGGTAAGTATTCCATTAATTCCTGGAGCCTTGTTCTTCATCAATTCGTTCAGAGCAGCTTTGACTTCTTCTTCAATACCATTGGTTCTTGAACATATGCCACCTCCTGAAATGGATGAAGATCAACCAGTTGTTTTTGGTACAGTGATTCTGTGTATTCCTTACATCTTCTTTTGATGCTTCCTGCATCATTCAATATTTTGTCCACAGAATCTTTCAGTGTTGCAACTCGAGGCTTAAACGTTTTCCTCAGTTCTTTCAGCTTGAGAAATGCTGA
>NW_006921665.1:6432788-6441824 GCF_000298275.1 Orycteropus afer afer | reverse complement strand
GTAAGGTTGGTCTGGTTTTAACAAATTCCCTTAGTTTCTGCTTATCTGGAAATCTCCTAATTTCACCATCATATTTCAGGGACAGTTTTGCCAGGTATGCAATTCTTGGTTGAAAATTTTTCTCTAAAATATTCTGCTGCTGTTCATAAAGTTTTCACTGGCCAATTTTTTTAGAAGTAGATCTCCAGATCCTTCTTTTAGTCTGTCTTAATCAGGAAGCTCTGCTAAAACCTTTTCACCATGGTGATCCTGCTTGAAATACCAGTGGCATAGCTTCCAGAATCACAGCAACATGCAAACCACCACAGTATGACAAACAATTTCCCTTTGTCTTTACTATTGGTAAATATACATTGTAATGAAAGACTTGGGGGAAAATAACATCTCCTCCCCAATTGAGAAGTATATGCTTTGCACCTAAGCCAGATCCCATCAAGTGCTCCACCCAACTGCACCACATGCCCTTCCCCATCCCCACCACGTGCCAGTCCATCCCATCATGTGCCCACTCCACCCCACCACATGACCAGCCCCATTCCACCATATGTCCTACCCCACCATTTAACTTCGTCCCTGACACACCTCACCACTTATTTCACCAGCAACAAAAGCAACATCAGTTGTGGCTACAGCTCCTGCTCACAGGAGTATTGCTCTCTTTGATGAATGTTGCTGTTGTTAGATTCCATGGAGTTGGCTCTGACTCATAGTGACCTTATGTACAACAGAACAAAACACTGCCTGGTCCTGCACCAGCCTCACGATCCTTGCTGTACCTGAGCCCATCGTAGCAGCCACTGTGTCAATCCATCTTGTTGAGGGCCTTCCCCTTTTTTATTGACCCTCCACTTTACCAAGCATGATATCCTTCTCCAGCGAATCCCTTCTGACAACATGACAAAGTAGGTGAGACAAAGTCTGTCCATTCTTGCTTCCAAGAAGCATTCCAGCTATACTTCTTCCAGGACAGATTTATTAGTTCTTTTAGCAGCCCTTGGTACTTTCAGTAGTTTTGATGATTAACCAAACCAAAACCCAAACTCACTGTCATTGAGTCAATTCCAACTCACAGCAACACCCAATGGGTTTCCAAGACTGTAAATCTTTACTACCTTATCTTGCTTCCACAGAGCGGCTGGTAGGTTCAAACCACCGACCTTTTAGTTAGCAGCCAAATGCCTTAACCTCTACACAACCAGAGTTCCTTTCTTTGATGATTAGTATTTATTAATAAACTGCTAAATCCAAATTGGCTTCCAGCATTTGTCTCAAAGTGGGCACATTGTTTTGAGTTTCCCACCATGGGCCTATGAGATACATCTCATTAAGGGTAGTAAGAAAGGTAAAGGTTTACCTTATGAGTGGTTGGTAAGCAGAAAACAGAGGGGAAATCTTGTGAAAGGCAGTCCACAGATCCACACTGCTCTTTATCCTGCAGGTGGAGAAATGGAATCCAGCACAGCTTTGAAGTCTGGTGGCACTCTTCATTAAGCTGGTCCTTGTGCTATGACCCCAGATGTTTAGCCCGGGACAGATTACCCAGTAAGCAAGGTAAGCTTTTTCATATGGTGAAAAACATGTGAAATTATTTACTATGGATTAGTAAGTAAGCACAAGTAAGCCCATGCTTACCTTGCTTACTGGGTACTCTGTCCCTATCAGGGATTGTAAATTCAAAAAGAGGCTTTGATTTTGTAGGGATCTGCTGTGGGATTGGGAGAGATACAGATGCCAGCCATACCTAGAAACAGAATCTTTGAAGTTGTGAAAAAGTGTGAAATTGTTACTACACATTAGTAAGTAAGCACAAGCAAGCCTATGCTTACCTTGCATACTGGGTAATCCAACCCTGCTTCTACAGGAAGCTGGTTGCTACGTATAGTAGCTGGGCTAGAAATGTGGTTTATCCCCATGTGGTAGAATTGCTCTCATTTTCAAACATGGTGCAAGAACATAATGGCCGTTTGTAATTATCACATTAGCATCATGGAGCAATATACCTACAATAAATTAAGACTGCTTTGCAATTAGTACCAATGATCACAGCTGTGGAGACAAATGGCATATGTGCTAATTAAATAATTTGTCACTTGACTGCTAAACAAACAATTCAGCCTCTTTACATTACCAACTGCCATCTCCAGAATACCACCATGGGCCATTAACCCATGGAAGGAGCAGCCACAATTGTGCCGTGCTCACAATTGCTGGGGAGCAAGATCTCAATGGCGGGATGAAAGGTGACAGGGAAAAATTCCCTTGGATTACAAGTCCCCACTTTCATTAAAAGTGCTCTTGGAAAATGAGTTCTGTGAGGAGAAAACAAACCTACCACTCAGAGAACATTTGGAAACAGCCCACCCCAGTGTTAAGATTTCTAAGCTCTGTTAGATGTGTCCTTATTGAAGTGAACCAGCAAAAATCACATCACATCATGTTTCAACTTAATCTTGTGTCATCATATCCTCCTCTCCATTTGCAACACTTTCTACATTTTCTCTTTTCTTGACTATCAATCCTCCTTCCTTCACTTCTACCTCAGTTGCTAACTTATAAACGTGAAGTGTGAAATGTGCCCTTAATGGGGCCACTGCTAGCCTGTACAATAGTTTCATGTGGACTTAGCCCTATGACAGGGCATGAGGCTTGGTAAGTGGGATATAGGCTGGATTTGAGTCCCTGTCCACTGCCTTAGTCCAGGCCCCTGTGCAATGCCTACTATAGACGCAGATTTGTTCTCAGTTGCCTCTGGCAATAGAAACCAAGGACTTATTGCCTTCAAGTTGATTCTGACTCTTCTTAGTGGTCCCATGTCTGTTGGAGTAGAACTGTGCTCCATAGGGTTTTCAAGGACTGATTTTTCAAAAGTAGATCACCAGGCCTTTCTTTTGAGGTCCCTCTGGGTGGACTTGAACCTCCAAACTTTCAGTTAGCAACAGAGCTCATTAACTGTTTGCTCCACCTATGGACTCCAGAAAGAAGAGAAGGTTTGGGTAATTTAAAGCTGCAGAAAACCCCCAAACCAAATGTCACCATTATGCTTCCTTATTCTGCTTTTTAGAATTGTTAACTAAGACAACTTGATTATACCTTATTCTTGTCCTTGCTCACGAGCTGTAGATTGATCAGACAAGAGGAGAAAAGCAAAGCAGTGAGGACTTTGTCACTCCAGGGGTGGTGGTGAAGTAACTCACTGCCATCAACTCAATCCTGATCCATAGTGAACCCCCCATTGGGTTTCCAAGGTTATAAATCTTTACAGAAGCAAACTGCCTCATCTTCAGCAGAGTGGCTGGTGGGTTTGATTATATAATAGTTCAGGGCAAAATATTCCAAGAGCTGTGTAAGTTTCACACAAAATGATTCTATTGCAGTAAATTTTCAGCAGGCAGGAAAGGAACTTTTCTTAAAAATGAAAATAAAATAAAATACCAAAAAGCCACTATGTCTCTTTTATAAAGGGAAATCTCAGTTTATCCCAGAAGGTTCCAGCCATGGAGAATCTCAGCTACCATCATTTAGGAGAGAGCTGGGCACACAGTAATTGCTCAGTAAAAGTTAGCTGTTACTATTATTGTTATTGCAATTATTACTTATAATTATTATATAATTATAATGTTATTATATTGTTATTGATATTCTAATATATATCATATTATATTAATTATTAATTATTTAGCAAATGAATCTAATTAATTAACTAACTAGAATTATTAATTAATTATTAGTTAACTACATTAATACATAATTCAAGCATACTTGTTTCACTGCAATTCATAGACATTGCATTTTTTACAAAATGAAGGTTGTGGCAATCCTGCATTGAGCAAGTCTATCAGTGCCATTTTTCCAACAGCATGTGCTCATTTCATGTTTCTGTGTCACATTTTGGAAATTCTTAAAATATTTCAAACTCTTTCATAATGCTATGGTTCAAACTCACCAGCCACTCCTTGGAAGAAAGATTGGGCAATCTACTTCCATAGTGATACCACCTTGGAAACCCAAGGAGGGGTCACTATGAGTCGGGTCTGACTTGAAGGCATGTAACAACAACAACAATGGCACACTACTATATATACTATATGTACTATATACTATATACTATATATTACAGTATAGTGTAAACGTGACTTTTATACGCACTGCAAAACCCCCCAAAATTGTGTGTCTTACTTTATTGCAATATTTGCTCTATTATGGTGGTCTGGAATGGCATATCTCCGAGATATGCCTGTATTATTGTTATTATTATATAGTATCATTGACTACAGGAGTTCTGGTAGCATGGTGCCTAAGGCACTTGACTGCTAACCAGAAGGCTGGTGGTTCAAACCCACCAGCCACTCCTCGGAAGGAAGGTTGGGCAATCCTACTTTCGTAGTGATACTGCCTCGGAAACCCAAGGAGGGGTCGCTATGAGTCGAGGCCGACTCAACGGCAAATAACAACAACAACAACATGAAATGAAAGATTGGCTGTTCAAACCCAACCAGGAACACTCCAGAAGACAGGCCTGGCAATCTGCTTCCAAAAGGTCACAGCCTTAAAAATCCTAACCATACATAGATACATTTTCTACTCTGTACACATGTGGTCACTGTGAGTCAGAACCAACTCAATGGTAAGTAACAGCAGCCTTCCCTACAGCCTGTTCAGGAAGCCGTCAGAAAATGGAGCGGTGCAGGGAAAGTTAAGAGCATTCTGAAACACTACCAGGCCATGAGATGTTTTACCTACAGCCACAAGATGCATTATTCTCTGGACTGTTTTCCAGTTGGACAGTCTGTTTTCTAGGCAGCCTCCCTCATTTTGGGAGTGGACCATCATCTACTCAAATGAGGTTGTGCTGTGACTTAAGCAGGCCAGCCAGCAACCCTACAAGTGGATGGAGAATCCTTCCAGTGCAAGATAAGTTGGAGACCAATTCGCCCAAGCCTCTCATTTCACCTATAATAATAATAATAATAATAACCAAACTCACTGCCATTGAGTCAATTCCAACTCATAGAGACTCCCTTTGGGCTTCTGAGGCATTAAATCTTTAGCTCAGTCTTCCTTCCATGGATGGCTGGTGAGCTTGAAACCGCCAACCTTCTGGTTAGCAGTCAAATATCTTAGGCACTGCGCCACCAGAGCTCCAAGAATAATTGGAAGTAAATGTAAGAAAACAATGGCCCTAAATCATCATGTTCTTTCTTTCTCTCCATGTGTAGCATTCCCCTCCTCCCAACCATTCCCCTCCATCCTGTGACCTAAGACAAATAAATCTTCATAGTATCTTTTCCTTCTAATATTAATTGGGGCTCAAGAATTCCCCAATCCTTTGACTTATTTATGGTATACAATATTTTTGCTATATGATCTTTGTGCCTTTAAAAGGTTTATTGTGAAAAATTTGTCTGGGCAAGATCTTGTGTAGCCCCAGTGAGAACAATGCAGGAGTCTAAAAAAGTCATTAGAGAAATAAAAGTGCATAGTCCCAAATGGATTCCTGACAATTGTCCAAAGGTATGCAATCCTGGGGACACAGAGGACATAAGCCATGCCCTTATCCACTGGGCAACCCAATTAGTACACATCCTGTCTTGTAGGAAAATTCACTAAATTGTGTATCCTGCTCCAGGGGGGAAAAAAAAAAACCTCACTGCCATTGAATCAATTCTGACTCATGCCAACCTTGTGTGTTACAGATTAGAACTGCTACGTGGATTTTCTTGGCTGTAATCTTTTGGAAGCAAATCACCAGGCATTTTCTTCTGTGGCTCAGCAGGGTAGGTTGGAACCACCAACCTTTATGTTAGTGGCTGTGCGCTGTTGCATCTGTTCCAACTCACAGTGACCATATAGAACAGAGTAGAACTGCTCTATAGAGTTTCCTAGGCTGAAATCATTATGGGAGCAGATTGTTAGGTCTTTTCTTCTGTGGAGCCAGTGGTGATTTCAAACCACTGATCTTTTGGTTAGCACCTAAGCACTTAACCATTGTGCCACCAGGGCTCCTTTTTTGTGTTAGTAGCTGAATGCAAACCATTTTGCATTGCACTACTGAGGAGCCTGGGTAAAATTAAGAATTTTAATATTCAAAGTCATTTATTTATACTGTGTCCCTAAAGCATAGTGTAGGCTTCCATGTTGCTATGAACAGGTTTCACTAGAGCTTCCAGACTAAGACAAACTAGGAAGCCTGGTGATCTATTTCCCAGAATCAGCTAACCCTATGGATCACATAATGTCTGATCCCAAGTGATCACGGGGGTGCAGGACTGAGCAGCATTTCGTTCTATTGTGGGCGTGGTCACCATTAGTTGGGGGTAAGCTTCATAGCAAATTACAGCAATAACAAAAGCAAATACCACAAATGTATGTATAACATACCCATTAACTCCTTGTGGTTGAGTTGATTCTGACTCCTAGTGACCCTATAGGACAGAATAGAATTGTCCCATAGGGTTTTGAAGGCTGTAATCTTTTTTTTATTTTTAATTGTGTTTTGGGTTAAAGTTTACAAAGCACATTGGTTTTCCATTCAACAATTCATACACATTTTGTTTTGTGAGATTGATTGCAATCCCCACAATGTAACAATACTGCTCCCACTTCCTCCCTGTGTTTAACATTTCCCTTCATCCTTCTTTCCAATCCCTTCCTACCTTTTGAGCTTTGTTGTTAGGTGCCATCAAGTCGTCTCCAACTCATAGTGACCCTATGCACAACAGAACAAAACACTGTCTGGTCCTGTGCCAGCCCCATGATCCTGCTATACCTGAGTTGATCGTTGCAGCCACTGTGCCAATCCATCTTATTGAGGTCCTTCCTTTTTTTTTTTTTTTTTTGGTTGACCTTCTACTTTACCAGGCATGATATCCTTCTGCAGAGAATGGTCCCTTCTAAAAACATGACCAAAGTAGGTGAGACGAAGTCTGGCCATTCTTACTTACAAGGAATAGTCTGGCTGCACTTCTTCCAGGACAGATTTGTTAGTTCTTTGAGCAGTCCATGGTACCTTCAGCATTCTTTGCCACCACCACAGCTCAAAAGCATCAACTCTTCTTCAGTCTTCTTTATTCATTGGCCAGCTCTCACATGCATATGAGGCAATTGAAAGTATCATGGCTTGGGTTAGGCGCACCTTAGTCTTCAAGAAGACATCTTTGCTCTTCAGCACTTGAAAGAGGTCTTTTGTTGCAGATTTGCCCAGTGCAATAGTCATCTGATGTCTTGACTGCTGCTTCCATTGGTGTTGATAGTGAAAGTTTGAGTGGTTCAAAGCCACCCAGTGGCACAGTGGAAGAAAGGCCTGGCATTGGCTTCTATAAACATTACAGCAAAAAAATCCCTTTGGAGCAATTCTACTTTGTAATACTTGGAATTGCCATGACTCAGAACGGACTTGATGGCATTGGGTTGATTTGGGTTTTTCTGGTACTAGGCTATGGACAAGGGAGACCCTGGTCTCGCCCTCAGAGATTTCAGAATCTAGTGGGAAGGCTTTTGATCCTTCTTTGTTTTCCCTAATATCTACTGATTTTACTTTAAATGTAGAAAGTGAAAATTATCACATAGACCATCAAAATGACACTTGAATTATTCTTGTCACAGTCAGGCAGAGGGGCAAAGTCTCACACCAAACTGGTTGACCATGATCCTGGGAGAAAGATTGTCAGGGTTAGAGGAAAATAACAAGTCAACAGCCTCCTCCCCAGGGGCCGGAGACTGTCCCTGAGTCTTTGGCTCTGGTGAGCTCTGTAAGGAGGGCTATAAATAACAAAGGCAAGCCTGGATTAAGATATTTCAGCCACAAGTCTGGGAAGTTGTGATTTTCCTTACATAAACCTTATACCTACTAGTGGGGGAATAAAAACAGATATGCAACTTTCTCATACATTTGATTAGAACTTTAACAAAGTTGAGAAGAAAGCTTCATTTTCTCTAGATCCTACTTGTTCCCACCCTGATACCAGTCAATAAATACTGGCTTATTGCTTTTTTTTTTAAATTTTTATTGTGATTTGGGTGAAAATTTACAGAGCAAATTCACTTTCCATACAGCAGCTCACATACATTTTGTCTCATGACATTGACTGCAATTTCCCACAATGCAACAGCTCCCCTCTCATTTCCTCCCCATAGTTACCTCTTCCCTGTGTCCTTCTCTCCCATGAACTCCTGCCCCCCAAGCTGTCTCCCTGTGCATACACAGCCCTTCTATTCTCCCATGATTATTCTCTCCAAGGAGTGTATCTACCTAATGTAAATGTTCAGCTCATATGCTTGTCTTTTGTTTGGCTGGAAGCCACAGGTTCATTATTGCTTTTTTTAAGGATATTTTCAAAAATAGAATTGCTAAGTAACTGTAAAACTTAACAAAAAGTAAATTCTTTTGGTTGCCTATTAATGTGATTATATATATGTAACATTTTGTATGTATGTGTGTATACAAAATGTATAGGCATGGGTGTGTGTGTATGTGTGTGTGTGTGTATATATATATATATATATATATACACACACCCATATCCACATCTATATCTATATAATTATTTTTAATTGCCATTGAGTAGATTCTGGCTCATGGCAAGCTCATGTGTACAGAGTAGAACTGCCCCATAGGGTTTCCAAGGCTGTAACTTTTCAGAATCAGATCACTGGGCCTTGCTTCCAAGGTGCCTCTGGGTAGTTTCAAACAGCCATCCTTTTGGCTAATAGCTGAGCACTTAACCCTTTGTATCACTCAGTGACTCCTCCAGAGGTTTCTAGAGTGATTATAATAATTATTTTAATAGGTACATAGTATTTCAATGAGTGAATGTATCATAATTTAACTGTTTTCCTATTGATGAGCATTGAGATTGCTTCTAATTTTTCCCTATTATAGATGCTTATAAACCAAACCAAACTCACTGCCGTCGAGTAGGACCCGACTCATAGCAACCCCTCTTTGGGTTTCCGAGGCAGTATCACTATGGAAGTAGATTGACCAACCTTCCTTCTGAGGAGTGGCTGGTGGGTTTGAACCGCCAGCCTTCTGGTTAG
>NW_006921665.1:6428279-6432318 GCF_000298275.1 Orycteropus afer afer | reverse complement strand
AATCCTACTTCCGTAGTGATACTGCCTCGGAAACCCAAGGAGGGGACGCTATGAGTCGGGGCCAACTCGACGGCACATAACAACAACAACAACAACAAATATGTATATACACACACACACATATGTTAATATATAATAGAATATATATTGTATATATTTAAAGTATTATATATATATATAAAATACTTTAAAATAAGAGAGGAAAGTTACTAGCTGCCAATATTGTTAAGCGTTGTCAAGTCAATTTTCATCTCAGAGCCACTCCATGTGACATAGTGGAACTTCCCCACAGGGTTTTCTAGGCTATAATCTTTATGGAAGCAGATCACCAGGCCTTTTGTTTTGGCCTGACTGTGCACCGGGAAAGGACTGGCATTTGGTTGTATAACAGATCCACAAGGTGGATTTGAACTGCCAGACTTTTGGGTAGCAGCTGAATGCTTAACCACTGTGGCACCAAGGTTCCTTTCGTTTCTAGTACCTCTCCCTAAATAAGTAAGTAATTATATGGATTTGCTCAATTAATCTTGACAGCAACACTTGTTGTAAATTACTGTTGAGTTGATTATGACTCATGGAGACCCCATGGCAACCACCCTAAATGTGGGTATTAACTATTACCTTTGCTTTACATTTAAGGCAATGGAGGCCCAGAGAGTTTTAAGTAACTCACCCAAAGTTAAACAGCAGTGGAATCAAGATTCAAATCCAAGAATCTTAGTCCTGAACACTTTCTTCTTAACCTAAACTCTGGGCTACTTAACACTCTGTTATATCAGATTACATACTTAGTGTAACTGAATAAAAAAAAAAAAAAGAGAGAGAAATCACATCTTACACACACCCACCCACATACACACACACAGAAAGTGAAAACTCTTATCCTCCTAATTTTCTTCATTATGACTGGGTTGTGACTCAACTTTGAAGTCAGTAATTTTGTTCAAGTCTGTGACTAAGGAGTCCCTGTTTTCCCTTCCTGGTTATGGGATGGTCCTGAATTGTTCCTGAGGCACTCCTCCGGAAGGAAGGCTAGGTGATTTACTTCTGTAGTGATGCTGCATAGAAAACCCAAGAAGGGGTCACTATGAGTCGGGTCCAACTCGACAACAACAACAGAAGAAGGGAGAGATTTATGGACTGAATCCTGGTCCAAGTTAGGGAGAAAGTATTCTTTATAAAAACATCTTCTGATCATTATTTTGAGAGATTTTTTTGGTAATCCCCAACAAATCTGCATGTTAATAGGAATCATTTGCTCAAAGCAGGGGTTCAGGAAGAAAGCTTTACATAATAACTTTAGCTTGATTTGATTACTTCAATTTTTTCTAGCCACTGAATTAAAGGTAAAGCCAAGTTTTACATAACTGATAAATGAGAATATTATTTAGGGGCAGATTGACAAATGAGGACTGGTTCTGACCTCCATGTACATCTTTATTACTTTTCATGAGCAGGGACATAAAAACAGGATTGAGGAATTAAAAAAAAAAAAAAAAAAAAAAAAAAAAAAAAAAAAAAAACTAATAATCTCCTTGGGAGCTCTGGTAGCATAGTGGCTAAGACACTTGCCTGCTAACCAGACGGCTGGCGGTTCAAACCCACCAGCCACTCCTCGGAAGGAAGGTTGGGCAATCCTACTTCCATAGTGATACTGCCTCGGAAACCCAAAGAGGGGTCGCTATGAGTCGGGGCCGACTCGACGGCACATAACAACAACAACAACAATCTCCTTAGTATTCTGGATAATTTATCAGTTTCTTTCCCCCATTGAGAGCTCTAAGCCTGTCTAATATTCCTTAAGACTTCTTGGCAACTCCTTTCTACAAGAGGCAATTTTTTCTTATATAGCACAGTGGTGTTCTGGTCACTTGCTGCCAAAAATGTTGATATTCATTCTAGATGCACTTGGTCATTTGAAGTGACAGTACTTTGTGTGTGTGTGTGTGTGTGTGTGTGTGATAATTTTATACCTACAGAAGAGTCACAAAAGCAGTACAGAGAGTTCCTGTATACTCTTCACCCAGCTTCTCCATATGTTAGTAGCATCTATCTTACATAACCATAGAGCACTTATCAAAATTAAGAAAGTGACCTTGGCATGATACTGTTAACCAAAGTGAGGGCCCCTAGGTGGCACAAATGGTTTTCTCTTGACTACGAACTAAAAGATTGGTGGTTCACATGCACCAAACAGCACCACTGAAGAAACACTTGAAGATCTGTTGCTGTTATTGTTGCTGTTGTTGTTGTGTGCCATTGAATCGGACCAAACTCATAGCGACCCTCCTTGGGTTTCTGAGGCAGTACCACTATGGAAGTAGATTCCCCAATCTTTCTTCCAAGGAGTGGCTGGTGGGTTTGAATCGCCAGCCTTCTGACTAGCAGTCACGTGCCTTAGTTGCCATCAAATCGATTCTGACTTATGACAACCCCATTTGTACAGAGCAAAATTGCACCATAGGATTTTCAAGGCTGTGACCTCTGGGGAGCAGATTGTCAGGCCTCAGGTATCTCAGGGTGGGTTTGAACATTCAACCTTTCTTCCCCCCACCCCCTTTATTGTGATTTGGGTGAAAGTGTACAGAGCAAATTGGTTTTCCATTCAACTATCAATACATATTCTGTTTTGTGTCATTTACTACAATTCCCACACTATAACAACATTCTTCCCATTTCCTCCCTATGCCTACCCATTTCCTTCATTTTTCCTTCCCATCCTCTCCCACCTTCCTAGCTCTGTTGTTGTTGTTGTTTGCCATCGAGTCGGCACCGACTCATAGTGACCCCTCCCTGGGGTCTCCTTTGGACTGTACAAAGCATGAATCTAGGAAAACTGGAACTCATCAAAATGAAATGGAACATAAAAGGGAACAATATCCTAGGCATTAGTGAACAGAAATAGATTGCTATTAGCCATTTTGAATCCTATAGTCATATGATCTACTATGCTGAGACTGACAAATTGAAGAGGAATGGCATCACATTCATCATCCAAAAGAATATTTCAAGATCTATCCTGAAATACAATGCTGTCAATGATAGGCTAATATCTATATGCCTATAAGGAAAACCAGTTAATATGACCATTATTCAAATTTAAGCACCAACCACTAATGCTAAAGATGAAGGAATTAAAGATTTTTACCAAATTCTGTAGTCTGAAATTGATCAAACATGCCATCATAATGTACTGACAATTGCTGATGATTGGACTGTGAAGTTGGAAACAAAGAAGGATCGGTAGCTGGAAAACATGACCTTAGTGATAGAAACAATGCTGGAGATCACATGATAGAATTTTTTTTTCTTTAACAAGCAGAAATTTATTTTCTCCAACTTTAGGCTGGAAACCTGGCTCTATGGGAAGTCTTTCTCTCTGTTAGCTCTGGAGTAAGGTCCTTGCCTCTTCAGCTTGTTTCCTGGTCTTGGAGATCTCTGTGTGGCTTGGCATCAATCACCCCCACCTCTTTTCCATATGCTAGAATTTTGCAAGACCAACAATTTATTCATTACAAATACCTTATTTCAACAACATAAATGGTGATCATGCATGTAGGCATCTCTAGATGGAATATGCAGGAATCAGATCAACTACATTTGTGGAAAGAGATGATGGAGAAGCTCAACATCATCAGTCAAAACAAGGCCAGGGGCCGACTGCAGAACAGACTATCAATTGCTATTATGCAAGTTTGAGTTGAAGCTGAAGAAAATTAAAACAAGTCCATAAAAGTCAAGGTACTTAACATGTTAAATACAGCTTAAAATATTTTTATTTATTCTACTTTACTGCGAAACACTGCATTATTGTGTTCATGTGTTATCTTTGCTGGATATTATCTCACAGTTTGTTGTGGTTGTTGTTGTTGTTGTTGTTATTAGGTGCCATCAAGTTGTTTCCAACTCATAGCAACCCCATGCACAGCAGAAAGAAACACTGCCTGATCCCGCACCAGCTCCATGATCCCTGCTATACTTGAGCCCATCATTGCAGCCACCGTGTCAATCCATCTCGTTGAAGGCCTTCCCCTCTTTC
>NW_006921665.1:6414262-6427774 GCF_000298275.1 Orycteropus afer afer | reverse complement strand
TTTTGTTTTCTTTATATTGAGACGTAATCCATACTGCAGACTGTATTCTTCAACCTTCATCAGTAAGTGCCTCAAGTCATCCTCACTTTCAGCAAGCTAAGTTGTATCATCTGCATATCTCAGGTTGTTAATGATTCTTCCTCCAATCCTGATGCCACGTTTTTCTTCCT
Organism: Orycteropus afer afer; assembly: GCF_000298275.1. Lineage (NCBI taxonomy): Eukaryota > Metazoa > Chordata > Mammalia > Tubulidentata > Orycteropodidae > Orycteropus > Orycteropus afer. The sequence goes on along the minus strand of NW_006921665.1, from coordinate 6,427,604 downwards.
ATAGTCCAGCTTCTTGGATTATTTGTTCAGCATATAGATTGAATAAGTGTGGGGAAAGGATACAGCCCTGACACACTCCCTTCTTGATTTTAAACCATGTAGTGTCCACTTGTTCCGTTCGAATGACAGCATCCTGATCAAGGTACAGGTTCCTCATGAGTACAGTCAAGTGTTCAGGAATTCCCATTCTTCTCAATATTATCCATACTTTGTCATGACCCACATTTTATCTCACAGTTTATCCAGGTCTAAGTAATCTCAGTGAAGTATACGTTGCCTAAAAGGTGGTTTTGTAATGATCTGTAATCACATTTGTATTGGAATATGGACAAGAAAAGGCAAAATGTTTAAAGTTCCCTTTATTATTTAAAAAAGAAAAAGCAGCTAGATAGACACAGACTTGCCACCTCATATATGTCCCTTTTGAAAAACAATGTCAAGGGGATGAGCCAACATACTGGCTAAAAACTTGACTTTGCAAGCTAAAGCACTGCTTGGTGCTTCATTTTTATATACTTCACAAAACTTGTGAGTTCATGTAAAAGAAATATACATGTCCACATGCCTTTAGTTTCTATCTGGGTATAAGGTCACACACAACTAATTAAGAACATTGTCTCTCTTAATGCATGAAGGGCCATTACACTGATTTCCATTAAAACAAGTCCCTGGTTATAATAATAATAATACATTATTATCGAATGGGATTCATATCAGGATGCAAGGGTGGTTCAACATTAGAAAATCAATCAATCTAATTCACTACATTCAAAAAGAAATCAAATGATGTTATTGCATTGGGCAAATCTGCTGCAAAACACCTCTTCAAAGTGTTAAAAAGCAGAGCTGTCACTTTGAGGACTAATGTGGTCCTGACCAATGCCATGATATTTTCAGTCACCTCATATGCACGGGAAAGCTGGACAATTAATAAGGAAGACTGACGAAGAATTGATGTATGTGAATTATGGTGCTGGCAAAAAACATTGAATAAACCATGAATTGCCAGAAGAATGAACAAATCTGTCTTGGAAGAACTACAGCCAGAATGCTCCTCAGAAGCAAAGTGAGACTCTGCCTGGTGTACTTTGAACATGTTATCAGGAGAGACCAAACACTGAAGAAGGACATCATGCTTGGTAACGTATAGGATCATCAAAAAAAAAAAAAAAAAAAGAGGAAGACCTTCAGAGAGATGGTAACACAGTTGCTACAACAATGAGCTCAAGCATAGAAATCAATGATCATGAGGATGGCACAGGTCTGGGCGCTGTTTTGTTCTGTGTACATAGAGTTACTTTGAATCAGATATGATTCAATAGCACTGAAGAACAATAATAATGATCAAATATGAAATTATTAAACTAATACATTTGAATTTTGGTGTTTGTGAAGAATATTAAATACACATGGAATTGCCAGAAGAACAAAGAAATCAGTACTGAAGGAAATACAGTCAGAATGCTCCTTAGAATCAAGACAGCGAGATTTCGTCTAATTTACTTGAACATATTATCAGGAGGGACTAATTGTAGAAGGAGAACATCATGCTTGGTAAAGCAGAGGGTCAATGAAAAAAAGAGAGAACCTCAATGAGATGGACTGGCACAATGGCTAAAATAATGGGCTCAAACATAGCAACAATTGTGAGGATGGCCCAGGACCAGGCAATGTTTCATTCTTTTATACATAAGGTATCTATGAGTCAGAGCCAACTCAACCACAACTAACAACCAGGTGGCACAAATGGTTTTTGCTTGCCTGGTAACTAAAAGATTGACAGTTTGAATCCACCAGCAGTACTGCAGAAGAAAGGCCTATTCTACAAGATTATAGCCATTGAAAACCCTATATAGTACAATTCTACTCTGACACACATGGGGTCACCCTGAGTTGGAGCTGACTCGATGGCAACAAGTTTTTAATTATTAAATATTTGAGAGGGAATACTTTGAGACTATATAAATACCTATTTCTGCTTCAACAGTCACAGTAGTGCTTTTTGCACTCCAGAGCTAACCTCAGCTAATGTCAAGAAGATGTCAGTGGGGACTTTTGGAGTTTGTGGAGGGCACAGAGCCTCACAGCTGTTCACTTGCTCCTGGAAACCTAACTATAAGAAATAGTTGGCAGACCTCTTGATTTCTTCCACGTGCTCTCTGACAGCTTAGATGCTACAGATGTGACTTGGGGTTTTCAGGGCCAGGAGTGAAAACCCATTTCCTATCTTTAGCATGACTTAGCATTCTCTCCAGAATCAGTCATGCTCTACTTGACTTAGGAATAACATATGACTAGAAGAAGAAGAAAGAGGAGCTCTGGTAGCATAGTGCCTAAGGCACTTGACTGCTAACCAGAAGGCTGGCAGTTCAAATCCACCAGCCACTCCTCGGAAGGAAGATGTGGCTATCTACTTCTGTAGTGATACTGCCTTGGAAACCCAAGGAGGGGTCACCATGAGTCGGGTCCAACTCGACGGCACATTACAACAACAACAACAACAGAAGAAATGATGTAGGGTTAAGTGGCAGAAAAAAAAGTGTTCAGAAAATGGCGAGGTTGCAACTGTTCTTAGGCAGGCACAGACACTGTTATCTACAGACTTCATCTCACCCACGTTGTCAGAAGTGACCATTCCCTGGAAAAGGATATCAAGCTTGATAAAGTAGAGGGTCTGCAAAAAAGGGGAAGGTCCTCAACAAGATGGACTGACACAGGGCTGCGATGGTGGGCTCAAGCATAGCAAGGATTGTAAGGATGACACAGGACCAGACAGGGTTTCGTTCTGTTGCATATAGGTTTGCTATGGGTCAAAACCTACTTGATGGCACCTAACAACAACAGGTGCCTTTACAATGCTGAGCCTTCTTGAGAAGTGTCATTATGAAATAGATCTGCAATGGAAAATAATGGTGGTTGGGGATTTTCACCCCCTAAATATATTTTTCTCCTTTTTCATTTTCCTTTGATAAATTGAGCATATTTTCAGTTGATGAGAATTGAAAATGAGGGATGAAGAAAGTTAAGCCAAAGGAGAAAAATGGAGAGCCCAGTTTCCAAATAGATACTCAACCAATGGCCAATGGTGCCACTCCTGGCAAGTTCCTTGTGTCTGAGATCCAGATGAAGAGAGAAGGAAATAAGGAAAGAGATCTTTCCCTGTCTCTCGCCTTCATATTTGTTTCTCTTTTGTGACAAGATTATCTTTCCAGGGTTCTGTCAAAATGAGAATATTACTATCTTTTCTATTTCATTTTTATTTTATTAAATATATATATATATATATATATATGAAAACATTTGCCATTTCAAGCATTTTTATACTTAAAAATTCAGTGACATTAATTACATTTCCCGTGTTGTTCAACAATTAACCTCTCTGTTTCCTTCTCCTACCTGTCCCCGGCGAATATTTATATCTTTGTTTAACCTCAGAATGGATTCTTCACAGTCTGTTTATATGGTGTACCCGACTAAGTTCTGGTGTCTAGAAAGGCATCCAAAAGAAAAAGAGGTGAAGGAGAAGAGGACAGTCCCAATCTGGAAAACTTAATAGATATTTATATTGTTGCTGTTGTGTGCCGTCAAGTCACACCCAATTCATAGTGACCCCTCCTTGGGTTTCCGAGGCAGTATCACTATGGAAGTAGATCGCTCAACCTTCCTTCCAAGGAGTGGCTGGTGGGTTTGAACCACCAGCCTTCTGGTTAGCAGTCAAGTGCCTTCGGCACTATGCTACCAGAGCTCCTAGACACTTATATAGAAGGTAGAAATATACAAACCATGCTATTAGCTGCCATCAGGTCAGCCCCTAACTCACAGTGAACCCACACACAATGGAACAAAATGCCCGGTCCTGTGCCATCCCTGTGTTTGGGTGTGGATTGGACTGCTGCAATCCACAGGGTTTTCACTGGCTGATTTTTGGAAGTAGATCACTAGGCATTTTTTCCTAGTCCATCCTGTCCAGCATCACAGCAACATACAAGCCTCCACTGACAGATGGGTGATGACTGCACATGGCATGCATTGACTGAGAATCAAACCCATATCTCCTACATGCAAGGCAAGAATTCTACCACTGAACCACCACTGCCTTCTATGTTGCTGTTTTGTGCCATTGAATCTATTCTGACTTGTGGTGACACCAAGTATTATAGAATAGAACTGGCCCACAGGATCTTCTTGGCTGTTGTCTTTATGGAAGCAAATCTCCTGGCCTTTCTTTAGGGGTGCTGCTGGGTGGGTTGGAACCAGCAACCTTCCACTTAGTAGTCAAGCATAAACCGTTTGCATCACCCAAGGACCTATTAGCCTAGGACAGTGCCTGGTTAAAAGCAATAATAAGAAACAAACAAGCAAAAACTCACTGCCGTTGAGTCATTTCTGACTCATAGCAACCACTGGTCCTTGGGTTTCCAAGCCAGTATCTCTATGGAAGTAGGTTGCCCCATATTCCTTCCAAGGAGTGGCTAGTGGGTTTGAACTGCCAGCCTTCTGGTTAGCAGTCAAATGCCTTAGGCACTGCACCACCAGAGCTCCCAGCAACTAATATTTATTGAATTCTTACTGTGTGCCTTTCAGCAGAGCAAACCATTTGAACCACCCATGGACCCTATAAAACCAAAAAAAACAAACAAACTCACTGCCATGGAGTAGGACTTGATTCATAGTGACCCCTCCTTGAGTTTCGGAGGCGATATCACTATGGAATTAGATTGCCCAACCTTCCTTCCAAGGAGTGGCTAGGACCTTTTATAAATTATATATGCATCACTCTCTTGCTAAACTCGTTTATATTCTCTCTCTCTGATATATGTCTTTTGCTTGTACCAGGCCACACAAGCCACATATCATTTATCCATTTCTGTATTCTAGAATAAACTGTGCACACCAGAGGTGAGCCAGGTAAGTTGTATTGAGCACGTGATACTAGCTAGCCACACTCAGTCTGTGACTTGACCCCATGGCTGCCAAGGCCCTGAGTGATGTAGTCCGGTCAGGACCTCTCAGCCAAGAGCCATCTGGATGGTTTATGCCAACACTTAGCTTCTGTGTATTCTGTTCAGGATCTCATATCTAAGTCCTTGACTTTTGGTAAAGCATTCGGCTGCTAACCAAAAGGTTGGTGGTTGGAATCTACTAGCCTTGGCAACTCTGTGGGGCAGTTCTACCCGGTTCTATAGGGTCACTATGAGTCCAAGTCAACTCAATGACAGTGTGTTTGGTTTGGTTTGGTTTTGACTTTTGGATTCAATCAATGTTGCTGGTTTAGAATAAATAAAAGACATCGTTTTTCTCCCTAAGATATAAAAAGATAGATCCAGATGTTATAAGAAAGAGTAGGTGATGATAAGAGAGGGGAGCGTAAAAAAAAAAAAAAAAAAAAAAAAAACCCAGAAAAAGTATTCCACATAACAAAAAATCAGAGGAATTCTCACTTGAACAAGGACTTTTACGTTTCTAATGAAGAATCACCAAGAAAAGTTCAATCTGTGCTCATAAAACTCTGTTTTAGAAGTCAGGGTATGTACAAAGATTAAAAAATAGTTTTCTACTTGTAAAGCAAACATTTACACCAGGTAGGCACACTCCTTAGAACAATCAACCATGGGAGATCAGAAAGGACAGTATTTGCACAGGGAGATAGCTCAGAGGACAGGGAAGCAGAGGAAAGGATGGCACAGGGAAAAGGTAACCACAGGGAGGAAGCAGAAAGAGAACTGTTACATTGTGAGGATTGAAATCAACGTCATGAAGCAAAATATATAAAAGCTGCTGTATGGAAAATGATTTTGCTCTGTGAACTTTCACCCAAATCATAAATAAATAAATAAATAGTAGTTTTCCACCTCAAATTAAACACAATAAACAATTTTGGCTTTATGTGCGATGTGCTATTTATTTAGAAATGTAACTAATGTGAAACCCTTTTTTCCTCATTGATGCTGGACAGTAAGCTATCATTTTTGTTTCCCCACAAACTCCACGTAAAATAGCCCCACAGATCAAATGGTGGTCTGGGCCACCCTCCCTATTGGAGCAAATTTTGGGAAGCTATTTCTGCACAATCATGGGCTGATTTTCTGATTTGGTGAGCACAGTTAAGAAGAAGTTCCCAGGAACGCCTTGGCCCTGCCCCCACCCAGCATGCATACTTCTGTACCTCCCACTTTACAGCACCCACACAATTGTCCCACAAGAGCTCATGGGTTGGGCTCAAGAAGCTAATGTGGGTCAAACAGAATGTGTAATTGATGAAGAATCCTTGAGAACAGACCCCAACTCAGGGAAACCAACAGCTCCTTGCACAGAACAAACCAGACAAGCATGGATAGTCAGTCTGCGGGCAAGAAGCAATATCCCACCAACACGGGGTGCTTTTTCTTTCTCCACACAGCCCAGGCATTGTCTGAGTGATATAATGTTGTTCAGTGTCCTTCACTGCTATATACAAGGCCCTGGCCTGTCTTCTGAGAATGACTAAAATATTATTTTGAGAGCAGTGGTTATCATTCACACAGACTCTGGATAGATTCCCCATTTGATGTGCACAGGAGGGAGTAGAGAATTCTGTTTTGATGTGTTTTTTAATTTGGTGGCTGGTTCTTCTTGCTCACCAAAAAAGCTTGCTGGGAGGATCAGAGAATAAGACCCATAGACTTTCTCCTGTGTAAATGAGAGCACAGCCCAAGGAGTAATATATTTCAGGCACTTAGGATGCGTCAGAGCCTGGGCGTAGAAATAGGATTGGTTGAAGGAAGGCTTCCCAACCACATCACCTGTGTTTACTATCTCTCAGTATGAAAGTGAGCTATTTTTACACATAGATAGATGATAGATGATAGATAGAAAGGTAGATAGATAGATAGCTGCCTTCGAGCTGATGCCAACTCATGGTGACCTATGTTCAACAGAATGAAACATTGCCCTATCCTGCATCATCTTCACAGTCACCGGCATGCTCTAGTCCATCGTTGCAGCTATTGTGCCAGTTCATCTCACTAAGGATCTCCCTTGCTGGCCGCCTCTACTTCACCAAACATGATGTCTTCCTCTAGCAATTGAGTCCTCCTGATCACATGTCCAAAGCAAGCAGACTGGACAATGTTCAGTTCTATTGTGATCCATAAAGTTTTCATGGCCTAAGTTTTGGAATTAGATGGCCAGGCCTTTCTTCCTAGTCTGTTTTAAGGTGGCAGCTTCACTAAAACCTGTCCACTATGTGTGACCCTGCTGGCATTTGAAATACTGGTGGTGTAGCTTCCAGCATCATAGCAACATGCAAGCCACATGTCTCCAAGTGACTTGACAAGGTGTAAAGATTAAGAAAAGATAAACAGATCCATGAATAAATGAGGTAATAGAAATTCTAAACAATGGAGTAGTGCTGTAAAAGTGCTCTCCTACATTCAAACTATCATTTGTTAAACACCAGTTTAATGTGAAAAAAGAGCAATTTTACCCATATTTCTTTCCTACTGTAACAATTATTTTCATTTATTTATATTATTTTTTGATTTTTATTTACACATGCAATATTTTAACATCATTTCAACCATTCTGCAGACATGATATTATGATCATTTTCATATTCCTAATTATCACCTTTATAATTTTTAATCAATAGAAAATATTCCAATACATCAATGTTCCATAATTTATCTATTGTCTATTGCTAAATCTTTAAGTTATTTTCAGTGTTTATCATAATAAACAACATTGTTATAATATATCAATAATACACTATTTTCTTCTTTTAAATTACTTCCTTGAGATAAATTCCAAAGAATGAGATTACTGGCTCAAAGAGTACAAACATTTTTATGAACTTTGACCTGCATTGATTGCAAATAGCTCTCAAAAGGCATTGTACCAGTTTTCAAAGAATGATGTATCTGCTTAGAGTCTCATCAGCATGGACTTTTAGGATTTTCCCATATTTTTATTTCTCCAATCAAAATTAAGTCAGATAAAATAATATGCCCAAGGACTATTATTGTAAGTAGCTCTATAACTCACTGACCTACTTGATGCTTGGAGAAAAACAGAAAGGAAAAGGCAGAACAATTAGCTAAATCAAACCCTTTCTTAGGAGTGCTAAATGCCTTTGTGTATGGAATATCTGTGCTAAATGTGCTAATCTTCAATACTGAGAACAAAACAATTACTTCTGAAACCTCTAAAATAACATAGGCACACTAGAGTCAGATAACTGAGTCTACATTTTATAAATACATTCACACCCTCACAAAGCTCTGAACTTTACTAAAAGATTAAGGGTAAGGGAAATGAATGCTTGCTTATTTTATCAATGCCTGAAGTACTGATTTTGAACAGCAAAGATTTTCCTGTCCGTGACCTCTTACAAAGACTTCCAGTGATTTCACACTTGCTTTTATATTTTTCCTCTATTTCAAGCCATATCAAATAGGAAGATAGAAGATGAAGGAGTGAAAGTAAAATGACAAGAGCAAGAAACTATCCTATCTTTTATAAATCTTGCATCAGGCCTAATTCTGTTTTTATGAGAATACTGTGCACATATAGAAATGCAAACTTAGAATATTGTTTGCTTTTTCACTTTGCAGATGGCATGGCTTTCCAATAATATATCAGACAGTGTTTCACTGCTATTCAGTGAAGAATGTTGGAGAAGAATGCTAAGACTACCGTGGACTGCTAAAAGGACTAACAGATCTGTCCTGGAAGAAGTGCAGCCGGAATGCTCCTTGGGAGCAAGAATGGCCAGACCTCGTCTCACCTACTTTGGTCATGTTGTCAAAAGCAACCATTCCCTGAAGAAGAATATCATGCTTGTTAAAGTAGAGGGTCAACGAAGAAGGGGAAGGCCCTCAACGAGATGGGTTGACACAGTGGCTACAATGATGGGCTCAGGTACAGTAAGTATCATGAGGCTGCTACAGGACCAGGCAATGTTTCATTATGCTGTGCATAGGGTCGCTATGAGTCGGAAATGACTCAATGGCACCTAACAACAACAACAACATGGTTTTCCAAAACCAGAAAACTCTCTGAATATCTAATTCTTTGTGATGAATTCAGATAAAACTTTGTCCTTTCCTGAAAATATGCCCTAGGAGTTCTGGAACATGATGCTCAAACAGAGTAGATACACAATTAAAACCCATGGCATAAAGACTAAGTGGAATGTGAAAGTTCATCAATCACTTGGAGACTGCAGTGGAGGGTCTAAAGAAAGCCTCTCATGGAAGCACATCCACTGTTATGTGGGAAGTACATCAGCTGCAGCTGAATGGGCATCCTTCCTGTCCTGGTTCCCACTAGACCAGGGAGAGTGTGCTTGGTGTTCTTGATAACATGGAAATTCCTATTTTAAGGCTCCATATTCAGAATGGAAAAGTATAAACCAAGAATGAGGCAGTGGTGGTTCAGTGGTAGAAGTCTCACCATCCATATGGAAGAGCTGGGTTTAATTTCAGGCCAATGAACCTCATGCACAGCCACCACCAGTGTGTCAGGAGAAGTGTGAGTGTCCCTGTGATGCTGACAAGGTTTCAGCAGAGCTTCAAGACGAAGATGGACCAAGAAGAAAGGCCTGGTGATCTACTTCCAAAAATCAGCCACCGAAAACCCTACGGATCATGATGGTCTAATCCAAAACCAATCACAGAGATGATACAGGACCAGTCCCATTTTATTCTGTTGTGCACAGTGTCACCATGAGTCAGGCTCAACTTGACAGCAGCTAACAACAACAATAAATGTTAGCACTTGACTTTGTAAATTGGGTAAACTCTTCAGGTCCTCAGATCCATCCCAGCCTCCTATCACCACTACCCACAAGGAAGGGAAGAAGGGCTGAGAAATGAGCCCACAGTCATCAGGAAAGGATGGAGTGGCATTTTTGTTTACTGTTAAATCCTACAGAGGAGTCAGCATGAGTTCTCATGACTGGACTGAGAGGCTGCTGACTTCCACATAGTGTGTGTATAGCAACAATCTTGCCTGCTGCTGCACTCTAACATTGATGGCATCTCCCACTGTACAAAGGTCGGAATCAAGCTGGTGTCCTTTGGTTCTCCCTTAGAACACTTTCTTTCCAGGCACACCATGGCTGGGTGAGTGGAAGAGTGGGAAGGTCAAGTAACTTAGAAGGGTGAACTCAAGAAAAGCATGGTCATTTGCCAGAGTGGACCCTTCATTAAGAGTGAGGAATTGTGTGAGTGAGAGGCCTGCAGTCCGGTCGACAGCTTGTTCAACTCCAAAGAGAGGATCGTCAGTGTCAGAGGCCCATTTAAAAAGTGACATCTTGCTGATTTCTATTCTCTCTCTCCCCCTCCTCCTCCTCCCTTGCCACCCCCTAAAGTTTCTCATTCCCATTCCCTCCTCCCATTAGTCCAAGTAGTAAAGTTCAGGAAAAGTGAATACAGAGGTGGCTGGCCTATAGAAAGAGCTAGTCGTCTTTATAGCCAAGGTGGGGTTCTCAAGGTTCTTCTCCAAATTCTGTTGGAACACATGGGAATCCCACATTTATGCTGGATGTCATTTAGCACCAGAGCCATGGTTTTCAGTAAGGGGAAACCAAAAGAGAAGAGAAATTTCCTACTCACCACCCTAGTCTCTTCCCATCTCCCTCTCCAGCAGAATTTTCTACTCCTTTCTTTATTTCCAGAGAGCACTCTGTATATACTTCTGTAGAATGCTGACGCTGCTGTATGTTCATTTGACTCTATACTGTCTTTCCAAGTAGGCAGTGATTGCATGTGGTAGTTAAGTTTGTGTGTCAACTTGGCTAGATCTGGTTGAGTGGCTGGGCAGTTGGATGTAGTATTCCCCATGATGAGAGTGGTAATCAACTCCATGATGAAATCTACTGTGAGCATCTGAGTAGCTGCCTTCAGGTATGTGGTGTGCTTCCCATATATAAGAAACAGCTTTGGGAATGATCTCCAGCTCATGGCAAGCTTGAACCCTGCATGTAGCCATGTTGTTGTTCAGCAGCCTACCATGTTCTGCTGACCTTGAGACTTTCAATGGACTTGAATTAATGGCCTACCATGTGGTTTGGTAACATTGAGACTGTGCCTTTTTACTTGTCAACCTTGGGCTTGTCAGTCTCAGCAGCCAGCAGCCTCTAGCTCCAGTGGGCTGGGAGCAGGAGGCAGAGCTGAACCCCAAGGCTGAGGGGCTTTCACCCAGGCCCTAGAGCCTGGCACTTTGAACTTGGACGTAAAGCCTCCAAACTCTAAGAGAATAAACTCCTATTTGTTAAAGCCATCCCATTTGTGGTATTTTCTGTTAGAGCAGCACTATGTGCTGCTCATATAAAACAGTGCATCAGTGTATTACAGCAGACTTGGATTCAAATTCCAGCTCCAATCTTTTAACAGCTATGTGACATTGAATAGGTCTCTTAACCTCCCTGAAACCTCTGTTTCTTCAGTCTATATTGTGCTAATAAGATAATATACCTCATTGGGTGGTTGGATGGATCATAGGACCCTTTATGAATTCCTTGGCCTAAGTTTATTCCCATTATTCATTGCGCAACCTCCAGCACCTACTCCAGTAGCTAACAGGTAATATACTTTTTGAATATAACTCCACCTCCCTAATGAGTTCTCAGACAATGTGGGTAAGCATGGGGTAAAGAGTTTTCTCAACTTCCAAATGCATCATTGAAGCCATTTTGGGGTGAGCAGGTGATTTCTCCTTAATACTGGCTCTTCCTCATGGTGCAATGGGTAGGAGCTTGGCTGCTAAACAGAAATGTTTGTGCTTGGAACTCTTGCAGTGGCTCTGTAGTAGACTGACATGATGATCTACTCCCATAAATATTACATCTTAGAAAACGCTATGGGACAGTTCTACTCTGTTGCATGGGATCACCAGGAGTCAAAACTGACTTGACGGCAACTAACAACACCTGGCCCTTTCCAAGTCTTTCATGCTTCATCCCCAAGTGTGGAAGTCAAACTTTCCTTGTGAAGGCCATCTAATCTTGGGATTTTACCTGGTTTCACTCATTTGTTCTCTCATTTTTTTCAACAAATATTTTTTAACACCCATGTTGAGCTCATTACTGTGACTGCTGCTATGTGTGAATAAGACACTGTCCATGTTCTCCTGGGATTCACAGCCACTGGGACACAAATAAGGACCTTGCAGTACAGAAGAATGAAAGTGCCCTAGATCCAGAGATTTCTCCTTGGGGGAAATCAAGGAAGCCTTCATCAAGGAGGTATACATGGAGATATTGATATTGGCCATGTAGAACATGTATAGAGAGACAGCTTTATCATGAAGCTAATAGAACTTAAAACCTAAGGGATCCTCATTTGCATGGTCTCTCCCAAGGTTTGCGAATAGCTCTACCAATGTTTCAAAAAGTTGTCATCAATTAGATGTTTTAACTATAGTTAAGACCACTGTCTCTATCCATTGCAATGTCTCCTCTTTAGCATTTCACTTGTGTCTGTGGGTACTGGAGTAGCTATGAGCATTTTGGGGTGTGTGTGGCTAAGGCAAAGTTGAATTGGGTGGTATGTTTAATTTAGTTGGATTTATTTGTGAGCTTTGAAGACACTTCTCTAAAGTTAAAATTATTCCTAATCTCCTGAGAACAGAAATGGCTTCCAGAAATACTCCTGGTACCCGTTGTGTGGACTCACCCAGCACAGTGGCAAGAGGTTGCAGGATCAGCGATACAGATACAGATACATTTATGATGCCCCACAGCGGAATTTGGTGGGTAGTGGTGAAACAAAGTCTGAAGTGCATAGAGCTAGAAGCTAGTCTTGGAAGAAGTATTATAAATGTGTGTCCAGCAGTTAAGTTATATCATGTAGATATAACCAAAACCAAACCTGTTGCCATCAAGTCAATTCTAGATCACAGCAACCTTATAGGACAGAGTAGAACTGCCTCCACGGGGTTTCCAAGGCTATAAATCTTTCTCCCATGGAGCAGCTGGTGGGTTCAAAGTGCTGACCTTTTGGACAGCAGCTGAATTCCTTAACCACTATGCCACCAGAGCTCCTTATATAAATAGTGAATATACAAACTAAAAACCAAACCAAATCCACTGCCATCGAGTCAATACCGACTCATAGCGACCCCATTTGGGTTTTCAAGGCAGTAAATCTTTATGGAAGTAGATTGCCCAGTCTTCCTTCTGCAGAGTGGCTGGTGGGTTTGAACCACTAGCCTTCTGGTTAGCAGTCAAATGCCTTAGGCACTACACCATCAGAGCTGCCACGGAATATATATTATATTTATATAGATAGATAGATAAATAGATAGATATGTATATATTTGTGCATATATATGTATATATATATGTGTATGTGTGTATTTA
>NW_006921665.1:6405691-6412514 GCF_000298275.1 Orycteropus afer afer | reverse complement strand
GAAACGACTCGACAGCACTTAACAACAATTCCTTTTCTTAAAGAGGATCCCCAAACTCGAAACACTGGGTTGCCCAGTCTGTGCTCATCACATATCCTGGAAAGTCTGCTGTGGGACATGGCGCACACCCAGAATTCCATCTTTGTCCTTCCCTCTGAAAGTGCTGCTATGAAGACCCATCAAAGGGCAGCTGAGGGGCTGGTTTGTCTCTTCCCGGGAGACTTTCCCAGGGTCCATCTGCCAGGGGGCAGCAGCTGCCCTCTTCCTTGGAGGCAATGGGATCCCAGAGCATGGTACCTGGAAGCCAGGGCTTGCCCAGAGTCCTTCCTTCCTGGCCACATGGCTGTCTTTGGCCAACAGCTGCCTGTGTGCAGTCCCTCTTCCAAGAATCTGTGTGGATATTCATCACAGCCTTCCTCTTGGAATGCCAAAGAAGGTTGCATTATATGAGGTAAAGCTTATCATTTGCATCTGCCAAGACCAGTGCCTTTCCCCTCCCTCCCTCCAGCAACCACCCTCCTCCATTTTACACTCTTGTGGGTTTTCAATAGTGTGCGGGTTTCTTTTTTTTTTTTTTTCCTCCCTTCTTTCTGGTCAAGAGAGGGTTGTCTCTCTGGGTGGAAAAAGGCAGTGTGTTTGTGAAGTGCAGCTGCATTTCAAAGGTACTTTGTTGGCGAGTTATGAATTTGCCTTTGCTAATGTGGGGAAACAGGGAGATTCTTTGGCTTTTTTTCCCCCCCAAACTGAAATTGATGTTATTTCTCTGCCAGTGGTACCCAAGGAAATGTTTTGTTCCATTTCCTCCCCTTTCAGCCTGAGCCCTATTTATGTTGGGAGCTGGAGCACTGCCATTGAGAATCATTGTCATTACCACTGGTGTCTGAGGCTGGCCAAATCCAGCAGCTGTGGTTTAATGCCTACCCTCACCAAGGTTTATTTCCTTGACAACATGTTCTTGTTTGGACCAACTTTCTTAGTGTTTCTCTTGCTGTTTTTTCCCTTCCCCAAAGCCCCCTTACAGTTCTGTAGGGTTTAAATTTTAAAAAAGGAAAAAAAAAAAAAAAGTGTGTGTGTGTATTTGTGGCGATGGGCAGAGGACTGGAGCTAGGAAGAAGATGAACTCTGGGAGTTGGAGAAAGGGTTCAGGGCACAGGAGCAAGGGGTGGGTGAGCGGTGGAAGGTTTTCACCATAAATAATAGAATCAAATTAGTTATTACTTTGATGGCCACTACTCCTCTCCACCCCCAAGCTAGGCAAGGCTCAGCCTCAGCCTCACCCACCCTAGCGTTGAAAATGGAATACCTAGGTGGCCCAACGGGACCCCTGACCCCTATATCCTGTTCCTTTCTCCCTGCTTTGCTACTTTTCTCCTTGATAAAAGGAGAGAGTGAGAGATAATTAACAAAAAACATGGCTCCAGGACAATGAAACAACTGGCCTTGGCCGGCCAGAAATCTATCCTGGTTTTCTAGGTGAACTTTCTGCCATCAATCTTTCCTTTAACCTCCGTGTTAGTGGAAGCAATAGGAACACCCCGCCCCTCCCCTGAGCAAATGCTTTCTTTTGACTGGAAACAAAAAGGGGGCTCTGCGAAGACTGAGGTGAAATCTGGGTGGTATGGGGCGCTGCACAATGGGGCCGCTGTTTCACCGGCTGGGCTAGTGTTTTACAACAGGGGAGGGGCGAGCGTGAATGGCCTGATGATGGAAACAATCCCACTGATTCAGGCCTACAAACCCATCTTCTGTTCCACACCGAGTGGACAGAAAGAAGAAAAGTCACAAAGAAAGCTGGGGGAGGAGGGGACAGAGAAAGAATTAAAACAAAATGTGTAAAGCTAAAAATCTCTCCTAGTCTACGGATCCTTGAAAAGAAATACAGGGCTTCCAGAGTCCTCGAATGCATCAGAAGAGTTTTATCTGCTGCTGATTTATTGATGAAGCTGAAGAGACTCGCTAGAAAAAGAGTTGGTGTGTGGGGAGGATGTCCTTTGTCTGACAGAGAATTACAATAGGCCATAAGGGCCAAAATCTCTTGGGATGCTCTGAGGTCCTGCCTTTCTCTTGCCCTCTCCACCCGCTCCCAGCAAACTCCAGTTAAAGACGATTGGTAGTGTGCCTCGAAGAGCTGGTGACAAGGCTGGGCCACTTGAGGTTTCCTGAAGAGGGTATTATGGTCAGGGAAAATATTTGTGCTGAGAAGATGGCACGCTCCATTTTGTTAATGGCTCTCTTCTGCGCTGGATAATCAGCCCCCTGCCCCGCTGTCAGGGGCGCGGCTGCGACCAATTCATGGCGCCCTCAGAGAAAGCACCCTTTCTGTGGAGACCAAGGCAGGGACATTGTGTTCACCTACTTGAGCAGAGGGGAAGGTGACCATGAGGGCAGCTTGCGTTGTAAATTACCATCAAAACAAAAATAGACAGGGCCTCCTCTGCCCTGGGACTCCATCGATAAATTGTGAGTGGACTGAGGACAGCCAGGAGAGACTGGGTGCTGGAGAGATCTTCCAAACCGCACTAGCGAGAGCCTCTGGGCCTGCAGGCAGGCTGCTGGGCAATCAAGAGTCTTGAGTGGATCAGTAGACCAGCTGGGCTGCCTTGAGTGCCCAAGAGTTTCCATGGTTTGCCTTCAGGGAGAGGGAAGAAAGATACTCTGCCCCCTCATATAGCCACTAAGCTCACTTGGGTTCTTTCTGGCTTAACACCCACGTCTTCCTGCACCTTTCTATATGCTAGCCTCCAGCTCTAACCACCCCCACAAAAAAAAAAAAAAATAAAAAAAAAGAGAGAAAGGGAAAGGAAGGAGAGCAGGAAGAAGGGAGGAAAGATGTTAGGGAAGAAGAAGAAAGAAACATGGAGAGAGGGAGGGAGGGGGAGAAAAGAAACATTCAAAGCTAAGAATGAGGGAGAATCGGGGTGGCTTTTTACTAAAAACAAGTTTCCTGCCCTTGATTGAAAGTCAGAGAAAAATTCAGTTTACACGTAATGTCATAATACCACATTTATGCTGGCCATCAACCAGCAATGACATCGCCTTGCATATGTCAGGTAGCTAGTAATCTGGCACATCAGGTTGTTTACCTACATTAATTTTCTGAGCAATAGATATTCTTTTCACTCTTTCAAAGCAACGAGTTTTCAAAAACTATCAATCACTCTGCCTCTGATGTATCGCACTCATCCCCTCGGTCTTCAACAGAGGATGCTAAATTGAATTGAACTTTTTTTATTGACTCAGGGTCAAATGAAAGAGAATGTGTGAAAGTGCTCTGTAAACCACGAGACACAATACAACTGTGTGCTATTCTTCTTATGCTCAATGACATGCCCTCACGCTCTGTGACCCCAGGCGATGATGCTTTGGGAGGTTTTGTGTCTGCCTTTTACAGCTCTTCTGTGTCCTTCAGCTGTCACTTTTACTTTTGGGAGCACTCTGCCTCCTTTCTACTTTGCAGTTCCCATTGGGTTGTGAAACCAGATAACCAAGCTTGTTAACAAGCTGTAATATGAGTATCAAAATTCTTGGCTTTGTGACCCTGGGCAAGTTATTTAACTTCTCAGGACTTCAGGTTCCTCACCTGTGAAATAGAAATGGAAACTATACTTACTTTAGCCACCCCCGTCTATTAGTTTGTCATAGTGACCTAGCTTGTGTGTTGCTGTGATAGTATCAGTTATGCCACCAGTATTTCAAATACCAGCAGGGTCACCTATGGTGGAAAGGTTTCAGCAGAGCTTCCAGACTAAGACAGACTAGGAAGAAAGGTCTGACAATCTATTTCCAAGAATAAGCCAATGGAAACCCTATGGATCACAATAGAGTATTGTCTGATACAGTGCTAGAAGCGGAGCCCCCAGGATTAGAAGACACTACACAATTAGCTCAACAACAAGGACTCGAACATTCCACCAACTGTGAAAATGGTGCAGGACCAGGCACTGTTTCATTCTGTTGTACGTAAGGCCACCATGAGTCAGAGCCAATCTGATGGCTTCTGACTTACTTACTTCAGGGCATTAGTGAGAAGATTAAATGAAATAACACATGTGAAATGCTGAAATGCTTAGCGTAGGGATTGGTGTATAGTGAATATGCAAGAACTATTAACAAAACCAAACAAACACACTGCCTTGGAGTCAATCTGACTCATAGCAACCCCGTCTTGGGTTTCTGAGGCGGTATCACTACGGAAGTAGATTGCCCAACCTTCCTTCTGAGGAGTGGCTGGTGGGTTGGGACCACCAGCCTTCTGGTTAGGAGTCAAATGCCTTAGACACTATGCCACCAGAGCTCCTGCAAGAAATATTAGTTACTATTGGGGATCTATGTAGGAGATCCTTGATAGAGAGGGAGAACAATGTGGAACAAAACTCAAAATCATTTGGAGGGGAAAAAAAAGGGGGGAGGATCACGTTTGCTGGTCTGATCGAGCCTGGTGGAACCACTGAGACTATGGCCCCTAGCTGCCCTTCAGGTCTGGAATTGAACCCACACCTGTGGTTTCCAGCCACAAAAGACAGGCATATAAGTTAAACATTTACCTCAAGTAGATACACTCCTTGGAGAGAACAATCATGGGAGAAAGAAGGGCTGCTTATGCACAGGGTGAGAGCTCAGGGTGCAGGAGTGTATGGAGGGATGGACACTGGGAAGCGGTAACTATGGGGAGGAAGTGGGAGGGGAGCTGTTGCATTGTGGTAAACTGTGGTCAATGACATGAGACAAAGTATATATGAACTGCAGTATGGAAAGTGAATTTGCTCTGTAAATCTTCACCCAAATCACAATAAAAACAATATATATTAGTTACTATTAAAATAATAATTTAGCATTATTAGCAACTAAAGAATTTTCCTGTGAGCAGAGGGCATGAATGTTAGTGCTCGGTTTTGTACAATACAAAGCCATTTACTTTTTACTTGTTTATTTCCAGTTCTTGGCTTTATTATGGAATCCTGGTGGCACACTGGTTAAAGCACTTGACTGCTAACCAAAAGGTCAGTGGTTTGAACCTATTAGCCACTTCCAGAGAGGAAGATGTGGCAGTCTGCTTCTGTGCAGATTTATAGCCTTGAAAACCTCATAGACAGTTCTATTCTGTTCTTTAGGGTTGCTATGATTGGAATCAACTCAATAACAGTGAGTTTGGTTTTACAGTTTTGGCTTTATTCTACCTGTGGCATAAACTGGCTAGACAGTAAGGGGTCACTATATGACAAAGCCAATTCAGGAAGGAGCTGAGATTTGACTAAGAAAACTCAAGTCCTATGCCTCTGCCTACCTAGGGGCTTGACTAACTGTTACAGATTAGATTGTGTCTCCTGAAAAGATATGTTGAAGTCCTAACCCCTGCACCCAGTAAATATGACCTTGTTTGAGGAGATAGGGTCTTTCTTTACACATGTTATTCATTAAATTAATGAAGTCATACCTAAGTAGCATGGGTCCTAGTCCTAGTTCTTTCTGGGTGGCGTTTTCTAAAGAAAAAGAGAGACAGGGAAACAGTTACACACAGGTGGAAGACAATATGTATCAGTCTACAGGAACACCAAGAAATGTCTGGGGCTGTCAGAAGCTGGAAGAGATGAGGAAGCCTCTTTCTCTAGAGTACATAGTGCCAGTACAGCCTTGTCAACACTCTGAATTTAGACTTCTAGCCTCCAGAACTGTGAGAAAGCAAATTCCGTTCTTTAAAGCCACCCATTTGTGGCATTTTGAAATGGGAGCCCTAGAAAATTAGGACATCAGCTAAGCGTATTTATTTTACGTCTATATCTTTTTATTTTTTTAATTGTGATTTGGGTGAAAGTTTACAGAGCAAATTTATTTTCCATACAGCTGTCCATACACATTTTATCTCATGACATTGACTGCAATTCCACACAATGTAACAGCTCTCTTCCCACTTCCTCCCTGCAGTTACCTCTTCCCTGTGTCCTTCCTCTCATGCAGTCCCACCCCGAGCTGTCTCACTGTGCAAACACTGCCCTTCTATTCTCCCATGATCTCTCCAAGTAGTGTGATGTAAATGTTCAGCCCATATGCCTGTCTATTATGTGGCTGGAAACCATAGAAGTCAGTTCAATTCCAGACCTGAAGGGTAACTAGGGGTCATAGTCTCAGAGGTTTAAGCAGGCTCTATCAGACCAGCAAACCAGTCTTTTTTTTTATGATTTGAGTTTTGTTCCACATTGTTCTCCCACTCTATCCAGGATCTCCTGCACCGTTAAGCATGTCTTTTAAGTTCATAAACTCCAGATCTGTATCCCTCCTGTGATATGTCTTCATTTCACCAAGAAGTAACAGCAACAATACTCATTGAGTTATCAGTCACTGAGCACAAGCCCATGTCAATTGTGCTCCTTGATGCTTTATCTTTTCTTATATATAATTTACTTTATTTTTTATTGTTATTGAGAATATACATAGCAGAACACACCCCAATTCAACAATTGCTATGTGTAATTCAGTGACACTCTCCTTTTCTGAGTTTTTCTTCCCCATTAACATAAACTCACTGTTTCCTAAGTTTCCAGTCTAGTCTTTTTAGTTGCTGTTTTCAAATAGATCCCATATAAATGGATCTTAAAGTAGCACAATGCTCAAGACAGACAGTCTTATAACCAAACTATGGTACATACACACAATGGAATACTATGCAACGCTAAAGAATAATGTAGAATCTGCAAAACACCGCATAACGTGGTTGAACTTGGAGTACATTATGCTGAGTGAAATAAGTCAATCACAAAAGGACAAATATTGAATTAGTCCGTTATTGTAAAAGTTAAGGAAAGGTTTAGCTATAGAAGGAAAATTT
>NW_006921665.1:6398436-6404746 GCF_000298275.1 Orycteropus afer afer | reverse complement strand
TTGGAGAGAACAATCATGGGAAAAAGAAGGGCTGCTTATGTACAGGGAAACAGCTCAGGGGGCAGGAGTGCATGGAGGGATGGACACAGGGAAGAGGTTACTATGGGGAGGAAGTTGGAGGGGAGCTGTTGCATTGTGGTAAACTGTGGTCAATGTCATGAGACAAAGTGTATGTGAACCTCTGTATGGAAAGTGAATTTGTTCTGTAAATCTTCACCCAAATCACACACACACACAAAGACAGACAGTCTTTACTAATTAAGCTAAACTATTGTTTGGTTTTAAGAAGAATTCAGGGGATATTTTTTGTTTAGTATTTAAGATTTAAAGATTATCTCAGGGCAATAGTTATAGGAGTTCATCCAGCCTCCATGGCTCCATAAAGTCTGGATTCCATGAGAATTTGAAATTCTGTTCTGTAGCCTCACTAGTGAGTATGGAGAACACTAGAGAATCTTAGTCCTTCACATTTATTTTCCAATAAGGGACTGACTCCCAGGGAGATAAAGATGTGCCTGGCATCCTCCATCCAGCTAAGGGCACTCTCGTCCCTTGACTCCTCATTTGTTGCTCATGCCACTATATCACGTCATGTTCTTTGTCTAACCTCCCAGTTTCAGTTTTTTGTTGTTGTTGTAGTAACAAAATTTGCCAATTTAATGTTTTTCATGTGTGTAGTTTAGCAACATCAATTACAGTAATCATGTGCAACCATGACCAATATCCATTGCCAAATTCCCATCGTCATAAACAAATAGTCACTGCTTCCTAAACAATGACTTCCCTTTTGCCCTGCACTGATGGCCACTAATAAACTTTGGTCTCTATACATTTGCCTAGATATTTTATATAAATGGGATCATACAATATTTATCCTTACTTCACTCAGCAAAGTGTTTTCAAATTTCATCCATGTGGTAGCGTGTCTCAGGATTTCATTTCTCTTTATAGCTATATAATATTCCATTGTATGTATTACCACATTTTCTTTATCCATTTATCTGTTGATGGTCACCCCCACCGGGATGGTTAAGATTAAAAAAAGAGAGAAAAACAACAAATGTTGGGAAGGATATAGAAATTGGAACTGTTATCTATTGCTGGTGGGAATGCAAAATGCTACAACTGCCATGGAAAACAGTTTGGTGGTTCCTCAAAAAGTTAAACATAGACCAACCATGCACACACACTGCCATCAAGTCAGACCCGACTCATAGGGACCCCTCCTTGGGTTTCCAAGGCGATATCACTATGGAAGCAGATTGCCCAACCTTCCTTCCGAGGAGTGATTAGTGGGTTTAAACTGCCGGCCTTCTGGTTAGCAGTCAAGTGCCTTAGGCACTACGCCACCAGAGCTCCTAGACCAACCATGTTGTTGTTGTTGTTATTTGCCATCGAGTGGGCCCCAACTCCTAGCGGCCCCTCCTTGGGTTTCCGAAGCAGTTATCACTACGGAACTAGGATTGCCCAACCTTCCTTCTAAGGAGTGGCTGGTGGTTTTGAACCGCCAGCCTCCTGGTTAGCAGTCAAGTGCCTTAGGCACTATGCTACCAGAGCTCCTAGACCAACCAGACCAACCATATGACCCAGCAATTCTACTTCTAGGACTGAAAGTATGACACAAACAGATACTTTACACTAGTAAAGTATTCACATTAGCTAAAAGGTAGAAACAACAGATTTCAGCTTTTAGTGTCTCCTAAGACTTGTCTTTTCTGAACAGATTGGGGAAGTAAAACACGGCACCAGAGACAGTGCAGAGTCAGAGAGGTGGACAGGGAGGTCAGCACCAGACTGTAAGGGGCACATTGTCCAGTAAATCACAGCACAGACCCACATCCACTGGAGCACTCAAAGGATGGTCTTCAGATGAGAAGAGGGTAGACAGAGTGATCTTCACTCCTCCCTGAATTGTACGTTATTTTTCAATTGACTGAATACTTTTGTTTTGATGATTATTCATGAGTGAGGTAAACTAATCTTAACTTTTAGAGAGAACTAGTGTTGAAAGTTTCATGTATTTTGTTCTGTATTTTTTTCCAAAATAAACACACACACACACACACACACACATAAATGCAATCATATACATGAAAATACTTGTTTGTTTGATTTTTTTATTAGCAGCATAGTTTTTAAGAGCATTTTAGGCCTTTATAAAACTGTTAGAATAAATATGATTTGATACTTGTAATATGCTGAAAACAGCACTAGACACACAGTATTATTGTTAGTTGTCATCAAGAGGGCTCCAACTCATGGCTACCTTATGTATTATAGGACAAAAAATTGCCTGGTCCTGAGCTATCCTCATGATAGTTGGTATGTTATTCCATTGTTGTGTCTATCAGATCATACATATTACACAAGTGTTTTTTGCTTGTTTCTTTGTTTTTGTCATGAATAAAACAAAATATTGTAGATAGATTTATATATAAATAGCAAAGCATCTACTTTTCTCGAGTTGTAATTGCATCTTACATTTATTTATTTAACTAATTTTCTAACAATGGATACTTAGGTTTTCCCAGTGCATTAATAATAACCAAAAAAAGGCTAACTTCCCACATGCAAAGTTAATTTATATCCTCGCTTTCCCATTTCTCCATCTTTGACACCAGCCACCCATGTGTCATTTTTTTTCTCTCTCTGCTCCTGGTGGATCCAACAATTTGTTACAATCACTCATAGAACTCACACAGACTACCTATGCTTACAATTATCCATTTATTATAACCGGAAAGGACACAAGAATAGAGACACCAGGCAGGGTCTGGGAGAGGTCATGGCATGAGACTTCTGTTGTCCCCAGCGACATGCCACCCTCTCCCTGTGCATGAATGTTGTTGCTACTCCAGGAAGCCCAAAAGGGAAAGAGCCCCAAGGTCCAGGGTCCCTTATAATAGTTATTGGAGCCTCTATCAATGCATATGCAAGACTCAATGCATATGCATGATTGATGCTCCGCTCCCTTCCTGAGGTTAGTTGCGAGAATGGGGCTTGTGTATCATTTACAGATATTTAACCATTACGAGTCTATTTTAGAAAACAAAGGGCCACCTTGATTGCTTGAGAACGTCAAGGGATATATTTTCAGAAATCAGAGACAAAGTTTTTTGTTCCACACCTAGCTTTTGATATTATAAAAAATAATGCAATGAACATCTTTATGCATACTTACTTTAATACTTGTGTTGTTATTTCCTTTAGATATGTTCCTAACATATCAAATACAATACAAACAATATTGCTAGATTATACTCAAGAAAGATTAGATCTAATGGCATTCTCACCAATAATGTGTGGACCAACACCCCATATCTTCACCAGGACATGTCATTATTATTCTTTTCCATCTTTGTTAGTCTGAAAAGGAAATGTAACTGAGGTCTCATTTTAGTATGTATTCAATTAAAAGGAGGCCAAGCATCTTTTCATGTGTTTTGTTCATATCTTCTGTCCATTACTCTTTGGAGGTGATTGTCCTTCCTCATCAATCATAAAATGATTGTAAAAAATTTTTATTTGTTCAAATTATTATCCCTTTGCCTATCCTATGTGTTGCAAGTATTTTTTCCAGTTTGTAGTTTGCCTTTTAACTTTGTTTCTGGTTTCTTGTGCCATCTAAGAATGGAATGGAGGAAGCCATGCAGAGAAAGCAGCCATTCAGCGTGATAAGTAAGTCAGGCTTGATTCATGCCCAGCACTCCATCATGCAGAGAATTTAGGGGAAGTTGTCATTCCAAGCATATAAAAAATCAGGTGTGTCCTGATTTTTGGACACAAAAACAGTCTGAAGCTATAGTTTTGCCTGTCATTGAGTTCCATATGAAATTTGTCAGCTGTGTCTTTATATAAAAGATATTGAGGGTCTCCTTCCTTTTCCACCTTCTTTTCTTCCTTCTCATCTTCCCTGACCATCCTGGCATGGAGGCGGTAGCAGCTGCATATCCAGTGTCCAGAACCTGGGCCAGAGAGATGATGGACTATCCAGATACTTGTTCTCTACTCAACTGGTCATGGAAATCTCATAACCTAGCCCTATTCCCTTTTTTAAAAAGTAATGATAGCTGCTGTTGATAGCATGCTTAGTAGGTGCCAGTCACTATGCCAAGCACTTTATATACATTATCACGCTTAAGTCTCACAACAGCTCTATGATCATTATTATCCTTGTTTGGGATCAGAGAGATTAAGAAACTTGGCCAAGGTCACACAGCTAATGAATGATATGATAGGTCTTTTGTGTTCTTAATCTGTGTTATTATTTGTTATAAATGTAAGTTTTATTTGTAGTTCATTTGTCATTTCTTTCTAAAAATGTGTAAAACTGTTCTCTTTATCTCAGTTTCATTACATTATGCCTAAATGAGGATTGGTTGATTGATTAATTGACTGATTAATTTGGTACAGCATTTCCCATACACTTGCTAGCTAAGGTTAGGTCCCCTGGGTGTTGAAAATGGTTTGCACTTGACCCACTCAGCAACACCACGAAAGAAAGACCTGGTGATCTGCTTCTGAAAGGCCACAGCCATGGAGCACAGTTCTACAGTTCTACTCTGTAACACTGAACTCTCTAGGAGTCAGAATCAATTCTCTAGCATTGAGTTTGGTTTGGTTTGGGTTTGAGTTTTGTTTTGTTATCTGAGGACTTGTCTTTCTTTAATTCTGAAAATTCTCACCTGAATTTTCCACCATTCCTTCTATCTTCCTCTGAAACACCTATAAGATATATGTTAGAACCTCTCAATCCATTTTCCATTTTCATGTTACTTAACTGCTCTCATACATTTTTTATTCTTTTTATCTCTGAGATGCATTCTGGGTAAATTCTTCAGTATTATTAACTAATTCCATTTTCAACTCCATCCAGTGTGGACTTCAATTTCATCTCTTGAGTTTTGTACTTTAATGATCATATTTTCATTCCAAGCGTTTTAAAATTTTTTATTACCCATCTGTACATTCATTTCTGCCAATATTTTTGTTCTATAATCTCTCATCCTTGATCTTTGGGAGGACTCAAAACACATTTACATGAAAGTTGTTTTCTGATTAGACTATTATTTTCACTTCTTTAAGAATTCACTTTCTAGGTTGTTGATTTTTTTAAATATTGCTCTTTCTTAGCATCAGTTTTCTTTATTTGTTTTGAAATTTTAATTTGCAGTTATCTGCGATAGGAGTTTCTTCCTCCTTACCCTTTGTACTCCCCACAAAACACACTACCCATGGGCCTTTCAGGGTCCCCAAGCAAGAACCAGACTTTACATGATAGCTGGGATAGGGAGATACGGAGGCTTCAGCTGGCAGCTTAGTCTAGTATATGGCTTTGAGACCACTCTGCTTCCCCTACCCCTCTAGATGCACAGTTTTCTAAAAGCTGTAGCCCCAGACAGCACAGGAAGCATTCTTCAACATTCTTCAAAAATTGGAGTTCCCCAGCCAAGCCGTTCGTTCTAATACTGGCTCTGGTCCCCCACCACACTTGGGATTCATTAATGTTGTAACTGCCTCTCTAACAACCAAATCCAGAGGCCAGCACACCTGTAGATTCAACCCCACTTCCTCTATGTTGAGTTTATCTTGTTTCTGGTCCAAGGACACATTACTTTCCTAATTTTGGTATAAATTATGTCTTTTAAGTTTATCTTTTCTTCTTTTTTTTTTTAACCTATCATTTCCATATGTTTGGAATGGAATGAAGTTGAAGGGCCCTCAAAGCATGGAGTCACAATGCTATATTCCTGGAACTTGCCATTCACTCTCACTTTCAATATTTTCTTTCTTGTTTAATTTGTTATTCTTTTAAATCATCTCAAATCTTTTCTATAATGATGAAGGGTAGGCATACTTTCTGAAAAGAAATGTACCCCTCCTCCAGAGGCTCAAAAGTTGTTTATAGAGGACTTATAAGAGACGTGGCTAGTTGATCCTGTGGGGAAGCTGCACCCTTTAGGATTTCAGAAGAGTTCTGTGCACTTAGCTGAAACTCAACAAATGCTGGTTTAATAGGTACAACATGCCAGGCTGACACATGTACCAAAAGACCATGTCACCTATAACTTACAACCATGATATTAAAATATTCTTACACTGGAATTTCATTGAGTGGAATCACATGTTACTTTTCTCTTCCCTAGTACAGTTCAGTGTTTCTTTGCTATTCATAAGGTTTTCCCTGGCCAATTCTTTGAGAAGTGGACGGCTCTTCCTTCTTCCTAGTCTGTCTCAGTCTATAAGCTGGGCTGTTACCTGTGCACCAGGTGCATCTCGCTGGGTTTTAAACACCAGAGGCTCAGCCTCA
>NW_006921665.1:6377192-6378461 GCF_000298275.1 Orycteropus afer afer | reverse complement strand
CTAATAATTTAGTATTAATCTTCTGGATTTCTATCTGTAGATTTAGAATCATTTCTAATTTTTCATTTATTTTGTCATTTTGTTCTTGTATTTTCTTCCAGAATTCTTCTAAGGTTTTTTTCTGTGTTTTCTTTGGTCTCTCAATCTTTTCAAGATACCTAAGTATAATTCTTTTGAATTCCTTATGAGAGAGTTCCAATGCTGCTTCTTCCTCAGGGATGTGTTCTGGGTCAGTATCCTATTCTCTTGTTTCTACCACTTTATTTTGCTTCTTTGTGTGGACTGTGATGGTCTGTTGTTTCCGAGGCATCGTGGTATTGTATTAAGATCTCTGTTAATTGTTTCTGAAGAGCTGCCAAGGGTGATTCAGGCTCTTCTTGGTGGTTTTTTATCATTGGCCCATTGGTGGAGAAAGAGGTGCTGGCTCTTGCTCAGTAAGTGAAGTTGCAGGAGGTGTGGGTTTACTTGTATCTTATGAGGACTGTTGCTGTCTCCCAGTCAGTTAGGCAAAAATTACAATTGAATAACCATTGAAAAAACTATAAACACATGGACAAAAAATACACCCTGAAATCACACAGGACCAGTAACCCAAAAAAAAGAAAAAGGGGAGAAAAGAAGAAGAAAACAGATAAATCTGCAATATCTGGAGATAGGTCACTGAGAGTAAAAAGGTAGAGAAGGAGAATAATGAATAAAGAAAACTAACAAAGAAACAAACCAACAATACAAAAGAAAATAAAAGCAAAAACAAAACAAACAAACCAACAAAACAAACCAACAAGGGACGCAGTTAACCACAAGAGAAAGAAGAGGAAAAAAAAAAAAAAAAGGAAGGTGTAGACTAGGACCTCTTCATTCGTGCAGTGCACTCCTGGAGAGTTGTTGGGGTTACTAGAAAGCAGAACCTCTTCTTAAGTCCTAGAATCTCATAGAGCACCGTCTCTTAAGGTTGTCACTAGCTGCTGGTTACGTGTTGATTTGTTTTGTCTTGGTTTTATGCTTTAATAGTTTGAAAAGGTGAAGCTGGTGTGGTGGTTTTTTTTTTTTCATTATTATTATTGATGCAAGTGTGTTGGGTCACTCTGCTGTTTTCTTTGTGGTGGTAGAATCCCTGTGTGTAGTGTAGATATGTGTTTCTGTTTGTCATAAAGAGGGTTTAGAGTTCGAAGTGGGAGGTTTTATGGTAATTGGTGAATGTTTTCTTCTGAGTGAGTGAAGATATTGGCAGAGAAGGTGGGAGTGGAAGAAGGAAAGCTTGGTGTTGCT
>NW_006921665.1:6363775-6376187 GCF_000298275.1 Orycteropus afer afer | reverse complement strand
TGAAATTCCTAATTTAAACTGTTGTGGCTAGTTTTCCAAGACCTTAGATGCCAGAGGGATAAAGCGTGCTGCTCACTGGCTCAACTCCATTTTGAACCTCTGGATCCTCCATTTCTTGATTGCCTCATTGTCTTAGTTTCCTAGTGCAACTGTAACACAAATATCATGAGTTGGTGGCTTTAAAGATCAGGTATTTATTTACTCACAGTTCTGGAGGCTAGAAGTCCAAATCAGGATCATAGCCATGTTGATTCCTTCCTTGCTGGTGGCTTGGAAGTTCCTTGGTTCCTTTGCTTGCAGAGGATCCTCATGTAGCCTCCATCTTTCCATGTCTGTGCTCCTTTTCCAAAACCAAAAACCAAACTCACTGCTCCTTTCAAAAACCCACAAAAGATTAGGTTTAGGACACACCCTACACTGATGAGGCCTCATTAACATAACAAAGAATCTTCTCTTGCCAAGCAGGATTAAATTCATAAGCATAGGGGTGAGGAATCCAACATATATTTTGGGGGACACAATTCAACTCATGAAGCTGATCCACACCTCAATCTCATCTGTAAAGGGAGGATAATAATGTTCACTTCACAGGGCTACTGGGAGACTCAAGCAAATCTGCCATTTATGGAAAATGTCCTATGTGCCAGGTGATTTACCCACATGAGCTCCAATCACAGAACAACCTGTGAGGTTGTTTTTACCATCAGTGTTCTCAACATCATTGTCGCTCTCCCTGGGGAACATGTTTCTGAGGGGCATAAAACACTTCAGGGTGATATTTGGAAAATGGTACCTCCAAAAATCTCAACTGTGTCCTTCTCTTTCTTCTAAATTTTTTCTCT
Organism: Orycteropus afer afer; assembly: GCF_000298275.1. Taxonomy (NCBI): domain Eukaryota; kingdom Metazoa; phylum Chordata; class Mammalia; order Tubulidentata; family Orycteropodidae; genus Orycteropus; species Orycteropus afer. Next base: position 6,375,345 of record NW_006921665.1, on the reverse strand, counting down.
AACTGCCCACTTTTCATCCTGGTGCTGCTGATTGTAAATAACATGTGAGTTGCCATCAAGTCAACTCCTACTCATAGTGACCCCCCTGTACAACAGAATGAAACATTACCTGGTGCTGTGCCATCTTCATGATCATTAGTATGCTTGAATTCATTGTTGTAGTCACTGTGTATTTGGAGTGCCTTCCAGCCCAAGGTGCTCATCTTCCAGCACCATAGCAGGCAATATTCTCAGGATTAATAGGGTTTTCACTCATTAGTTTTCAGAAGTAGATCTCCAGGCATTTCTTCCTGGTCTGTCTTAGCCTGGGAGCTCCACTGAAACTTGTCCACCATGGATGACCCTGGTGGTATTTGAAATACTGGTGGCATAGCTTTCAGCATCATAACAACATGCAATCAATCACAGTACAACAAACTGATAGGCAGTGGGTGCATAACACTGGAGATGGTTTAATCCTCATATAATGTGTTGCAGCAATTACTATAATGGAGTCAGATTAAAGTATTTTCCACATAAAACAAGAACACTAAATAGCAGTCAACATAAACTCAACATTGGAAAACTAAGAATATTTAATATGTATGTACCAAACAACATAAAACAAAAAGAATAAATATAAGGAAAAACTAGAGTGGAATACACTTACAGTTGGACTAAAACATTATTAGAAGATAATAGACTGTGAGACAAGTAATTAATTTCAGAAATCACAGAGAAGAAGATAGAATTAACACAGAAGTAGAAAGAACCAAATGGCAGAACAAGGCAACACATGTTCCCCTAAATCATATTATTTGAAAAATCTGTCACAAAATAAAACAACATTCTGCAATGTACAATAAATATCAAAAGGTAGAAATTCTATATATCAACATCTTTAACCTCAAATTAATCAAATTAGAAATGAAAAGGATTATCAGAAATTAAAGGAATTTACACATAACATCTGAGTATCAGAGAAAATTCAGAACACAGTAACAGACTAAAAATATCAAGAGAAGATAAAGTGATGTAACTCTCAAATGGTTCAGAATATACTGACTGAGAGAAAGAATGATAAAGCAAATGTGATCACATATTAGTATTTGGGAAACCTAAATGAAGAGTATATAGGAATTCATAGTACTATTTTTGCAGCTTTTCTTGAAGTCTGACATTTTTTAAATAGTTTTTTTAAAAAGAAAATAGATGAGTAGAAATAATGAAACTAAAGAAATAATCAATGAATTTTAAAATAAATAGAAAACAAAACCAATGGTTTCAGAAGTATTACTTACACCTAAATACACTTAAATTTGTTTAACCATTGATGAAACAAAAAAGGATAAAACGAATGTGTGTACTAAAAAAAGAGAGGAGGACTCTATTAGCTTAGTGAAATAAGCTACATAAGTCGATACCTCTATCTTAGTGCAACGTCTCTGGGTGGGACAAACGGTTTGTGGTCAACTACTAAGATAAAGTTTGGTGGTTCAAACCCATCCAGTGGCACCATGGAAGAAAGACCTGGAAATTTGCTTCCATAGAGCATACCCAAGAAAACAATACGTAAGCCATAGGGTCACCATGAGTCATATCAACTTGATGGCAGTAGCTGTTGTTTTGGTTTTTACCTTACTGGCCCCCTCCAGCCCTCATACAACCCAACACCTTCATTGAAGGGGTGTTTTAATGTTAGGCTCTGGGTTTTCACCCAGAATGATATAAGAAGGAGCAATATAAGCAACAGTGATGTGAGAAGAATAGTTCTGTGTTTTTGTTGAAAATGTAGAAGTTATATTATTCATATGTCTTTGTGTAAGAATGTCATGTGAAAGTTTCTTTTAGATTTTCTTCTAAAGGGAAAAAATATTCTCTTGGCAATTTTATTTAGTCAGCTACTCGTTGGCACATAACAACAACAACAACAACAACTAAAAATTATTGGGGCAATCTACTTCCGTAGTGATACTGCCTCGGAAACCCAAGGAGGGGTCGCTATGCATCAGGTCCGACTAGATGGCACATAACAACATCAACAACAGAAATTGTGTATGAATGTTTTCTTTTTTGTCTTGAAGATCAGAAAAAAAGGTGGGCTATGTCTTCCTCTAATCCATTCTCCATCCAATAGCTAGTGAGACTGTAACACTAATTTAATTATGTCACTCCCCACTGAAAACTCTCTAATGGTGTCTAATTGCCCTTAGAGTAAAATAAAACATGAATGCCTTCAGCCAGCCTACAAACTCAGGCACTGCCTCTCACCTACCTCTCCAAACTTGTATCTTCCTTTTCAAATAATTTTTTTTTAATTTTTGTTGTGATGTGGGTGAAAGTTTACAGAGCAATTTTATTTTCCATACAGCAGTCCACACATCTTTTGTCTCGTGACATTGACTGCAATCCCTACAATGTAACACCTTTCTTCCCATCTCCTCCCTTGTAGTTACTTCTTCCCTATGCCCTTCTTTCCTATGCATTCCTGCCCCTGAGCTATCTCCTAGGGCAAAGACTGCCCTTCTGTTCTCCCATGATTGATTGTTCTAAGAAGTGTATCTAAATGTTCACCCTATATGCCTGGCTATTGTTTGGCTGGAAGCCACAGGAGGGAGTTCAATTCCAAGCCTAAAGGATAACCAAGGGCCATAGTCTTGGGGGGTCTCACCAGGCTCTATCAGATCAACAAACCTGGTCTTTTTTTTTTTTAATGATTTTGAGCTTTGTTGCACATTATTCTCCCACTCTACCCAGGATCTCCTGTACTGATCCCTTTCTGAGTGGTTGACACTGGTAGCTGGATACCATCTAGTTCTTCTGGTCTCATGGTCATATAGGCTGAAATTCACATGGTCTATCAATCACTTGGACTAATTGTTTTATGTGCCTTTAGTTTTCTTCATTCTTCTTTGCTCTGCATGAGGAGAGACCCATTGTTGCATCTAGATGGCCACTTGCAAGCTTGCCTCAAAAGCCTTTTATATCAAGTATTCTGTACAACATTTCACCTAACTCCAACCCGACCCTCATTCTCACCCTCTCCCTCCCTCCCTCCTTCCCTCTTTCTTCTATAAATACTTACTAAGCACATACTAAGTGCTTAGTCTCCAGGTGCTTTGTCTCCAGGTGCTGGAGACACAAAGTAGAAAAGGTCTATATCTTGCCCTCCAAATATTTATAATTTTTCATCTTCTGAAATTACAAATCCATCTGGAAGTATATATTTTTTATACATATAGCCTATTTCCCAATTTAGAATCATTTCTATTATAAAAAGCAAAATGATTGCAGTATTATGAACACCACCTGGGGCTGTATTCATTCAACTATATTTTACTTTGGATTTTGTATCAAATATGATATGTATGGTGGTGCAGTGCCTAAGGTATCTGATTGCAACTAGAAGTTTGGCAGTTCAAAGTGACCAGCCACTCTATGGAAGGAAGACTGCAATCTACTTCCATAAAGATTTACTGCCTCGGAAACCCAATGGAGGCTGCTATGAGTCAGAATCGACTCGATGGAAATGGGTGGTTTTTTTTTTTTTTTTTTTTAATGATATGTTTTATCTCATATAATTCTCATAATGACCCATTGTAATCTCCATTTTACTGTAAGACAATTGAGACCCTAAGCTTCAATAAGTAATGCAAAAGGCTCAGAGTTAAGGAGCCAAGATTAGAACTTAGAGTTTGTGACTCTGAGCACTTTGTTATCACCTCTTCACCAACATGCTGTTCTACATTTCTCCAAATGCATATCCTCTCATTCCCGGTTTGGAAGCTAGGCTCCAAGCTCTAAAATTCCATCTTTTTTGACAATGTGGAAATTTAACAGTGGATACTAGAACATGGAATGGAACTCAGAATCCTTAAAAAACTCAACAAAAGTATCGATGCTATGGCTGCCACTTACATATGCATTAAATTAGAAGCCACAGATTAGCCTTAGACCAAGGTGTTGTTTCAGGTGCTGTCGAGCCAGTTCTGACTCATTGAGACCGTATATACAACAGAACATAACACTGCCAGGACCTGTGCCATCTTCACAATCATTGTCATGTTTGAGTCCATTGTTGCAGTATTTCAATCCATCTCATTGAGGGTCTTCCTCATTTTCACTGACCCTCTGCTTTACCAAGCATGATGTCCTTCTCCGAGGATGGTTCCCTCCTGATAACATGTCCAAAGTATGTGAGACAAAGTCTCAGTGTTCTTGCTTCTAAGGAGTATTCTTGCTGTACTTTTTCTAAGACAGATTTGTTTGTCCTTCTAGAAGTCCATGTTATAGTAAATATTCTTCACCAACACTATAATTTAAAGGAATCAATTTGTCTTCAGTCTCTTCATTCACTGTCCAGCTTTCACATGCATATGAGGCAATTGAAAACACCATGGCTTGGGTTAGGCACATCTTAGTTCTCAAACTGACATCTTTGGTTTTCAACGCTTTGAAGAGGTCTCTTGCAATAGATTTGCCTGGTGCAATACGTCATTTGATTTCTTGACTGCTGCTTCCATGAGCATTAATTGTGAATCCAAGTAAAATGATATCCATGACAACATCAATTTTCTCACCATTCATCATGATGTTGATTATCGGCCCAGTTGTGAGGGTTTTGGTTTTCTTTATGTTGAGGTGTAATCTACACTGTAGACTGTAGTCTTGACTTCATCAGTAAGTGCTTCAAGTCCTCTTCACTTTCAGCAAGCAAAGTTGTATCATCTGCATAATGCAGGTTGTTCATTAGCCTTCCCCAATCCTAATGCTGCATTCTTCTTCAGATAGTCCAGCTTTTTGGATTATTTGCTCAGCATCAAGATTGAATAAGTGTGGTGAAAAAATACAACCCTGATGCACACCCTTCCTGATTTGAAACCACACAGTATCCCCTTGTTCTGTTGGAATGACTGCCTCTGTCTTTGTATAGGTTCTTCATGAGCACAATTAAGTGTGCTCTGGAATCTCATTCTTCACAATGTTATCCATAATTTGTTATGAGTTACACATTGTATTGTCTTTGCCTAGTCAATAAAACACATGTAAACACCTTTCTGGTATTCTCTGCTTTCAGTCAAGATCCATCTGACATCAGCAATGATATCCCTCATTTCACCAAACTGGTCTAGTAGAAATACCATCTCAAGCATAAGCACAAACTGAAGTCCTTTGTCCTGGCAAATGTAAAGCATTCAGCGTTGCTAGAAAAGAATTTTAACGGTTTCTTTCATCAGTAAGCACAGTTCTCTCTCTCTCTCTCTCTCTCTTTTTAATGTTTCACTTCTTTTTTTTAAAAAAATACATTCTTTGAAATACAATTTGTTATTGTTGTTGTTATGTTCTGTCGAGTTGGACCCAACTCATAGCGATCCCTCCTTGGGTTTCTGAGGCAGTATCACTATGGAGGTAGATTGTCCAACCTTCCTTCCAAGGAGTGACTGGTGGGTTTGAACCACCAGCCTTCTGGTTAGCAGTCAAGTGCCTTAGGGACTACAGTGCAATGGACAAAACTAAAGTGACATGGATCAATTTTTTTTTTGCGGGGTTTCCTCTTCTCCCCTCCCACCCCTGACAACCAACAAAGAAAATTTCCTTCCATATATAAACCTTTCCTTGACCCTCCACAACAATGAACTAATACTATATTTGTCCTTTTGTGATTGACTTATTTCACTCAGCATAATGTCCTCCAAGTTCATCCATGTTATGTGGTGTTTTGCAGATTCTACATTATTCTTCAGTGTTGCATAGTATTCCATTGTGTGTATGTACCATAGTTTGGTTATCCGTTCTTCTGGTGACAGGCACCTAGGTTGTTTCCATCTTCTTGCTTTTGTAAATAGTGCTGCAATGAACATGGGTGTGCATATATCTGTTCTTGTCCTGTCTCTCACTTCTTTAGGATACATACCTAGTAATGGAATGGCTGGGTCAAATGGTATTTCTAATTCCAGCTTTTTAAGGAATTGCCATACTGCTTTCCACAGTGGTTTTATCATTTGACAGTCCCACCAGCAGTGTATGAGAGTCCCAATATCTCCACATCCTTGCCAGCATTTGTTATTTTCTGTTGTTGAACTTTGTCATTAGTGCTGAGGTGAGATGGTATCTCATTCTTGTTTTGATTTGCATCTCTCTGATGGCTAATGATCTTGAACATTTCTTCATGTATTTGCTGGCCACCTGAATATTCTCTTTGGTGAAGTGTCTATCCATGTCTTCTGCCCATTTTTTAATCAGATTGTTAATCTCTTTGTTGTTGGAAGTTTTATATAAATTTTAGAGATAAGTCCCTTGTCAGATATATCATTGCCAAATAGTTTTTCCCAATCTGTGGATTCTCTTTTTAGTCTTTTGGCAGTGTAATTATTGACGAGTATGAATTTGTGGCTGTCATTTTGTTATGGGTAAGCACAGTTCTTAAGGCTTCACTATATCATTATACATTCAGGTGAGCTGGTTTTAACCATCTTTGTTTTAAAGAGAAGGAAACAGAGCCCCCCAGAGGTATGATCCTTTCTGAGGTTACACAGCAAGTCAATGACAAAGTGGAGAAGGAAGTAGCATTCTTTTGTGGCTTGAATGGCAACATCAAGCAAAAATAAAATAAAATCCAGCATCTGTGCAAGGGAGACCCATTTCACTTAAAGAAAGGAGAGGAGTTGCTTTAACATTGTAGTTTTATAATTTGTATTAAGGCAGACCCTCCCCTATAGCCATGGACACACAAAACTAAGATGAATCCACAGCTATTTAAAATATCCACAGCAGCTTTGTTTAATATAGAAGAAATGGAACAACTCATGAAGTTTGTATATGGATTACACCTCAACATAAAGAAAACAAAAATCCTCACAACTGGACCATTAAACAGCATCATGATAGATGAAGGAAAGATTGAAGTTGTCAAGGACTTCATACTATTTGGTTCTACAATCAACACCAATGGAAGCACAGTCAAGACATCAGATGACATATTGCATTGGGAAAATCTACTGCAAAAACACATCTTTCAAATGCTGAAGAGCAAAGATATCTCCTTGAAGACTAAGATGCGCCTAACCCAAGCCATGGTACTTTCAATCACTTCATATGCATGTGAGAGCTGGACAGTGAATAAGGAAGACTGAAGAAGAGTTGATGCTTTTGAGTTATGGTGTCAGCAAAGAATACTGAAAGTACCATGGACTGCTAAAAGAACTAACAAATCTGTCCTGGAAGAAGTGCAGCCAGAATGCTCCTTGGAAATGAGAATGGCCAGACTTCCTCTCACCTACTTTGGTCATGTTGTCAGAAGAGACCATTCCCTGGAGAAATATATGGTGCATGGTAAAGTGAAGGGTCAATGAAAAAGGAGAAGGCCCTCAACAAGATGGATTGACACAGTGGCTGCAACAATGGGTTCAGGTATAGCAGGGATTATGGGGCTGGCACAGGACTGGGCAGTGTTTTGCTCTGTTGTGCATAGGGTCACTATGAGTCAGAGACAATTTGATGGCACCTGACAACAACGACAACAGCATGAAGTTTGTGATTTAGTTTGTTTAGGAGTCTGTCTTCCCAAGCAAAGGTGGTGGTAGATTGTTAATTGCCAACAAGTCAGCTCCAACTCATGGCAACTTTGTGTATAACAGAATGAAACATTCCCTGGTCCTACACCATCTTCATGATCTCTGGTGTGTTTGAGTCCATTGTTGTCTATTGTGTCAATCCGTCTCACTGATGTTTTCCTTTGTTTTCACAGACTATCAAACATGATGTCCTTCTCTGGTGATTGGTCTTTCCTGATGATGGGTCCAAAACAAGCGAGGCAAAGCCTCAACTATCCTCACTTCTAAGGAGTATTCTGGCTGTACTTCCTCAAAGACTGATTTGATCGTTCTTCTGGCAGTCCACAATATATTCAATATTCTTAGAGTTTGAGCACATTAATTCTTTTTCTGTCTTCCTTTTTGCTATCCAACTTTTGCATATATATCAGGAGATTGAAAAAAATATAGTAAAGGTATATAAGTAGTAAGCTCAAAATTTCTAAACACTCCCCTGCAGCCCTTCATTTCACACCTGGTGCAACTGAATATAGAGAGCTCATGGAAGACAGACATGAAAAATGTGTTATGCAAGTTGCTGGGAAACACCTCCAACACCTTGACTTGCAGACCTTCAGAGGAGGTGATGCTATGCTATCAGATATGCATCATGTAAAGTTGCCCAGGGGCAGGGCAGTAGCAGCCAAATCTTTCCCCAGTGGAAGTTTATTTCTCCAGGCTTTGGAGCCCAGAGGGCCAGAAGTTCAATCAAAACTGCGTACTTGGTGTTATGGGTTGAGTTGTGTCCCCCAAAAAATGTGTCGAAGTCTGAAATCCAGGTATCTGTGAATGTGAGCTCATTTGTTAATAGAATCTTTGCAAATGTAGATAAGATGAAGTCATACTGGACAAAGGTGGACCCTAATAGGGAATGCAGACATAGAGATACAAATACACAGGTAGCACACCATGTGATGACAACAGCAGATATCACAGTGATGCATCCACAAGCCAAGGAACATCAAGGATTGCCAGCAACCACCAAAAGCCAGGAGAGAGACATGTAACAAAGTCTCTCAGAGCCTCCAGAAGAAACCAACCCTACCATCACCTTGATTTCAGGCTTCTAGGCTGACTGTGAGAGAACAAATTTTTGATGGTTTAAGTTACCAAGTGTGTGGTACTTGGTTAAGGCAGCCCTAGGTAACTGGGTGGCACAAATGGTTTGCACTCTGCTACTAACAAAAAGGTTGGCAGTTCAAATCCACCCAGTGGAACCGTGGAAGAAAGGCCTGGTGATCTACATAAGCTTACAACCTTTGAAAAGCCTACATGGAGCAGTTTTATCCTGAAACATGTGGGGTCACCATCAGTCAGAACTGGCTTGATGACACTGGGAAAATACACTTGACAAATCCGTCTCTACAGGACTGGCATTTTATTCCACCAGCCCTGGATGTCTGCTTCTGGAAAACACTGACTTCTATGAGTTTATATCCTTCAAAGCATAATTTTGATTTTCAGTTTTAATGCCATTAATGATTGGCCATCTCAGTTGGCTTTAAATAATTATCCATCTTTTCACAGATCTGGTAAATTCCTATGATTCTAGTCTGTGAGTACAATCTACACAGTCACCTCACTTCTGTTTGGTAAAATCTACAGACCAATTGATATCTCATATGGATAGAATTGTGTCTTCCAAAATTATGTACTAAAGTCTTGGTCCTTGTACCTGTGGGTGTGCTCTTGTTTGGAATTCTAGTTTTCTTTTGTAATTTTAATGAAATCATACCAGAGTAGGGTGGGCCCTAAACCTAATCATTTCTAAGCTATAAAAAGAACAAGATAGACACAGATAAACACAAGGTGGAAGCCAGATACCTCCTGAGGACCAATCTTGACAAAGGAACACCAAGGATTGCCAGCAGATAACAGAGACTAGGAGGGAGACCCACAGAAGGAATTTACATGGCTGGGAACCTGATTAGGACTTTTAGCCTCCAGAGCTGTGACAAAATCTATTTCTGTTCTTCAAAGCCACCCACTTCCGGTATTTTTGTTGCAGCAACACAAGAGAACTAAGGGAGTATTTGATTAGTCTTAAGGAACATTAGCCCCCAAGAGACATTTCCCCAGAGGGGAGTTCCTTGTTTAAAAGGTAGCAAAGAGAGAGGAAACGGATGGAGAATAGGGAAGTCTTAACTCATTCTCACATCGGAACAGATTTTTAAAATCACAAGGAGCATCCATTCAGTTTCTCTAATCAGCTTCAAAGGCTCCCGTTACCATTGTGTGGCTGTTAATTCTGTGTCACAACTAATTACTACCTAATAGCTGTTGTGGGGACAAAGTCTGTTTCTCTCTGCATTCAGAGCTCATCTGCCCTTGAATAGCAGAGATTACATGAGGTAACACAGCATTATTTCTACCTGCTGTAGTTCATCAGCTCTTTCTCCAGCGGAGGTAACTGTCTCCACCCCCTTTCACAAAGATTGTTTGTCATTATAATGCCCAGGCTCACTCTCGCTCTCTTTTAAAAATCTGGATGTTGCTTACACTTTGAGAAAGGTTTTTGAAGAAAGATTAGTAGGATTAGGAAAGGTTCACATATGTTCAGCTTCACTCTTGGTATTCAAGACATCACAGCCCTGCACCACCCAGGAAGCATAAGAAAACCAAGGGCAGGCAGAGCGGGCTAGGGAAAGAAAGCCAGGCGTCTCTCCCCCAACAATACCGCACTGGAGTCAAATGCAAATCTGGGGATGTTTTATACTGAGGGAATTCCCAGACAGTTTGCCAGAATTTCTGTTTTTAACATTGCTTTCCCTTGACTTCCTGCAGTATTTTTTTTCTCCCCTGAGAATTTAGCCAATTTAGGGGAGAGGAGGTGTCAGAAACAGAACTCAGCATTTTGGCCCTTTGTTATTGTTGTTAGTTACCATAAAGCTACCTCCAACTCATGGTCACCCAAGCCCTGCACCATCTTTACAATCATTGGTCAGCTCAAGCTCAACACTGTATTTTGAGCATCTTCTAACCTAGAGGGCTCATCTTCCAGCACCATATTGGACAATATTCCATTGTAATTCATAGAGTTTTCACTGGCTAAATTTAAACATGAATCTAGGAAAATTGGAAGTTGTCAAAAATGAAATGGACTACATAAAGATTAATATCTTAGGCGTTAGTGAGCAGAGATGGATTGGTATTAGGTGTTTTGAATCAGACAATCACATGATCTACTATGCCAGGAATGACAAATTGTAAAGGAACGACATCACATTCATCATCACAGAGAATGTTTCAAGATCGATCCTGAAGTACAATGCTGTCAGTGATAGCATAACATCCACACACCTACAAGGAAGACCAGTTAATACTACTGTTTTTCAAATTTATGCACCAGCCACTAAAGACAAAGATGAATAAATTGAAGATATTTACCAACTTCTACAGTCTGAAACTGACCAAACATGCAATCAAGATGTATTGATTATTGGTGGTGATTGGAATGAGAAAGTCAGAAACAATGACAAATCATTGGTAATTGGAAAACATGGCCTTGGTGATAGAAATGGCACCAGACTTCACATGATAGAATTTTGCAAGACCAACAACCTATTCACTATAAATACATTTTTCAACAATATAAACAGTGGCTGTACTCATGGACCTCACCAGATGAAATACACAGGAATCAGGTCGACTACATCTGTGGAAAAAGGCGATGGAGAAGCTCAATATTATCAGTCAAAAAAAGGCCAGTATCTGACTGAGAATAGACCATCAATTGTTCATATGCAAGTTGAAGTTGAAGTTGAAGAAAATTAAAACAAGTCCATGAGAGCCAAAATATGACCTTGATTACATCTTACCTGAGTTTAGAAATCATTTGAAGAACAGAGTTGACACATTGAAAACCAATGACTGAAAACCAGATGCATTAAGCCTCGAGTTGCAATATTGAGAGATTCTATGGGCAAGATATTGAATGATGCAGGAAACATCAAGAGAAGATGGCAGGAATACACAGAATCACTGTACCAAAAAGAACTG
>NW_006921665.1:6359046-6362247 GCF_000298275.1 Orycteropus afer afer | reverse complement strand
CTACGGCACTTAACAACAACAACATTGTACAGGAGAAAGTAAAACTTTCCTTACTCACAGATAACATGATAATATATGCAGAAAATCCTAACGATTCTCCAGAAAGGCTGCTAGAATATAACAAGTGGGTTTACTAAGGTTGCAAGTGAAAATACAAAATCAATTGTATTTCTATATACTAACAACAAATAATAGGAAATTGTAATTTTTAAAATACCTTTTAAAATATCACCAAAAAAAGTCAATGTTTAGGGGTAAATATGACAAAAGATGTGCAAGTCCTGTACACTGAAACTATGCACCATTGCTCAGAAAAATTCAAGGAGAACTGAATAAGTAGAGATATATACCATATTCATGGATATGAAGGCTTGGTAAGAAGTCACTTCTCTTCAGATTGATCTATAGATTCCATGAAATCCCAATCAAAACCCCAGAATGTTGTTTTGTTTTTTTAATTGACAAGCTGATTCATATTCTTTCTCTCTCATCTTCTCTATCCATCTAACTACTTGCATAAATAGAGGTCTAAACTGCTATACAGCAAATATCAACTAGTGATTTCTGATTGTGGAATTGTGAATGATTTGTTGTTTTCCTTTATATTTTTCTCTCTTGCTTAAATTTTTATAGTGGAAGTTTATTTTAATAAAAAATAATGGTGTCATTATTCTAAGAAATATTAATCTCACAGCTTGTTTGCTTTATCTTGTCATAAATAATTGCTAATCAATCTTGAGAGAACAGATAAATAAATACTGAACTGAAGATGCTCAAAGGCACTCCTTTACAGTGTACTCTCAAAGTTCCTACAAGAGTGAATTCAACCCTAATCTCTTTCCTTATGTTGAACTCTTTGGGATGGAATCAACCACTGATATTTCTCATTTAAGGATCAAGGCATGTTACTAAATACCCATGTGGACAATAGAAAACAAGTAAATATTCTCTTGTCAATTGCTAGAAATATTATTTCTGGTCATCTGAGAGTGGAAAATGCCCACCATTGATTTTGCTACTTTCTATAACTTAAGTGTTAAGGGTTATTTGCCTCACAGGGCAAGAAGGCCCAACCAAGGTAATCAGCCTAGAGCTGGTATACCCATTCAAACAGTGATTCCTCTGGGACCTCAAACTGGCTCTCTCTTCCTCCTCTGCCACCCTTAGCTTGAGACATTCATCCACTTAGTTATAAGATAGCTAGTGCTACTTCATGCATGTGCCCATGTTCCCAGCAGGAACAGAGAAAAAGATTACAGCCTTTTCCTCTCCAAGTGTTAACTTATTATTTGGGAATGGATGTTATTATTAGAATTTTAACCTACATTGCACTGGCCAGAATAGGTCACATGGGCACCCAAAAGCAAGGGAGTCTGGGAAGAAGGCCATTTTAAGATAGTTACAATACCATCTCAAACAAAAGTAGATCTCTGTGAGAAAGAAAAAAAAGGAGGATAGACATTGAGCAGGCAAACTGGAGGTCTGACACACTCTCTAGAATGTTGCCTATGTTATATTTTTAGCTTTAAACTACACACAGTTAATAGTACCTGTCAGACTGCTAGCCACTAACTTACAAGCAGGAAGTAGTTAGCACACAGAGAGAATCCAAATCATCTTATGTCATTGTTAATGGGTATTAGTTTAGTGAGAAGGAAGCCAACCTTCCTGTATTGGTTTCCCAGGGCTGCAATAACCAATTACCACATATTTGGTGGCTTAAAACAACAGATTTTTTTTTCTCACACAGTTCTGGAGGTTAGAAGTCCAAAGTCAAGATATTGGTAGGACTTTCCTCAGAAGCCTGTAGGTTAAGAAGTCTTCCTTGCCTCTTCTGGTGAACCCAGGGATTCCTTGGGTTGAGGAGCGTAACTCCAATCTCTGTCTCCATTTTCACAAGGCCATCTTAACTCTGTGTCTCTGCTTTATCTCCTTAGAAGGACACCAGTTATAAAAAGATTAGGCTCCACCCTACTGTAGTAGGACTTCATGTTAACTTTTTACCTCTGCAATGACCCTTTTTCCAAATAAGGTCACAATCTGAGGTTCCAGGAGTTTAGGACTTCAACATAATTCTTTTTTGCGGGGGACGGGGACACAATTCAATCAATAACAGTGGCTTAACACGGAAAATTGGAAGTGCTCTCACATCAAAATAATTTTAATTCTTTATATCATGACACCAACCTATGTAACACACTGTAGTTGACATTTGCATTTTTATCTGTCCAGTGTCCATTCCTTCCTCTTTTAAACACATGCACCCTTTTTCTTTTTTCTTTTTTTTTTTTTTTGAGTATATTACACTTTTAACTTTAGTCTACATGCTTTGAAGGAAGTGAACACCCCACCCGCTCAGTCACAGGAGTGGGGCCTGATCAGTGGGATCCAATCAGCACATCCCATCCTCCTGACCACAATGATTGGCTCAAGAAACAACTTGAGTTGAGCCAATGTGAGGCTCAGAGAGGTTTACTGAAATCTTATAAGAAAAGGAATCCCTAGGTGATGCAAGTAAGTTAATGTACTGGCCTACTAATTCAAAGTTTGGAGGTTCAAGTTCATCCAGAGGTGCCTTAAATGAAAAGCCTAGTGATCTACTTCTGAAAAATCAGCCAGTGAAAATCCAATGGAGTACAATTCTACTGGGACGTATGTGGAATCAGTCAACTGGACAGCAATTGATGTGGAAGGAAAAAACATGCTTATTCTTCCCATAAAACTGTCAGAAGAAATATTTGCTCTTCTTTCCATTCTCTTCTTCTTCAGCCTTAGGATGAAGGTGTAACATGGAAAACAGAGAGTTGAAGTAGCAAAAAACAGGGTCTTTTCTACAATCTAGCCATAGGATTAAGCCTTACCAGAATTTCACTCTGTCTCTGGACTTTGCACTTATGTGAGTCAATATGTACCCTTCATTTTTTTAAACTAGTTTGAGTTAGATTTTCTGGCTATTGGTGTTATAAGACCACCTTCTAGTGCAATGGTTTAAGTGCTCAGCTGCTAACCAAAAGTTCTAATCCACCAGCTGCTCCACAGGAGAAAGAAAGATGTGGAAACTTTCCTATAGAGTAGCTATGAGTCAGAATCAACTCAATAGCAACGAGTTTTTTTTTTTTTTTTATTAGGATTTGGGTGAAGATTTACAGAGTAAATTCACTTTTCATACAGCAGTTCACATATACTTTGTCTCATGTCATT
>NW_006921665.1:6344258-6353911 GCF_000298275.1 Orycteropus afer afer | reverse complement strand
AAAGATAATTCTTTTGAATTCCTTATCAGAGAGTTCCAATGCTGCTTCTTCCTCAGGGATGTGTTCTGGGTCTGTATCTTGCTCCCTTGTTTCTACCACTTTATCCTGCTCTTTTGTGTGGACTGCGATGTTCTGTTGTTTCCAAGGCATTGTGACATTGTTTTATTTAGATCTCTGTTAACTGTTTGTGAAGAGCAGCCAAGTGTGATTCAGGCTTTTCTTGGTGGTTTTTTATCATTGGCCCGTTGGTGGAGAAGGAGGAAGTGGCTCTCGCTCAGTAAGTAAAGTCACAGGAGGTGTGGGTATAGTTTTGTTTTATAAGGACTGTTGTTGTCTCCCACTCAGTTAGACACAAATTAGACCTGAATAACCATCAAAAAACTAAAAGCCCATGGACAAAAAACACACCATGTAATCACATAGGAACAGTAACAAAAAAAGAAAAAAAAACACAAACCTGAAATATCTGGGGATAGGGCACTAAGGAAAAAAAAAGTAGGGAAGGAGAATAATAAATGAAAAAAAATAGGAAAAATGCAAAAATAGAAAGAAGGCATGGGTTTGTTTGATCATGAGAAAAAAGGGGAAAAAGAAAAAGAAAAAAAAAAACCTTAAATTTGGGGGCAGGGGAGCAAAATTTCAACCAGGCACAAAGAAAAGAAAAAATGCTGAAAACTAGGGCCTGGTAGGAGAAGATTAAGAATAATAATAAAAAGGACAAAAGTATTAATAATATTAGTTGGTTTAAAGCAGACAAATATAAGCAAACTAATCACAGGAAAAAAGAAAGATAAAAAGAAAAAAATAAAAAGAGAAAAAAGAAAAAGAAAAATCGGTGGAGGACAGGGTAGGGCACCCAAGCTCCGTCTGAGCACACAGACTGTGATGGAGTTCCTGTTGGCCCAGAAGGTTAGTGGGAGTGGGGGTGGCCACACCTCCGTTCACCAAGCGGTTGTAGGGTGTAGTAACAAGAAGAATGTTGTAACTTTTCAGTCTTGCAGGCCCCAAGTGTCCTTAAGCCCCAGAAATCTGTGAGAGCGCTGTCTCTTTAAACATCCACAATAATCAAGCTGCTTTTTAAACCTTCAAAATGGTGGCACCCTCTGGACTGGCAAAAGTCCACAGCTCAGCCCACCTTTCTCTTCACCTTCTCTGTTTGTTCCCCAGCCACCGTGAACAGTCCTCCGTGCAGTCCCTGGCTAGCAGGGTGATTTTTAGTTTAATTCTTAGGTCCTACCACCACTCGGGAATCTCCAAGCTGTCTGTGCCTTCAGGATCACTCAGGATCGCTGCCAGACTGCAGCTCTGTATGTCCCCTTTTTTGGTATTTTCACGCAAATTCTTCTGCTAGTTGGGTTTTAGTCCACTTCTATATCCTTCCCTTCAAGGCTCAGGGGTCCAAGATTATTTTCTGTGTCTGTGTTAATTGGTTTCCCTATTCTTTGTTGAAGAGGGTCTGTGCAGTCTTTCTACCTAGTCCACCATGTTGCCGGAAGCTTGAGGGCTGTGACCAGAAATCTTTATTTCTTAACAAACTCCTCAGCATCCTGACACAAGTGACTGGTTCATGCATCAGTTTAAGAAACATGGCCCTTAGAGGCAGAGCCTAAACAAGGGACCTAGGAGACAAAGATAGAATGTAACAGGAGGTTCCATTTTGCTCAGTATATCTCAACTAAAAGAGCCATAAGGTGCTCTGGTGGTGTTGTGCTTAAAGCATTGGGCTGCTAACCAAAAGGTCAGTGGTTTGAACTCACAGGAGAAAAATAAGGCAGTCTACTTCCATGAAGATTTACAGCCTTGGAAACCCTACAGGGCAGTTGTACTATTTTGTTATGAGTAAGAATTGACTCAGTGGCAGTGGGGTTTTTTTTTGTTTCTTTTTTTAAACCAGAGCCATTTGAGGTGATACTTACAATTGTCTCCAAACCTTTTTGTTGTTGTTGTTGTTTTACCAATTCTGACACCAACCGTCCCTCCCATGGCACTCAATACTTCTCTACTGGGTTTGATAATTCATTGGTGGTAGCAGAGAATTCTATCAGGGCACTCCTGTGCAGGGTAGATATACCTCTGAAGTGACTGTGAGCTGGACCTCAGGGGACAGGGTGCAGTGGGAGCTCTGTAGGAAGAGAAGAGTAAAGAAAGTTGGTTGCCTGCACATAGTCTCTGAAGGAGAGGCTTCTTCTGCTTTTGCTTCCACATGTAGACAAGAAAGAGTTGAACTTTGACTGAAGGTGATGGGGAAGCCAGCCAGGATGGCTTCTGTATGGAAGTGTTGAAACTAGTTTCCAAAGATGGCCTCCAATGAACCACCCCTCCCAGTATTCATGCCCTTTCGCACTGAATCTGGGCTGGTCCTGTGATTCCCATTGATCAATGGGCTACAGAGGAAGTGAGTTAGCATATCTTTTAAACTGAACCTTAAGGTATACACAGCTCTGCCTTTGCTTTTAGAATTCTCTTTCTCAACCTAGCTGCCACGCTATGAGAAAGCCAAAGCAGCCATGTGGAGGTGCCCAAATAAAGGAAAGCTGAGGCCTGGGGCCAGCTGAATGCCCAGCTGACAGCCAACTGGTCAGCCACTTGGATGAGGTCATTTTGGACCTTCCAGCTACCGAAGAATCTCACTCAGTGTCAAGAGAAGCAAAAGAATTGCCTGGAAAGCCCACAGAATAATAAGAAATAATAAAATTATTATTATTTTAAGTTATTAAGTTTTGGGGTACAGTTAGGCTCCAGGTTATGAACACCTGATTTACAGACAACTCCTATTTGCCCTTTAATGTAGGACTACAAACTGATTCTGTCACAGCCAATGAAATTAAACAGGAAACATACTTGAATTTTTACAATTTGGGTAATTTATTACAATAATTGGAACATGAAAGATTAAGAGTTGAAGACCTGTAATGGGAGACTCAGAAGAGGTGTAGTGAGCCCTTTCAGGAACCTAATGTGTGAGACTGGATTATTGACAGGGCTGTGTAGAGCCACACACAAAGCAGCGTAATTGGCTACCATCTTTGAGCGGGGTGCCATTATTCTGAACTTCCTAGCGAAGACTGAACTAGGAAGAACCAGTTCAAAACTCCTGCTTTGAAACAGTTGAACCAACCTGTACTTGCAATAAAGTCTTCATCACAATCACCTTCACTTATGGCACATGCAACTTTTAAATCACTGAAAAGATTTTGAGATTTTTCTTTCTCTAAATTAAGGCTAAATAAGAACTGTTTGCTCCTGTTCTAACTGACCTAAAAATTCTTAAAGACACAGTTAGGAACAGATCTCGTTCAGAACCAGGGACTACCTATAATTTGTTACACAGCAACAGATAACTGAGGCAGAGTTTTTCTCAGAGCTTATTAACACATCTAAATTCCAGGCTTGAGCAAAATCAGGATGTCCATCTATTGTATCCTGATGCTTAGACCTGTTTATGAGACAATAATATTTTCATAAAGAGTGTATTTTCTCAAGTACATGCCTATGATATTGCTTAGTAGAAAAATAACTACAAACTTGCCAAATAATAATACAAAATTGAAAAACAATGAGCATTAGAAAGTTTCAATGAATGTTTGATTGTGTTCAAACACATTTATCACTAAGCATAAAATAAATGAAACAATATATTTCTACAATTCATATCGATAATAAAAAATATGGGAAGGACTCTGTGTTGGACTATGCAGTCATTTCAGAAGAGTTAGAAGGAATCTATGGAAGGCATATGTTTGTAGTGCTCAGTAGAGAGAAGTAATTACTATCTTCAGGTTGCCTGGTTCCCTATCCTTATAATGAGTAAGATATTTAAAGTCTCGAACTATTTATGTGACATTTCAATAAGTAATGCAGAGATTTGACAACATTTCCATATTCCTCTTTTAAAGTCTGAATGCCGCTGCCTTAATCCAAGCTCCTTGGCATTTATTACTGTTTGTTACACTAACAAGTAAGATTATGAGAATTCTAATGAAGGCTTCCAGTGAAAAAGTCTGTGATTAAAATGCCATAATAACAGTTGCATGCATTTATGTGCCTGATTATCATAATCTATTTAGCACAAGTAAACACACAAACAGAAGGAGAAAAGCAAGCCCACTGACACTTCAGCTAAAGGAGAATTTGAAATGCAGGGAAGACAATGTAAATATGTAAATGTCTTTGTGTATTCTTTTCATCTCTTTCTTTTCTCATCCTGGCCTTTTTTTTTTTTTTTTTCTGTTTGCTAATGAGAAGGCTATGCCATCACATGTGGTCCCTGCTCCACCAGGCGGAGGTGCATTTTGGGGCCATCTGCTGGGGCCGGCATCCCAAACAATGCCACCCAGAAAGCACTGGATATATTTGCAGCCACCTTTGACATCATGGGATAGAAGAAATGGTATCGCAAAGACTTTGGTCTTTGATGTGTTCACTCTGAACATTTAGTTCAGCTGTTACTCCATTAATGCAAGTCCTGGTTGAGCATGACCATGTCATATCCTGCCCTCTCCCTCCCCCCACAAGTACCCCCCACCCCCACCAACAATTACATGCAACCATGCCAGGCTTCTAAATTAGTCTCCCTCAGTCTCTCTGTTTGAGTCATTATTTTTAATTCTTAATAAAATGCCAGACAGGAGAAAGACCAGTATCTTCCATATGAAAGGGAACTTGAAGAACTTTTTAAGAAGTGAAAGTGAATAGTTCATAAGTAAGATAATGGATTATTAGCAGAACA
Organism: Orycteropus afer afer; assembly: GCF_000298275.1. Taxonomy (NCBI): domain Eukaryota; kingdom Metazoa; phylum Chordata; class Mammalia; order Tubulidentata; family Orycteropodidae; genus Orycteropus; species Orycteropus afer. Next base: position 6,349,182 of record NW_006921665.1, on the reverse strand, counting down.
GTAGATTGGGAAAATGTTCATGGAAAAACAGAGAAGTAGTTGGCACAGAAGTTGCATAGAATATATTAGAGAAATACTGAAACTTTGGGTTTAGATAAGCTGACTGAGGCCCAGAGACAGTCATATGGTCTCGCGACTATAAGATGTTTTGTTTTTATTGAGTCCTTGAGTGGCGCAAGCAGTGAATGTGCTCAGCTGCTAATAAAGGTTGGCGGTTTGAGAGTACCCAGAGGTACCTCAGAAGAAAGGCCTGGTCATCTACCTCTGAAAAATCAGCCATTGAAAACCACATGGAGCACGGTTCTACTCTGACATGTGGGATCATCTTGAGTTAGGACTGACTTGATGGCAACTGATTTTTATTTTCCAACAAAAATTTCCAAGTGTGTATAAAATCCTGGGATATTCAGATACAGACAATGTGTACAGCTAATATTTACTGATATTTGACTACATTCCAGACCCTGTTCTTAGTGCTTTACACCCATTATTAAATTTGACTCTCATAATAAACTTAAGGGCAACATACTACCACAGATGAGAACACTGAGGCCCAGAGAGGTTAAGTGACTTGCCCAGCATGGCACTAATTTCTTTTTGTTAGCTGCCATCAAGTCACCTCTGACTCATGGCGACTTTCTGTATAACAGAATGAAACAGTGCCTGGTTCTGTGCCATCTTCACAATCATTAGTATGCTTGAGTCCAGTTGATGCAGTAAAAAGTCAGAATTCTAATCAGAGCAACCTGAACCCAGAGCTTACTTTTAAACAGTTAACTCACTCGGGGGGGAAAAAAAAAAATGTTTTCTCCATGGTTTAAGAACCATATGTCTTAGTGGAAAACTATATATCCTAGGAGAAACAATATAGGGAGTGACTGACTCAGGCTAGCAATCCTGCAATATATGCTAGCTGTAACCTTAGTTTAATAATAATAATATAATATCTTTCTTTTCTTAGACTATACTGTTATTTTCTCAACAACAAAAATAAATTATATACATTAAAAAAAAAAAACTACTGTTATTTCTATTCCCACGTATTTCCAACATACATTGACAGTTTTCAAATCGAAAGATTCTAAGAGAAAGGAAACCAGAGGGCTGCACAGAACTAAGAATGTTTAATGCTAAAAGCAAAGCAGGCCATTGTTTGGCCCCCAGCCCCACACTTACCTGCACATATGGTGGAGGATGGAAGACAGCATGCAAAGCACCATATGTACCAAATAATCACAGGGGTAGGTTAAAGAGACAGCCTTCCCCCTAATTTGACCAATTTAGCATTTGGGGAGTAGTCTGCCTGTTTCTATCATGGGAATTTTTAAACAATGGATTGAAAGAGAAATTAGGGAGGCAGACAATATTTTGGAATCAACCTAATAAACGTGCACAGCTGTGATGCAGATCGTCACCACAGTAAATGATGGGTCCTTCCTCACAGATGAAAATAAATGTCAGCCTCCCTGGGGGCCTGTCCTCTGCCGGCAGCTCTGCGCCCAAACAACCTCATCTACTTGCAGGATGATTTCCACTCATGCTGATAGACTGCTGTGCTTCCCTCCAGCCCCGTAGCTTGATCCTCGGGCCCATATCTCCACTGGGTGTCCCTCAGGCATCTCAACAATTCATTGTGTCCAAAACACCAATGCTTCCTCATGAATTCTCCATCTGAGTTGATGAGATGGGATGAAATCCCTCACTCACCAAGCCACCCAAGCTAAGCACCTAACGAGAACCTAGAGTACTCCGCACTCCTCACTGTCCACACAGAGTCAGACAGTCACCAAGGCTTGCTGATTTTATATGCTAAAAAACGCCTTCCATCTGTCCCTTCTTTTCCATATGCTGCTACTGCCTAGGGTATGTTCAACCCTTGTTATGGATTGAATTGTTTCTTCCAAAAAGATATGTAGAAAACCTAACCCCTGGTACCAGTGAATATGGCTTTGTTTGGAAATAGGGTCTTTGAAGATATTCTCAGTTAGCTTAACATGAGGTCATGCTAGAGTAGGCTAAGGATTTATCCAGAGTAATATCCTTATAGAAGAGAAAAGACCATGAGAGACAGAGGAAGGACTATAGGGGGGCTGCACCTACAAGCCAAGGAATGCCTGGGGCTACCAAAAACTGAGAAAGACAAGAACGGATTTTTTTACTACAGGCTACAGAGAGAGCATGGCTGACATCTTGATTCAGACTTCTAGCCTCCAGAACCACAAGATAATAAATTTCTGTTTTTATAAGCCACCCAGTTTGTTCTATTCTGTTATGGAGCTCTAGGAAACTAATACAGGTCTTTGTCATCTTTCACTTGAATTATCGTAAGATCCTGCATTTCCAAGTTTTCTACAAATATATAGGTAGCTTCTGTTAAGTCAATTCCGACACATGGCGACCTTATGCTCAACAGAATAAAGCTTTGCCAGGTCCTGCATCATACTCATGATCATATTCAATGGCATATTCAAGTCCATTATTGTAGCTATTGTGCCAACCCATCTCACTGAAGGCCTCCCTCACCCTCATTGGCCCTCTGCTTCACCAAACATGATGACCTCCTCCAGTGATCGATCCCTCCTGATCTCATGTCCAAAGCAAGCAAGGTACACACTGTCTTGTTATGATTCATAAGGCCTTTATTGGCTGATTTTCAGAAGGACCTCATCAGGACTTTCTTCCTAGTCTGTCTTAGTCCATAAACTCTGCTGGACCTGTCCACCATGGGTGACCTTGCTTGCATTTGAAATACCAGTGGCATAGCTTCCAGCATGATAGCAACATGCAAGCCACCATTGTATGACAAACTGACAATTATAAGACCCTGTGTTTTCAAATTTTATAAAAAGAACCAAAAGAATTTCTATTATCAAAAAAAAAAAGTGAATTATTTTTAACAAAACTCTGGTTGTCTCTTCTCAACTCAGGGAACTCTTCTTGGCCATAGTCCATCTTCTCTGCTTTGAGTTTCTTCCCTCTTCTCTTGTCTCTCCATTTTCCATTTTATGCCTCAACCTGGATTCTCCTCTTATGTTTCCTCTTTACAAACTGACACTTGGCAGGATAATCCAGCTGGACCTTGATTTGGGGTCAACCTTCCTTGGTTTCCACATTCTACAGTTAACCAACAACAGAAATATTGGAGAGCACAGAGTAATTGAATGGGGTGGTGAGTTGGGATTATACCTTGTCAGGGAACACTGAGACCCATTTTGAAATAGAAACTTGGACTTCTGTTCTAACTTGAACTTCTGTTCTTCAATGTGTTGTTAGCTATCATCAAGTTAGCCCCAACTCATGGCAACCCCATGCACAGTGGAACAAAATGCTACCCTTTCCTGGACCACCTCCATGACTGATTTCAGATTCGACAATGTGATCCATAGTATTTTCAGTGGCTAATTTTCAGAAGTAGATCACCAAGCCTTTCTTCCCAGTCTACTTTAGTCTGGAACCTCTGCTAAACCTGTTTAGCATCATAGCAAGACACAAGCCTCCATTGACAGACAGGTGATGGCTGTGTATGAGGTGGATTTGCAGAGTGAGAATTCTATCACAAACCACCAGTGCCTGTTCTTCAATATATATATAGCAGAGTTCAGTGATTTTTATCCGAATTCTGCAACTTAGAAACTCTTTGTTGCCCTTTCCAGGGAGGTAATGAAGACACTTGTGTCCGCTCTACCCACCCCCACCCTCCATCCTCACTGCCACCCCAGACTTTGCTGTGCAACTGGGCCTCATGCTGGCTGAGCTTCCAGACATCAAGGGAGCAAAAGCACCACCTATAGGCTCCAGCAAGGGCCAGCAGCATGGTGCTTAAAAAGTGGAGGCTGGATCCGGTCCCTGAGAGAAAGAACCAGATGAATAGGGCAGGGCTAAGCAGGCACCTGCAGAGCCCTATGCAACCAACAGGCCAAATTCCTGAAGCTCTCTTCATTTAGCCTTTGAGAATGCACAGATCTCCCCTTTGCAGGGTTCTGGCACTCTGAAAAGTCAACTGGACCTTCTGAAGGTTTCTACAGTGAACTCACCCTGCCCAAAACAGAGAGATAGCAGCCCGTGTTGGACCACAGTATCCATCAGTGTTCCAACAAGAGATAGCACACACAAGTTAGGATACTTTGCTACTACAATTACCGGTTGATACTGAGTTGACTGTGACTCATGTGTGTCAGAGTGGAACTGTACTCCATGAAGTTTTCAATAGCTGATATTTTGGAGCCAGATTGCCAAGGTTTTCTTCAAAGGAATCTCTGGGTCATGGGAACCTCCAACCTTTTGATTAGCAGGTGAGCATAGTAACTGTTTGCACCACCCAGGGATAGGATAATTTGAGGAGGGTTGATTTAGAACATAAGGAGCTCTGGTGGTGTAGTGCCTAAGGCATTTGACTGCTAACCAGAAGGTTGGTGGTTCAAACCCACCAGCCACTCTGCCACTTCTGTAAAGAATCACCACCTCAGAAACCCAAAGGGTGTCGCTATGAGTCAGAATTGAACTCAGTGGCAGTGTGGTTGTTTTTTTTTTTTTTTGTTTTGTTTTTTAAATTTAGTACATAAGGAGCTCTGGTGGCTCAGTGGTTAAGGTATTCGGCTACTAACCAAAAGGTTGGCAGTTCGACCCACCACCCGCTCTATGAAAGAAAGATGAGGCAGTCTGCTTCAAAAATGATTTATAGCCTCAGAAACCCTATGGGCATTGCTATGAGTTGGAATAGATTCGATGGCAGTGGTTATGGGTAATTTAAAACATGCAAGGTCAGGGTATAGGGAAACCCCAGATACTGATCACGCAGAAGGCTGGAGATAGCAAGCAGCATCAGAGCTGTCATCATCCTTTGGCCCAAAAGGACAAGGGGTGGGAGAGGTTACTAGAATGCACAGGAAAGAGTCATGCAGAATAGGCTGCCTTAGGAGGAACA
>NW_006921665.1:6249915-6343872 GCF_000298275.1 Orycteropus afer afer | reverse complement strand
TGTATTACAGAGTACACCTGCTCATGGAGTTTTCTTGACTGTAATCTTCTGGTAGTATAGTGGCTAAAGGCACTTGATTGCTAACCAGAAGGCTGGCGGTTCAAACCCACCAGCCACTCCTTGGAAGGAAGATGAGGCAATCTACTTCCATAGTGATACTGCTTTGGAAACCCAAGGAGGGGTCGCTATGAGTCGGGTCCGACTCGACGGCACATAACAACAACAACAACAACAATCTTCACAGAAACAGATTCCCAGGCCTTTCTTCTGTGGCACCACTGGGTGAATTCAAACCACTAGCCTTTCAATTAGTAGCCAAGTGTAAACCACTTGAGCTACCCAGGGACCTTAGTAGCAACAGTGCCCTACTATTGAGGGACAGGGACAGCCCAAGGAGACCTCCCAGCAGGAAGCCAGTGAGATAAACACCTGTCTCCTCTCTCCCATGAGGTTGCCTGAACCCAGCTTAAAGAAGCCAGAGAGCAGGGCAAAGACAGTGAAGAGTGAATCTGGAGAGATCAAAGGCAATTACCTTCACCACTGAGCTGGCAGCACAGTCTCATCTCTACCGTGATGGCTGAGACTTTACTTTGGAGGAGTGTTATCATGTCCCAGCATTGCCATAAAAATTTACACAAAGTACCCATTGCCATTGAATCAATTCAAACTCACAGTAACCCTATAGGACAGAGTAGACAGCCATCAAGTTGGACCCAACTCAGAGTGACCCCTTCTTAGGTTTCCGAGGCAGGATCACTACAGAAGTAGATTGCCCCATCTTCCTTCCGAGGAGTGCCTGGTGGGTTTGAACCACCAGCCTTCTGATTAGCAGTCAAGTGCCTTAGGCACTATGCCACCAGAGCTCCCATATTTATATATTATATATATGTAAAATTTTAACTTGGCACATGGCCACCCATCTAAAGACTACGTTCCTCAACTCACTTGTTTTTAGGTGTATTCATGTGACTAAGGTAGTAGGTTGAATTGTATCCTCCAGTAGATGTGTTTAAAACCTAATCCTAGTTACCTGTGAGTGTGACTTCATTTGGAAATAGAATCTTGATCTTTTTTTTATATGTGGCTCTAGGTTCACATATGATCCACGAAGGCTCTCCCAGCCCCAGCCATCATGCTAGCATTCCAACACCCAAGAAGATGAGAAGGGAATGTAGAGGACATAACCGCTCACATGAAGGATGCCTTCTGGAAGTTGCATGCAACACTTCTGTTTATATCCTGCTGCCTCCACTCATTGCCCAAATGACATAGAGGGTGACTGACATGTGCTCAATCACATTCCCTTGGAACTCTTTTCGTTGTTGTTGTTAGGTACCATAGAGCTTAACTCATAACAACAGAACAAAACACTGCCCAGTCCCGTCCCATCCTCACAATCATTGTTATGTTTGACCCTATTGTTGCAGCCACAGTGTCAGTCCATCTCATTGAGGGCTTTCTTTTTCACTGACCTTCTGCCTTACCAAGTATGATGTCCTTCTCCAGGGATTGCTCCCTCCTGATGACATGTCCTAAGTAAGTTCTTGCTTATTTTGGAAGCAAGTCTCACCATCCTCACTTCTAAGAAGCATTCTGGCTGTACTTGTTGCAAGACAGATTGGTTGATTCTTCAGGCAGTCCATGGTATATTCACCATTCTTTGCCAACACCATAATTGGAACCCTAAAGGGAAGGATAGCTGTGTAACATGGTCCTATCTTATGAGCCTCAGGTCTTAGGATTCTGCCCTGGCTATTGGTTAGGGTTCAGACTCAATTGGTGGCACAAAGAAATCACAAAGGCGGCTGGGAAATGTAGTCCTTATTCTGGGTGGCCATGAGCCCAACCAAAAGTTCTATTACTCTACAGGAAGTAGAACTGATAGAGAAGAACAATCATCAGTGTTTGTCACACTGCCATACGACCTGGGGTACAGTGGATTACTTTAACTCTAATCTTACTCTACCCACCTTACAGGGCTATTGAGCAAATCAAAACAAAACATAGTAATAATTAAGATAGTGATTACTCTTACTAACATAATGTGTGAGAGCAGAGGCTCTGTTTCACTCTTGAGCCCCCAGAACCTAGGACAGTGCATAGCGTATGAAAGAAATATAATAAATATTTACTAAATTATACATTCAGAACGTAAATATTCCTCAGCACATGCAATACATTGACACACTTTGACAATTCTACCAACCCACTTGGAAAGATCATTAGTGTATCTTTTGGGGGATTTGAAATGGTACCAGATGTTGAAATCTATTATAGCTTGTAGTTTTGCAGAGGAAAATTATATTTTATTATTCTATCCTGTAGATTACAGTAGTCTTATCACCTGTCCTAACATTTAAGTGAAAGATCATTTTTATCCTGGACTCAGCAAGGTAAAAGTTGAGCATTTAACATAGCTGTCAGGTAGGCAAGTTAGCTATCAGCTAAGTAGTATATCTTATAAATTGCAGCATAAATTGGGACAATGCTTAGGTGACAATTTGGCAGTAACTATTGAAATTAAAACTGTAAAGACTATCTGACCCAGTGATACTAATACTAGGGATTTATTCTCCTAACCCACCAGCAGCTCCACAGGTGGAAACACCTGGTAATCTGCTTCCATAACGATTACAGCATTGGAAACTCTATGGGGCAGTTCTACTCTGTCATATAGGGTTGCTGAGTCAGAATCTACTCAGTGGCACACAACAACAGCAACAATCCTTATGATAGCCTCACAGGTGCAAATGACATTTTACAAGGTTACTCACTGTAGCATTGTTCATAATAGCAAAAGGCTGGAAACAACTGCAATGTCTTTCAACTGGGGACTAACTAAATAAATGATAGCACATTCATATAACAGAAAAATGACATTTTTGAAAAGGAGGCATTCACTGACACTGCTAAGGAATGAGCTCCAAGATATTAATTGTGAAAAGCAAGATGGAGAACTGTATGGAGAGTAATTTACCACATGTATAAAAAAGGGATAGAGTCTGTGTGATAGTTGGGGTTGTGTGTCAACTTGGCAGGACCATGATTCTGAGTGGCTTAAGCAGTTGTGATGTGGTTATCCCCATGAGATCGGATGTATATGTTTTGAGCAGCAAACCCATTGAAAGGGAGTTTCCCTAGGGGTGTGGCCTGCTTCCAATATACATATGGACATCCTGGGGAAAGGAGAGAATCTTCAGTGGATCTGGATTCTGTTGTGTTGCCTACAACTCTCTGTGAACATACAATCCACCATTTGGCCTGGTGATCTTGGATTCATCATCTGCCAGAGTCCACAGCCGGTATTCTGCCTCCCAACCTTGAGCTTGTCAACCCCTGCAACTGCATGAATTGGGAAAAGCCTCCAGTTTGATGTTTGATCCAGGAACTTGGGCCTTGCCAGCTTCTATAAGTGTGTGAGCCATTTCCTAAGATAAATTTATGTATACTGGTTTTGCTTCTCTGGAGAACCCAGCTTAACACAGTATGTATACATACATACATATATGTTGTTGTTATTGTTAGGTGCCATTGAGTCTGTTCCAACTCATAGTGACCCTATGTACAGCAGAATGAAACACTGCTTGGTCCTGCACCATGCTCACAATCCTTGCTATGCTAGAGCCCATCATTACAGCCATCATGTCAATCCATTTCATTGAGGGTCTTTCCCTTTTTCACCGGCCAACATGATATCCTTCTCCAGGGAATGGTCCCTTCTGAAAACATTACCAAAGTAGGTGAGATGAAGTCTGACAATTCCAAGGAGAATTCCAGCTGCACTTCTTCCAGGACAGATTTGTTCATTCTTCTGGCAGTCCATGGTATTTTCAGTATTCTTCGCCAATACCACCATTTCAAAGGCATCAACTCTTCTTCAGTCTTCCTTATTCATTGCCCAACTTTCACATGATATGAGGCAATTGACAATATCATGACTTAGGCCAGGCACACCTTAGTCTCCAAGGTGACATCTTTGCTTCTTAACACTTTAAAGGGGTCCTTTGCAGCAGAATTTTCCCAGTGCAATACAATGTCTGATTTCCTGACTGCTACTTCCATGGGTGTTGACTTTGGATCCAAGTAAAATGAAATCCCTCACATCTTCAATCTTTTCTCCATTTATCATGACGTTGCTTATTGGTCCAGTTGTGAGGATTTTGTTTTCTTTATGCTGAGGTGTGATCCACACTGAAGACTATAGTCTTTTATTTTCATCAGTAAATGTTTCAAGTCATCTTCCCTTTCAGCAAAGTTGTGTTATCTGCTTATTGCAGATTGTTAATAGTTCTTCCTCCAATCCTGATGCCGTGTTCTTCTTATACATCCATATATTCACATAAATCGAAGGAAGGTTGGGCAATCTACTTCTTAGTGATACTGCCTCGGAAACCCAGGGAGGGTTCACTATGAGTAGGATCCGATTCGACAGCAGTGAGTTTGTTTTTTTGTTTTTTTTTGTTCAGATTGGTATGCACTTAAATATATGTTGTTGTTGTTGTTAGGTGCTGTCAAGTTGTCTCTGACTCATAGTGACCCTATGCACAGCAGAATGAAACACCGCCCAGTCCTGAGCCAGCTCCATGATTCCTGCTGTACTGGAGCCCATCACCGCTGCCACCATGTCAATCCATCTCATTGAGGGCCTTCCCCTCTTTTGTTGACCCTCTACCTTACCAAGTGTAACATCCTTCTCCAGGGAATGGTCCCTTCTGACAACATGACCAAAGTAGATGAGACAAAGTCTGGTCATTCTAGCCTCCAAGGAGCATTCTGGCTTCACTTTCTCCAGGACAGATCTGTTAATTCTTTTAGCAGTCAATGGTACTTTCAGCATTCCTCGCCAACACCACAGCTCAAAAGCATCAATTCTTCTTTGGTCTTCTTTATTCATTGTCCAGCTCTCATATGCATATGAGGCGATTGAAAATACCATGGCTTGTATTAGGCACACCTTAGTTCTCAAGGAAACATCTTTGCCCTTCAGCACTTTAAAGAGATCCTTTGCAGCCGATTTGCCCAGTGCTATACGTTATCTGAGGAGCTCTGGTAGCATAGTGCCTAAGGCACTTGACTGCTAACTGAAGGCTGGCGGTTCAAATCCACCAGCCACTCCTCAGAAGGAAGGTTGGGCAATCTACTTCCATAGTGATACCACCTCGGAAACCCAAGGAGGGGTCATTATGAGTCAGGACCAACTTTATGGCACATAACAACAACAACAACATACGTTGTCTGAGGTCCAGACTGCTGCTTCCATTGGCATCGATTGTAGAATCAAACAACGTGAAGTATTTGACAATTTCAATCTTTTCTCCATTTACCATAAGGTTGATTATAGGACCAGTTGTGAGAATTTTTGTTTTCTTTATACTGAGATGTAATCCATACTGCAGACTCTATTCTTCAATCTTCATCAGTAAGTACTTCAAGTCATTCTCACTTTCAGCAAGCAAAGTTGTGTCGTCAGCATATCGCGGGTTATTAATGATTGTTCCTCCAATCTTGATGCCATGTTCTTCTTCATACAGTCCAGCCTCTCAGATTATTTGCTCAGCATACAGATTGAATAAGTATGGTGAAAGGATACAACCCTGATGCACTCCCTTCTCAAGTTTAAACTATGTAGTGTTCCCTTTTTCTGTTTGAACGACAGCCTCCTGATCTATGTACAGGTCCCTCATGAGTACAATCAAGTGTTCGGGAATTCCCATTCTTCTCAATGGTATCCACAATTTGTTATGAGCCACACAATCAAATGCTTTTGCATAGTCAGTAAAACACAAAGTAACACAAGTAAACATCTTTCAGGTATTCTTTGCTTTCAGCCAAGATCCATCTGACATCAGCAACGATATCCCTCATTCCACGTTCTCTTCTGAATCCAGCTTGAATTTCTGGAAGTTCTCTGTCAATATACTGCTGCAAGCATTTTTTAATTATCTTCAGTAAGATTTTACTTGCATGCAATATTAATGATATTGTTTGATAATTTCCACATTCTGTGGGATCACCTTTCTTTGGATAGCTGTCTTCCAAATCTCTTGGCATAACCAAGTGACTGCCTCCAGTGGGGCATCCATTTGTTGAAACATCTCAATGAGTAGTCCATCAATTCCTGGAGCCTTGTTTTTCACCAATTCTTTCAGTGCAGCTTCTACTACTTCCTTCAATACCATTGGTTTTTGAACTTATGCCACCTCCTGAAATGGATGAAGATCAACCAGTTCTTTTTGGTACAGTGACTCTGTATATGCTTTCCATCTTCTTTTGCTGCTTCCTCCATCATTCAATATTCTGCCCACAAAATCTTTCAATATTGCAACTCGAGGCTTAAACTTTTTCCTCAGTTCTTTCAGCTTGAGAAATGCTGACTGTGTTCTTCCCTTTTGGTTTTCTAACTCCAGGTCTTTGCACATTTCATTATAGTAATTGGCTTTGTCTGCTCGAGCTGCTCTTTGAAATCTTCTGTTCAGCTCTTTTATCTTGTCATTTCTTGCATTTGTTTTATACTCTTCACTCAAGGGCTAGTTTCAGAGTCTCTTCTGACATCGATTTTTGTCTTTTCTTTCTTTCTCATATTTTTAATGACTTGCTTTCTTCATGGATGATGTTCTTGATGTCATGCTACAATGCTTCTGGTTTTTAGTCATTGTTCAATGCATCAAATCTATTCTTTAGATGGTTTCTAAATTCAGGAGGGATATATTCAAGGTCATATTTTGGCTCTCATGGACTTATTTTAATTGTCTTCAACTTGAACTTGAACTTGCATATGAGCAGTTGATGGTCTGTTCTACAATCAGCTCCTGGCCTTGTTTTGGCTGAAGATATTATGCTTTTCCATCTCCTCTTGCCATGAATGTAGTCAATCTGATTCCTGTGTACTCCATCTGGCAAAGTCCATGTGTGTAGCTGATGTTTGTGTTGTTGAAAAGGTATTTGCAATGAATAAGTCATTGGTCTTGCAAAATTCTATCATGTGATCTCCAGAATTATTTCTGTCACCAAGGCCAAATTTTCCAGCTACCAGTGATTCTTCTTTCTTTCCAACTTTTGCATTCCAATCACCAGTGATAAGCAGCACATCTTGATTGCATGTTCGGTCAATTTCTGACTGCAGAAGTTGATAAAAATCTTCAATTTCCTCATCTTTGGCTTTGGTGGTTGGTGCACAAATTTGAATAATAGTAGTATTAACAGGGCTTCCTTGTAGGTGTATGGATATTGTTCTATTACTGACAGTATTGTACTTCAGGGCAGATCCTGAAACATCCTTTGTGATGATGAATGCTACGCCATTTCTCTTCAATTTGTCATTCCCTGCATAGTAGATCATATGGTTGCCTGATTTAAAATGGCCAAAGCCCGTTCATTTCAGCTTACTAATGCCTAGGATATTGATCTTTATGTGTTCCATTTCATTTTTGGCAACTTCCAATTTTCCTAAATTCATACTTCATACATTCCATGTTCCAATTATTAATGGATGTTTGCCTCTGTTTCTCCTCAATTTGAGTCATGCCACGTCAGCACATGGAGATCCTAAAAGACTTACTTTATCCATATCATTAAGGTTGGTTCTACTCTGATGAGGCAGCTCTTTCCCAGTCCTGTTTTCAGTGCCTTCCGACCCAAAGGGCTCATCTTCTTGCACTGTGTCAGACAGTGTTTCCAAGCTATTCATAAAGTTGCCCAGTAATGTATCAAACAGTGTTTCTCTGCTATTCATAAGGTTTTCCCTGGCCAATTTTTGAGAAATGGATGGCCTCCTCCTTTTTCCTAGTCTGCCTTAGTCTATAAGCTGTGGTGAAACCTGTGTACCATGTGCAAATCTGCTGGTGTCTGAAACACCAGTGGCAGAGCCTCAAGCCTCACAGCAACATACAAGCCCCACAGAATGACAAACTGACAGACAAGTTTGTATCCCTTAGCTGTTGGAAACCTCTGTGCCCTCTGCTTACCTAATTCCTACCTGGAACCTGCCACTTTGTGGTCCCTGGCTGCTCCCTCCCTTTCCTGGCTCTAAGGGACTTGGGGCCTAGCCTTGTATCCCACCCCTTTTTACCCAGATATCCTACTGCTCTGGATGTCCACATAAACATATACATATATACATAAACCCATTAGCCACTCCTCAGAAGGAAGATTGGGCAAATATATAGATGTATACATTTGCATGTATGTCTATGTGTATGCATGTATATATATATGTATGTGTGTATATATATTATATATGTATGCATGTATATGTGGGAGCTCTGGTAGTGTAATGCCTAAGGCACTTGACTGCTAACCAGAAGGCTGGTGGTTCAAACCCACCAGCCACTCATTGGAAGGAAGGTTGGGCAATCTACTTCCGTAGGGATACTGCCTCAGAAACCAGAGGAGGGGTCGCTATGAGTCAGGTCTGACTCAACAGCACATAACAAAAATAACAATATATATATGCTTATATTTGCAAAGAATATTCTCTGGAAGGACCAATTGGTGATGGTAACTGAGCAAGAAAGCTGGGGACAAGAATAGGAAGCAACTTTTCACTATATACTGTTTAATTTTGAATTTTGAACTGTGTATATGTATTACCTTCAAAAAATAAAACAATATTAGCTAATTAGCTTCATATAGTAGTTTCACATTTATTCTTTAAGGTGAACTACCTGTTTCTGTGATTTGGTTCTCTCAAGAGTCCTGTCAGTTGGTTAGAATGATTAACCCGCTGCCCCACTAAGTGATATGGTAGTGTGGCAAACACCGCTGGCTTTTCCTATCTGCTCCACTTCTATGGAGTACTGTAATTTTTCACAAATAACACACGTTATATGTTTCTTGCCAACCACAAAACCCTCCCACATTATTTTTGTAAGCCTGTTATGCCGATTTTTTAACATGTTGCTGACTTCAACAGACATTAACCAAAAAACCAAACTCACTGCCAATGAGTTGATTCCAATGCATAGCAACCCTCATGGGGTTTCTGAGGCAGTAAGTCTTTACAGAGGTAGATTGCCCCATCTTCCTTCAGCAGAGCAGCTGGTGGGTTTGAACCACCCACTTTCTGGTTAGCAGTCAAATGCCTTAGGTGCTGCACCACCAGAGCACCTTTCAACTGACATTAACAAGTTGTAATTTAGCTATGAAATAAGCAGCTCTAACATAACCTAATCATTTCACTTAAGAATTGGATAAGGTTTTCACATTCAACTGTTGAGCTAATGCTCTATAATTATTAACTTAAATGAATAGAAACAAACATACAGTTTTGATTGTTTATTTTCTGAATACTGGGGGACTATCAAACTCAATCCATGACTTACTGACTATGGTGTATACCTTTATCATACAATTATAGGAGTTCTGGTGGCCTAGTGTCTAAGGCATTTGACTGCTAACCAGAAGGCTGGTCGTTCAAACCCACCAGCCACTCCTCGGAAGGAAGGTTGGGCAATCTACTTCTGTAGAGATACCGCCTTGGAAACCCAAGGAGGGGTCACTATGAGTCGGGACCAACTTGATGGCAGTGAGTTTGGTTTGTTTTTGGTATATAATTACAATCAAAAGTAACATTTTCAGTCTATTTTTATACACATAAGCAGAGGATTAAAGAAAATGACCAGAATGAAAGAAAATGGACAGAATGATATGATTTACCTGTAATATGGGAGGACAGGTGAATAAGGTCAAAATTTGCTCTGGAAATGTACCAAGGCATGCACAGTATATACATGGGGGTGCCACACCAGAACCATTTTACTTAATTTCATTCCTGAGCATTATATGTATGGTGTGTTACTTATGTGGGTGTGTTATTTGTGACAAATACCAATAATAGAACTTCCCATTGGACACAGGGCCACCCAAAGGACTACATTTCCCAGGCTGCTTTGTGACCAAATTCTGTGTGGTAGGATGTAAACAGATGTGATGTGTGCCCCTTGCAAAAGGCAGCCTTCAAGTAAGGAAGTATGTTTCTGTGATTCCTCTCCAGATGTTGTTGTTGTTGTTATGTGCCGTCGAGTCAAACCCACTCATAGCGACCCCTCCTTGGGTTTCCGAGGCAGTATCACTACGGAAGTAGGATTGCCCAACCTTCCTTCTGAGGAGTGGCTGGTGGTTTTGAACCGCCAGCCGTCTGGTTAACAGGCAAGTGTCTTAGCCACTATGCTACCAGAGCTCCCAAATAAATACTATTGTTTTGCAATTACAACAAGAAAAAGACTTACCTGAAAGTTCCAGGTGGTGGCTAAAATATCATTCTAGGGACACCTTGGAAAACCTTGGCCAGACAGTGTAGGAAGCATTTTTATTTCTAGTCACCTGGGGCTCAGAGTGTCCTAGCTTCTCTGACTGGGAAAGAAGGACAGTCTGGCATGCCCTGACTCTGATGCTGGAGTCTCACTTTTTTGAAGTAGAGGGTATTTATCCTCATTTTGATTGAGAGGATGATTTCCCTGTACCTCTGACTTCTCTGTGAGGGTGTTGAAGATTGTTAATGTGTGTATTGTGGATGTACTTGTGTGTGTGTGTGTGTGTGTGCATACTTGTAGGTATAAAAGAGGATTCTCTCTTCAGTGGGGGAAAAACAAGAAACAAAACATACACGGAGTATGCTACCATTTGCGTAAGAAAGTAGAGAAAGAGCAAGAGCAAGAATGAAAGACTTTAAACACACAGTTTGTACATGCAGAGAATATATATAATATACAAGAAACTATAAGAGTAGTTGCTTCCATTTAACCCAGAGGGAAAGAGGCCAGTTGTATCAGGGTGACTTACTTTTTACCAAAAACCCTTCAAACCATTTTATTTTAAGCATGGGCTACACCTGTCCAAAATGTGAGTTAAAGAAGAGGCAGTTCTGGCTAATAGGATGTGGTTTCCTTTTTAATGGAAACTGCAAATATTTCCTGAACAGAATGGTCTTAGATTCAGTCTGGAAGTAGATGAGATGATTTTTTTTTTGGTTGGAAGTGGGACAAGAGAAAAAGAAACAGTGTCTCAAACTCCTGCAACTTCCAAAATCACAGAGCATGAGTTCTGTCCTGGTTATAGGTCCAGCCTGGGAATGTTCTGTTCACATGTTGAACATCCTCTTTTGAGCCAACTTAAGTCACTTATAGACCCATGGATTCAGCTTTCCCTGCACAGCTGACTCCTTTGAGCAAAGCAGGAACCTGTCTTTCCACTCAACTTTCTAGAAGAGATGCTGTCCTCTCAACACAATAGACACAGTGGAGACATGTTTTGGGGTGTTCTGGCTTTTCTGGGCTAGCCAGGCCTGGGGCAAAAGAAAAGAGATGAGGGTCCACAGGGGATTGGTACAGCCCTGTACTGTTAAAATGGGTCAGGTGAGTCTGGTATCAATGCAGAAAGACATTCAAGAGATGCTGAGAAATGAAAAGAACAGATGATAAAGCCTGTATAGAGTCAGTAAGAACAGTTGACCAAAATCTTGACAGTGGTTTGGGGAGAAAGAGGGTGCTGCAGATGACTTCTGCTTTCTATATTTTCTCAGTTTTGTTTTGTTCTTACAATGAGCACATATCTTTTTTATGCTTATTGAATTTTATTTAACAGCTGGTCAAGGGAGTGAGAGTAAGGACTGTTCGGATGCTGGGAGGGGTTCTGGAATCCAAAGGACACAGTCTTGTGAGCCCTAGAAGCCAAAGATTGTGGAGAGAGAAGCATACATCAAAAAGACTCGGAGAATAACATCTCAAACATGTGTGTGTGGCAAATTGCCTGGGACCTTGCTTATGAAGATTTTGTTTCAGCAGGTCTGGAGCGGGCCTGAGGACCTGTGTTTCTAACAGGCTCCCAGATGAGGCTGATGTTCCCAGTCTGGAGCCACAAGGATCTGGGGAGACACCATCAGGAGAGCCAAGAGTAAAGTTTTTACTATTGTTTGTTCTTGGGTGCCCTGGAATCCATTCCTACTCCTAGGGACCCCAAGTGACAGAGTAGAACCACCCCATTGGACTTATTGTCATTAGTATTGTTGTTGTCATCTTTTCGGATGCAGATTGCTAGGTCTTCCTCCTGAAGAGCTGCTGGATAGGTTTGAGCTGCCAACCTTTTGGTTATCAGCCTAGAGCTTACCCATTGCCCTACCAGGGCTCTTCATGATTTGTATAACTGACTCCTTGCTGTGGAGTGGGATGGGACTCATAGCCATCCCTCCTTGGGTTTCTGAGGCATTCTCTCTATGGAAGTAGATTGCCCAGCCTTCCTTCCAAGGAGTGGCTGATGGGTTTGAACCGCCAGCTTTCTGCTTAGCAGTCAAATGTCTTAGGCCCTACAACACCAGATTGGTATAACTAGGAAAAACAAAATAAAAATCCAACATGTGTAATTGAGAGGAGTAAAAAAAAAGACAAAGGAAAGGTGAGAGTCACAGAAGCGGCAGGAAGAGAGCAGAAGAAAGGACGAGAAAGAGAAAAGACAGAAGCCTGGGCGCACGCCCAGCCCCCTAGCTTTCCTGTCCCTTCCCTAAACCCAGTCTGTGGCCTGGTTCTGCGGCGGCGCGGCCGACTGGCCCCTAACCTGGAGGCTGCTGCGGGCCACTGGCCCTGCGCGGTGGCGGATGGCGGAGCCAGATCACATCCACCAAGAGACCGGGTTCCCGCTTCTCTCCATGCTCAACCACAGCGCGGAGCCCTGGGCTCGGCCAGGGGAGACTCGGCTGGAAGTTCTCCAGAGAGGCTGCAGATGCCCGCCGGCGGTGCGATCGGCGGTGCTGGTGAGGTTGCGTTCACAGGAGGGCCCTATCCCGCTCGCCGACCGCGCCAACGCCCCGTGTGACTCTCATTTTCTGGGCAGGCCAGGCCACTAAGCCGATGGGCAGCTACTCAAGACCATCGCGGCCCCAAGGGGCCCAGACGCAGGGCAAGGCTAGGCCTCCAGTAGAGAGCCGGCTGGTCCTTCTGGGCTCTGGGGAGCCCCCGGGAGCCACTCATTGGTGTCTGTCCGTACCAGTGTGACTAAGGGGCATCCCTTGAGGACGCGGCAGCGCACATTACGGAATGTCCTGCTTGACTGGGGTATCTATCTCCCCATCATCATTGGCAAGCATCTAACAGCCGCGAACCTTATCATACATTTCTGAAACTGGTTGAGTTAGGGAGAAAAAATGTCCCTTTGACGCTATCGCTCTTTTGTAACATCTGGAAACTCCTATTTAAAAAAAAAAAAAAAACCCTCAGCCAGTCGATTGTGACTCATAGCGACCCCCAATGGGTTTCTGAAGTGGTAAATCTTTACAGAAGTAGATTGCCCCATCTTCCTTCCACGGAGCAGCTGGTGGGTTTGATCTGCCAACCTTCTGGTTAGCAGTCAAATGCCTTAGACACTATGCCACCAGAGCACCCATAAAACTCTTAATTACCAGCACTTTCTTACCTCTTAGTGGCAAAACGGTTAAACCCTGAGCTGCTAACGGAAAGGTTGGAGGTTGGAACCCACCAGCCACTCTGTGGCAGAAAGCCCTGGTGATCTGCTTCCTTAAAGATTACAGCCAAGAAAACCCTATGGAGCAGCCCTACTCTGTCACATGGGGTCGCCAGGAGTGGGAATCGACCCCCAAGCACATGGAGCCCTTCCAGGCCTGTCCCTGTTCAGGGCCCTGGGGGTGTAAACTAGTTCAGACCCAGCGAGGACTGCCGAGGAGCTCCTGGACTAGGGAGGAAGCCAGACAGTTGCCAGAGAGAGCAGGAAGCTCTGCGGTGGGGAGAGAGAAAATTATGGGTGCTTCTCGGGGACTCAATGAGCAGCAGTGGGGAGGTCTTTCAGGCAGAGTGAAGCTTGAAACACTAGTACAAGATGCACGGGTGAATCAGAGGAAGGGCTGGTATGGGCTGGGGTGGTTGTGGTAAGTGTGTGATCAGAGAAGTGGTAGGCGTTGTACATTAGCAGTGCTCACCGGTTACTTCAGGATCCGAGGATTCCAAGAATGGGAGTGAGGGGTGAGATGTGAGATTGCCAGGGGCCAGGTCTAGGCGTGGCTGGCTGCGGAGAGGACTTGGACTTAATCCTGATGACATGAGAAGACAGCATTTGCTACTTGACTGCTAGCTAGAAGGTTGGCAGTTCAAACCCACCAGCAACCCCTCGGAAGGAAGGCTGGACAATCTACTTTCCTAGCAATATGGCCTGGGAAACCCAAGGAGGGGTCGCTATGAGTCTGTCCGACTGGACAGCACATAACAACAACAATATACATAGTGGTGATGGCTCTATATAAAACGCCATCTCATCCAGAGATAGCAAGGCAAGCGGTCCACGGGTTTCCAGGCCAGGGCACCGGGAGATTGCCGTTTCACAAGTGGAAGTGAGAAGCTCCGCGCCCCCACGCCCTCCAGGCGTGCTGCTCCCTGAGGCCTGTCCTGCGGATGTGTGTCATGCGGAGAGCGCACGCTTATCCTCTCCTCAAGAAGCTGCAGGTGCGAAGATAATTGTCGTCTGTTCCCAGCTCGGATAGGTCTTGACCGCGATCGTGGACCACCACCTCCTCCTCCTGTCAACAACCCAGTGAAGCTTTGAGGCACTGTGGTATTCCCCCTCTGGGTTAAGGTTTCCGGGTCTTGTGTGTTCCAGCCACCAAGGAACCTAATGACCGCAGGGCCCGCCCAGCAGCCAGCCAGGGAGGGGCACCCCCCCAGACACCCCCAGACACCTGTTCACCCCGAATCGAATCTCCACCATCTGATGACAGGATGGACCTCCCAGGTAGGGAGTGTAAGCTCCATGGTGCACCCAGCGTCCGGAGTGTCCACAGCGTGGCTGTGTGTGTCTTTGGCCAAGTAAGGGGTGGGGATGGAGCCACTGAGTTCCTCTGGACTTAGGATCCAGTGGACTTGAGATTGAACCCTACCCTACCTTGACATCAGTCAGTATTCTTCTCTGTAAAATGGGAACAACATGCCTTCCTCTTAACACTAAAGGGCTGGTGAGAGGATTGGATAAGATAACCATTAAGTTGAGCGCAATAAAAGTTATAGCCCTTCTCCCTTTCCCCACCCCAAGGTCCTTGATCTGCAAACTTGGGGTGCAGGTTAACTTCAACGGCACTGATCAGCATGAAGAGGCAGGTGGGAAGGTTGGCCTGGGAGAGGTGTGTATTTGAGTTTGGTTGGTTACTTTTCCTTTACCCTCTGGCATGGCACCTCTCCCCCAATCTCCAGTTGTTTCTCTAGGCTTCTCCCAGGGCCTGGCCTCTTCTGTCACTCAAACCTGAGCCAGGATTGGGCAGGGGCTCTGATAGTCTCAGTACCTCACAGTCACCCAAATGGCCTGTTGTTGCTATGTGCCCTCCAGTCGAACCTGACCCGACTCATAGCGACCCCTCCTTGGGTTTCTGAGGCAGTATCACTCCGGAAGTAGATTGCCCAACCTTCCTTCCAAGGAGTGCCTGGTGGGTTTGAACCTCCAGCCTTCTGGTTAGCAGCCAAGTGCCTTAGGCCTATTAGCAGAATAATCACAAGAGGAATGTCATTCTGCCCTATGGTGGGAGTGGGGGAGGGACAGACTGTAGGAGTCTGGCAGCAAACCAGCAGACTTACTTACCCTCAGAGGCCACAGAGAGCTTCTAGGGATCAATTTTACGGATGAGCACCTGAGGCCAAGAGGGGACACCACAGGTTGCTAAGTCTGATGTTCACAGTTCTCCCCTATATCCCAATGGACCCTCTCCCCAGCACATTGCACAGCCTCTAGGACTCACCCTTCAGTTCAAGGGAAGGCACCTCTCTGAGTGTCAGTTTCCCTATCTGTAAAATGGCCTAAGTAATTCTTCCTTCCTATGAGCAGGGAGAAGTTAAATGAGATGAATTCTGTCATGACCTGCTAAACATGGCAGAGCTCAGGTCACCTTTCAGTGTTCACAGTTATTGTTAGTTGCAAGTCACCAGCCTTGTTCATTCTAAACTCCCACCAACTCAGCAGTCCCGATTACAGACGTCACAGTTTATAGACAACAAATAAATTTATGAACCTTCACCCATGCTTGCATGTACTTTACTAGCCATGCTGCACACTAGTTCACATGTACATTTGCATGTGTGTGCATTCAGAAGTGTTTACCAAGCCTCTGCCCTGTGCCAGTCCCTGTGCTTGGCGCCGGGGCCTCAGACAGCTCTGGGAGCAAGTCTCCTGAGGACTATAGATGCCATTTGTTTCCTGAGATCTGGCTTCTTAAGGGTCTTAGCGGGCACAGCTGGGTGCCAAACTTAACTGTTCCGACGCCCCTCATTTCCAGACTAGGAGCGATGGCTGAAATGCCCATTTCTTTCCTTTCCTTCCTTGTACCGTCAGCATCGCCTGCCACCTCCAGCAGCGGACGACTCTGCGCAAAGATGCCGCTCTCTTTCGCAACAGGGCCGAGATTAGGCTTGAATGGGTCCAGGAACTCCGGGAAGGAAAAAGCGAGAACGGGAAGACAGATCAGGGAAGGACTCAAGAAGCAGTGGGGGTCCGCTCTAGCGAGTTTGGCACAAGCTTCTCCCCCGGGATAGGCTATCGCGCAAAGGCCGGCCCGACACGCACCCGGTCCTTTGTTGGGAGGGAAACACAAAAGAAGCGAAAGACACGTCTTCCGTTTTGACGGAGGAGGCCAAGGCCCGGCGGACGCCGGGGCTAGCCAGGAATCCCCTGGACTCCGGGCCGATTAGCGCTCAACTCCGCGGGAAAAAGCTGTTGGGCCATTTCCGCACGCGGGTGGGAACAGCTGAGCCCGGGCGGGCCCAGGATGTGCAAGCCCGGCACAAGGCTCAGGCTCCCGCAAAGCGCACCGGGAGGACCCCATGATGTACACGTTGGGCGCGGAGCGTAGGTCCTGGGACACACAAGGGCAGGCGCCGTCTGCCAGATTTGAGTTGCGAAATTCAACTCAGGGGAAAAATCTGGATGACATAGCGGGATATGTCCAGCGTCCGATTTGCTCCTGGGCTCTAAGAGGCAAGGAGGACACAAACCGCTCCCACCACTGGAATAACTCTCTGGAGAAGGGAGGGTGCTGGAAAGTGCAGCCGCGAGCTACCAGCCCGAGTCCCCGCGCAGGGGGCTGCGGATCTGCAGGTGCCGCTGCACAGCCCCAGAATTGCCACTGCTGCCGCCACTCGGTGGCGCGAGTCTGGGGCCTGGAGCGTCCTGATGGGCGTCCACGTGGAAACCTGGCGAGAAGCCCGCTCCTTCTGCCTACAGACTCTGAGTTCCAGGGCTCTAGAATCGCGCGGTGCCGACACAAGACTCCCCAACACTCCCCCACCCCCTCCACCCGCCACCAACTCCAGTTATTGGAGATCTCGCATAATGCACCCCAGACTGAGTATTCTCCCGCCGAGTAAGACTCAGGGAGGACGCCGGTGGGAGGCAATATAAGAGTGAACCAGGGCTCTGGGACAAGTAGCAGGTGCTGGACTAGCATCGGTGCCTTCAACCCAAGTGTGCGCATTGTTCGCGGGCTTGTGTTTATTAGATACACTGGCGGACGCACAACTCCAAGCCCGGGCTCATGTACCCGCAGCGCACGCAAGTCCTCACAGCCTGTGGCAGTGGAGGCCCAAAGGGGCCATACTGAAATACTGTATTCGAACTCTCTCTTCTCCCCACCCCCGCCGCCGGCTTCGTTTGAGTGACAGATTCTCCTAATTGAACAGTTATGGGACATCTTCTTAACCGTTGGACGACATACCACCACGCTTCAGTTCTTAATGTTTTAAATACATATTTAACGGATGGCTGCAGAACCAGCTGGGAAACACGAAGGTTGAAAAATAATGCTCCAGAAGGCGCGAGACTCGGCAAATGCTAGAGCCTTCTAGGCTTTCCAGAGGACACGGCGGATGAGACTTACCCTGGAACTGGGGGCAATAAAATGGATTTATTTGTTTGTTTTAGCATGTGATTTTGCTAATTGAAAGCTAAACACTTATGTTTATTTGTTATTTTTCTTGTTCTTAAAATCGTATATTCAAATTAAAAGTTCTGAAACAGCGACGGTAACCAGAGGATTGTAACAATCCCCGCGAGGGAAGAGGAGTAGGGCGGGGCAGTGAGGCGGGCCAGAACCCTGGATCCGAAGGAACTCCTGTAACTGAAAAGCACAGATGCCAGAAATTCAGCTCTGGGAAAAGGTTAGGAGTTTCTGAGAAGGCGGCCGCCTGTATTGTAAGGAACCGCCAATGCGTGCATCTGTGGTCCAGGCAGAAAGAGCCACACTGTAAAGGGTTAGTCATTTTTTTTTCTGTAGGCTTGCTGCAGAAATAGTCTCTCAATTTTTCCCATGTGTAAAATGGGTGAGTACACTGGCACCTCTGAACTACCTCAACTGGGCGCTTAGCCAGATCTGGTTTAATTACCCCAAAGTCAAAGGCTTCCGAGTTTCAGAACAAGGATGCTGTTAAACGTGTTAGAGTGGTTAGATCTTGCTGTGTGGTCCACAGCATCGGAAAGACCTTGCCCAAGTCTGACATTTCTCTTAGCAAAGAAACCAGAGTTGTCCCTGCCCCATTGTCACGGTGGCTTCCACGAGGATGATACTAAAAACACCATCACCAGGCTCCTGTGCTAATAAAAAGGGAGGAGGGGGCTTTAGCTCTGGGCTCATCCTTTCCTGCGTTAGCACAGTTACTCTACGGAAGTAACTGATCCCTGTGCCTGCACCATCCTTAACTTTATGAAGAGTTACTGTTTCTTCCAAAACTCTCGGTTCTGGAGCACCGGGGTCCCCCTCCTTCCTTGCCAGCCCTCTGCCCCTACAGGCCCTTGTTCCCAGCTGGGGGCGCTACTAGCTGCCCGCGGAGCTGCTGGAGCGGCCACCACCTAGGAACTCGATCAGAGCGCAAAGAAAACGCGAGCTCTGTGCCTGGTTATTGTTTACACTTGGGGCCGAAAATGCCAACGTGTTGATGAAACCCTTGAAATGGAGACAGGTGGCGGGCACCCAGAGAAGGGCGGGGAGTGAAGAGACTCCAGCCTGGGCTCCTGGGTCGCCAGGGTTATCTGCAGGCTGCGTTGAGTATCGAGTTTGTTTGATGAGCAGGAGCCCCCAGCCCACTCCAGCCTCCAGTCTAACTCTGTGGTGACTGAATTTTTCTAGACATAGGACAACGTTCGCTCTCTCTCTCCCCTTCGGTCTCCACTGCGCTCTACCCTAGCTTCTTGGCCCGCGAGCCCACCCTCCCCTCTCCTCTTCCCCCCTCCCTCCCAGGGTCCCGCCTCTTGTTCCTCCCCAAGATCTCACGGCCTTGGGCACCCATTGGTTGTGCGTGGGGAGGAGGCGTGTGCCGGGCCGGGAAGGTTTCATTGAGCGGAATTAGCCCGGATGACATCAGCTTCCCAGCCCCCGGGGCAGACCCAGCTCATTGGCGCGGCAGCCCCTCCAGGACAAGCACATTGTTCCCCGCCCCCGCCCGGGCCACCGCCGCCGTAGCTGCCGCCACCCGGCTATAAAAACTCGCCGAGTTGGGAAAGGTACGGATGCTTATTATAGACCGACGCGATCCCTGCGCTGGGAGCCAGTTCTCCGCTGCTGCTTTTCAGAGCGAGCTCTTCGAACTGCATCCACAGTAAGTGCCCCCGCCCCTCAGCAACTCAGCCTGGAACCCAGAGACAGACGCCCTCCAACTCGGCTGTGACCCAGATGCTCCGATGGAGGGGGCCCCCGATCCCGCCCCTGCTCGTCTGTTCCCCAGTGCGACCTCCCTGCCTTGACCCTCCCCGCACTCCCTGCAGCATCCCTCACCCAAAAGCGAGAAGTCCGGGAGACAGCAGATTCCTCTGCCCAAACCTCCATCAACTGGCGAGCTCCCTTAGGCCCCGGGACGCAGTACTTGGAACCCAGGCGCACCGAGGGTGCAGGGGGCGTGTGTGTTTGCCTGTGCTTGCTGCGCGATGTCAGTGGAGATGAGGTGGATGAGGAACCAAAGCAATACTTCTCTATTTCGATCTCCACCCTCCCCAAAGAAAAGCCCTCACTTGCCACCCGTTTTCTGCCATCCCTGGAGACCCTGCCTTCCCATTCCCAACGGAAGGTACAAACCTCTTGGACGCCACCCTCACAGCCCCCAATTGTGAGGACCCCCAGTGCTCCCTGGAATCAAACAACTTGTGCACGGAAGCAGAGGAGAGGTGGTAGGAAGAGAGATTAGTTATAAGTATTTGCGTGTCCCCAGATGGAAAGCCAGAGATAGCGAGGTGGACGCAGCGCGGCCCGCCACCAGCGCCTGGATGCAACGCTGCGATGCAGACTAGAGCAGAGAGCTTTCTCTGGCACTGACTTAGCGTCTGTCTCTTTCTCTTGTTTTCCCTCCTCTCCTCAGGAGGCGTGCGTGGAAGCTCAGCAGGCCCACGCGGGTCGAGGGAGTGAGGACACTGCAGCAGCTGAGCCTATTGCCTGGGGCCATGGACTCGGACGCCAGCTTGGTGTCCAGCCGCCCGTCGTCACCAGAGGCCGATGACCTTTTCCTGCCGGCGCGGACCAAGGGCAGCGGCGGCGGTGGCTTCTCGGGAGGTACTGTGTCCTCGTCGACACCGAGCGACTGCCCGCCGGAGCTGAGCGCCGAGCTGCGCAGCGCCATGGGCGCGGCAGGCGCGCACCCCGGGGAGAAGTTGGGCGGCGGCAGCTTCAAGTCCTCGTCGTCTAGCACCTCGTCTTCCACGTCGTCAGCGGCCGCGTCGTCCACCAAGAAGGACAAGAAGCAAATGACGGAGCCCGAGCTGCAACAACTGCGCCTCAAGATAAACAGCCGCGAACGCAAGCGCATGCATGACCTCAACATCGCCATGGACGGGCTACGCGAGGTCATGCCCTACGCGCACGGCCCGTCGGTGCGCAAGCTCTCCAAGATCGCTACGCTGCTACTGGCGCGCAACTACATCCTCATGCTTACCAATTCACTGGAGGAGATGAAGCGGCTGGTGAGCGAGATCTACGGCGGCCACCACGCAGGTTTCCATCCTTCGGCCTGTGGCGGCCTGGCGCACTCGGCGCCCCTACCGGCCGCCACTGCGCACCCAGCGGCCGCAGCACACGCCGCACACCACCCTGCGGTGCACCACCCCATCTTGCCACCCGCCGCCGCCGCCGCAGCAGCGGCCGCTGCTGCCGCCGCGGTGTCCAGCGCCTCCCTGCCCGGCTCCGGGCTGTCATCTGTCGGCTCCATCCGGCCTCCTCACGGCCTGCTCAAGTCTCCATCTGCAGCTGCGGCGGCCCCTTTGGGAGCCGGGGGCGGCGGCAGCGGGGGCAGCGGGGGCTTCCAGCACTGGGGCGGCATGCCCTGCCCCTGCAGCATGTGCCAAGTGCCACCGCCGCATCACCACGTGTCGGCTATGGGCGCAGGCAGCCTGCCGCGCCTCACCTCCGACGCCAAGTGAGCCAGCCGGAGCTGGCGCGTTTTGGCGATCGGGGGAGAGGGGACCGAAGGCTACGTGGAAGTGGGGACTGACCCTCGCTGGGGCCCACGAGGTCTCTTCCAAGGAGGCAGCGCAGGACCAAGGGCTGGGTTTTGGGGACGATAGTGGTGTCTCTACCGCCGGGGAATCAAAGCAAAGTGAACGCGCACTGAGGAGTAGGGAGTGAGGGGGACGTTCACTCCGAACCCTGGTTTAGTCTTCTCTGGCTTTAAAGAGCAGTGGTCCGGTAGACATCATTTTATAAAAAGGCACCGCTATGTGCATCCCTTTTTCGACCCCTTCTCTCCCAGAAAAATATTGTAAAACTTTGGATTCCCGGGGAACAAGGTCTGACCCGGCCCGGACAGCACTTGGTTACAGGGGACTTCTTTCTTCTCTTTTCTCCTTTCTTGATCAGTGGGAGACTACAAGATCAACTGCTCTAGCCTGCCCTAAGGCTCCTCCCTGGCCCTGGGCTAGGGGCGAGCAGTTAGTTGGTGCTGGCATTCAGTACCAAATGCATGGAGGGCAGTGACCAGTCTCCATAGCAAGGAAAACCCACAACCATCTGAGAACTGTGTCCACTCCGCCCCGTCGCTCCTGTTGCTTTGGGGGTTTGTGGTCTTCTAATAAATATGTCGATGTTCCTTTTTCAAAAGTACAAGTAAGCTTATAGACTGCCAGAATAAAAACACTTGAGGAATGGAGTGACACAAAACTGCCGACTTTGGGGGCGAGTGTTTTTTAGCTATGATTTAAAAATAGAAACTCTTCTTTCCCCCAGTCTTTCTGCCTCTGAGCACAAAGTGATTTGGTTTCTTGCCCGACTGGGGCAGTCTTTTTTTATACTTGGGAGTCTGTCAGAACTGAAAGGCTGAGGAATGAATACAGGGTGGGTTATTTGGGGGCTTCGGTGGGCTTTTTATTTTATTTTTGTTTCTTGAATGTGTAAATATAAGATCAGTGATGAGGTAAGTGCGCGCTGCTAAGGTGTTTGCTCACGTGACTGAGCCCCACTGGCGTCTAAGCTGAGTTTCCTCTGTATTTGTTTCTTTCTTTTTATTTGCCAAATTTAACACACATGACAAACTACACCTGTGCTTTCTGTGTCAGCGCAACCTGCCTGCGCGCTGCCTGAGTTGCAATCTCGGCTCAGTAGCGTCTGCTGCGTAACACCCCTCCTTGATCGCTGCCCCTCGCAGAGAGTGTATCATCTGTTTTATTTTTGTAAAAAAAAAAAAAGCTAAATAATATTTATTACTTGTTTGGTTGCAAAAACGAAATAAATGATCGAGTGTTGAGATTTTAAATAAAATGTAAACCAAGTTGGGGACTTGCATTGGCGTAGGTGTGAGGTAGAGCCGGGAGCTGCGGACTTGGCTGGCGCAGATTTCAGGCTGTCTCGGGAAGTGGATGCTGGACGAGATTCCTTGGGTTTAGGGACTATTGCGCTAAGAAAACCATGGAGTTGTCTATTCTTCCTCCATCCATGCGTTTAAAAACACGTTCTAAGCTGTGTTATAACAGCTTGCTTGTCTTTATTTTTCTTTTTCTACGCCTAATTCAGAACCCACTTGCCCTTCGCTTGAGAATTAAGTTTTAGTTGGAAGTGAACCTTTCCTTCCTCGCGAGCGGAATTTAGGGCCTTCGGGGCAAACCCTTGTCTGCGCCGGGATCCGGGCACTCAAGCCGCCTTCCTGCACAGTTTTCCTTGTCTCTCCTCCCAGGCAGTCGCAGGCTCCCCCTCCGCCCTGTCGCCTCGCGGGCTCTCCTGGCTTCAGCTTCGGCTCAGCCACCTGGCGCTCAGTCCTGCAGCGCCGTGGCGTTGCCGGCTAAGCGCTGCGGGAGGGTTGGATGCGGGATCCACTCATCCTGCGCTCCCTTCCCAGCGCTCCACCCACCCCTACCCGAGCACCCGTCCCAGATTTGAACTGCAAGGAGTCAGGAGCTGGGAACCGCTGGCACCAAGGCGAGGGTTCCATCAGCGCTCAGCGGTTCCTGCTCTCTTCCCCCGGGCCATCTCTACGTTCTATAAGGCACTGGATTCCTCACAACCCAAAACTGTAATGCAAATTTAGTATGTAGCTCTGAAGAAAGATTCCGGATAGAAATAAATTTTCCTCCCTTCCAATCAAGGAGAAGACAGACCTTTGGGTCATCTATTGGACTGCGCGCAGGCTGGCCCGAGAGCATGCGTCGGCGACAGGTCTGTCTGATGCGGGCGCAGTGCCCAAGGGTCCTCTGCGCACAACTTCGTTGGTGGCTACTGGAGGAAAGTCCCTGCGGGGGGAGAAAGGTTACTTAAGTGGGATTCCAGGGTGGGGATTTCCCTGTTTGGAACTCCATTTCCAGGGTTTGGTCCTTGAACCTGGCCCGCGCAGGAGCCCAGTACCCAGGCCTGAGAGCACATCCATCCCTAGTCGGGGCAGACTCTTCCCAGTCCTCCAGCGGATCAAGACGGCTGCTAGCCAGAAGAGCGAGCGCCTGGGTGGGCTGCTGTAGGCCTCATCCCCGCTCCGCTTTTCATTGGAGGCTAGGAGATTCACCAGAGGCCAACAGGCTGCAGGAATGCGGCAGGGAGCAGGGCTGCAGAAAAGTAAGACAACGGAAGGGCCCAAAACCAAACCCTTTGCATTGTAGGCAATTCTGACTCCTAAAGCTGTAGTATTTAAGAAAGCAAATCGCTACATCTTTCTGCCGGGTTCAAATCGCCCATATTTAACAGCTGAGCGCTTAACTACTATGCCACCAAGGTTCCTGCGGGTAGGACAGGGCTTAGTAACTTCTATTCGGAAATCCTATTTGAAATGAAACTTGATAAGAATTCAAAACTGGGGACTCCAGCCAAAGACACACATGTGGTGTCGGGGTATCATGGGAGGCGGGATCCCACTAGTGGGAACTGAGAATCAGGCCAGGTGGGAGCCGGGGCCTCCATTGTGTTTGCATCTTCTTTCCCTCAAGGCACAGCGTGTGCAGGAGCGGACTATGGTTGTGCGCACTGGGTGCGTGGAAGAGGAGTTGTCGAGAGAAATCAATTCAGTCTCCCCTCACCTCCGCACCAAAGTCGTACCCTGCGTCCAGTCACCAGCCAGGCTAGACCTGAGCCCACCAGAAAGAAGGTGCTGGATCCGACCAAGCTTTAGGCCTCCTCTGCGCGATCAGCCAGGTGTGAGAACTGTGCTTCCTCACAGACTGTGGAGGGGCACTGGAGCGCGCAGGCGCAAGGCGGTCAGGGGGCGGTTGCTCCGCGCTGAGGGTGGCCCGGGATTTGTGAGAGGCTGGGGTCCAGGGAGGCTCAGGCCAGCGGCTGGCCTTCGGCGAGGGGCGGGAGTAGACCCTTGCGCAACCGGGTTGACTTTGATGGGCCCTTTACTGGAGGCGGGCACCCAATTAAGTAGGGAAGGGAAATTTAAGTTAGAGTGAAGCAGTCGAAGTGCTGCGCGGTCTGCGGGGCCTCAGCACAGCAGGTCCCCTCCCAGGGACCCTCAGGCCAAAGGTTCTCTAGTGCGCTCCGCAGCAGTCCAGAGTCTCCGCGTCGCCCTAGCGATCCTCAGCTTTCAGCTGAGCGACCCAGGAACTTCCTGCTGTCACCAGCCGCGAAGGTCTGCAAGATGAACTCTCCCCTCCCCTCAAAACGCTCCAGAGCTTGGCTTACAAGTTGAGGTGGCAGCGCCAAGTGAGCAGAGTCCCATCATTCTCCACGGCCTCCAGGCCCCAGGGCCCCATCACCAAGCTTCCACTCTCTCTTCTGGACAGAAGTCACAGAGAAATGAGAAGTCCCTGGGTATCCAGAGGGACTAGATGCTGGAGGCTGCCCCAGAGCCCCTGCCACACATGGGAGGAAGTTCTGGGTGTCAGGGACAGGTAGCAAGCAGCCAGGAGATGCTATCCCATAGGCCTCATCTATATCTGAGTCAGGGAACAAACTTGGTGGTCCAACGTCAGAATACCTGGGTACCAGAGACTGGCCCAGCCATCCTGGGCTGGCCAGTCTGGCAGGCCTGCTTTTCTCATTCTTAGCCTGGAATCATTGAACAGTTTCAGGGCCAGTGTGACAGGTTTGTTGTTGTTGTTATGTGCTGTTGAGTCGGACCTGACTCATAGCGACCCCTCTTTGGGTTTCCGAGGCAGTATCACTACCAAAGTAGATTGCCCCATCTTCTATCCAGGAGTTACTGGTGAGTTTGAACCGCCAGCCCTCTGGTTAGCAGTCCAGTGCCTTAAGCACTACGCTACCAGAGCTCCCAACCCTGACAGGTTTAAAGCCCTCTAAATGCTCTGGTGGCGCAGTGCCTAGGGCATTTGACTGCTGACCAGAAGGCTGGCTGTTCAAACCTACCAACCACTCCACGGAAGATGGGGCAATCTACTTCCATAAAGATTTACCACCCCGGAAAACCAAGGGGGGGTCACTATGAGTGTGAATCAGAACCAATTTGATGGCCGTGAGTTTGTGTTACTGGTTTGGCAAAGCTCTAATGAGTAAAATTACACCAGCACCAGAGAAATGTCTGTCTCACTCCCTGTAGGACAGAATCCATCATGGCAGGCTGAGTGCTTCTTTCATGCTCCCTAGAAATTAATCTAAAGCGAAGGATCCCGCTACCCCCGCCCAACCTTTTATTTCCTCTCTATCTCATTAAAGATCTTTCATGTCCACTCTCCCACACAGTACCCTAGGGCCAGGAAGATCTTTGGCAGGGCACTTTGTGGTGACTGGCCCCTCAATCCTTAACTCTATGGATCTGTAAGAGAAGCCAGAAGCAGGCCTGATTTCAGTGGTAACTGCACAGAATCTCACCCTGGCTAGGGAGAGAATACAGGAAGCAACACAGGTCACCACTCCATTTGGAGGCTGCAGGCCCTCCATGAGTAAAGCCCTCCACTCCATGTCAGAGTGAGGGAAAGCTCAGAAGTGGCCACCACTCCCTCTGGCTCATCACAGCCCTTCTCCCCATCTCTCTCCTAAACTCGCAGCCGTGGAGTCGGGATCCCAGGCAGTATGACTGCGGAAGTAGATTCCCCAGTCTTCCTTCAGAGGAGTGGCTTGTGGGTTTGAACCGCCAGCCTTCTGGTTAGCAGTCAAGTGCCTTAGCCACTACCCCGCAGAGCTCCTATCTCTCTCCTAGGGGGTTGTTATTGCTATAGGGCTGCTTCCTTTGGCCACAGGTAAGGGGGTGGGAGTGGCTAAACAAGGAACTGATGCTTCAGATTTAGGAGGAAAGAGGCAAGGGGAAGCTGGCCTTAGGGGACTTCCGGATACTAATAATGGGCGGAGAAGGCTGGAATACGAAGCAGCCAATATTTATTGAAGACTCAGCAGCGTAAGGCACTGCTCTGAGAGCTTTATGTATGTTAATTTATTCAATTCCCCGCACCCCTTTGAGAAGAGTGCTGTTATTAACCCACTTTACAGGTGAGGAAACCGAGGCACAGAGAGGGTAAGTGGCACAGGTGCATAGTCCGTAAGTGAAGGAGGCAACGTTGTAATCCCTGAGTCTGGCTCCGGGGTCAACGCCGGGGCGGTCCGAGGCTCTCCTCGCCCCGCAACCAACTACTGATTCTTGCTCAGCCGGGCACTCGGGAGTCCTCGGAGCTCGGGCGGTGCCGCTTGCTCCTTCCCCCAGCCCCTTAGGTGACTCTTCTCGGTGGCTCCGCCTCTGCGTCCCGACCCCTTCTTGTCCCCATGCCCCCATCTGGGCGGCGGGTGGTGAGGAGAGACTTTAGCAATTAGCAGGCTCGGGTGGGCGCACGGCGCGGGTGGAGGAAGGGCCGGAGCAGGTGAGCGCGAGGTAGCCCCTCATTAGGGTGGCTGGCGCCATGGTGAGGGACCGTGGTTTGCGCCCTGACAGCTGCCGCCCCTGCGGGCCCCGCAGCGCCCCTCCCAGCGGCGAAGGCCCGATTGTGCATTCAGCATCTTGGACAACCATTCAGAAGTGGTCGCAAACTGAACCGCCTGCGGGGGCCTGGCGGATTCCCGCGCCAGTCCTGCTAAAACACATCTTGAGGACGCGACGGCCCACAGCGATCCAGGCCTGAGCTCTCTGCGCCTGGGAGCCCTTAGACCTAACTTTGCAGCAGCCTGAGGGCCCACGGGCTTCCAGTTGGCAACCCTTGAACACAGCACGATTACCAAGATGTGCTAGCGGGGCGCTGGGTTGGGAGGCCTTGTCTTTCTTGGGAGCCTTCAAGCCCGCCATGTCACAGCTCTCCGGGGGCGGCCTTGCTCTGTGAACTAGAGTTGAGTCGGTCTACCCTCCGACCTTCGCTTCCTGGATCCCACGCAGCCAAACGGGGGGGGGGGAGTGGGGTTGCACGCGGAGGGAGTGCGAGGCCCCTGTGAGGGGCGGGCACACGGGACGACTGGTGCTCCCTGGAGATGATACAGCCTCTCCACTGGTCGTGGCAGGGCTGGGGAGTCCCCCAGAGGGAGGCATGCAGAGTCCGCAAAAAAAAAAATACACGTGTGGGGGGCCAAAACAGTGGCAGCGGGGGGTGGCAGGGTAAGGGCTGCAGCGTCTGCCTGGTAGCATCCAGACCCACGCCTGGTGCACGCACCGCCCAGCACCGGAGTCTGCAAGCACAGGAGCCCGTATTCTGGTCCAGGGACTCAAGTCCACGCGCTCGGGCTCACGCACATGGTCTCAAATACCCGGACCCTTGCGCACCCAACAGCCTCAAACTCAAAACTGACTTAAGCAGAGACCTGGGGTTGGACGCTCTGGGGCCCAGAGAGCTATCACTCAAGGACAGCTCGGTTTACTACTTCTTTCCCCGGGGTGACCCTGAGCTGGGGACCCGCCCCTGAGAAAGAAGGTTGCAGCATACTGTTTTTAGGCCTCGGCCCACCGCCATTCCCTATGACGTCCACCCTGCCCCATCTGCTCTCTGCTCTCTGCGTTCTCGCCTTTCCAAGTCTTGACCACGTCAAGAGCCTGGCAAACTGCAAGCATTGCTGGAAAAATGTGGTGGGAGAGGCCAGAAATGGGCATCAGCAAATCCCTCCGACCTTCTTCATTCCCAAATCTTCATTCCTGTCTCCATTCCCAAATCTTTTCAACAGTAGAGGTTGTCTTACAGAGCAGGATTGAGATAGTCCTTCTCTCTGACCCTAAGTTTCCTTTTCTGTAATAATGAAGCCAGGCCATGGGGTCACCAAAGCTGAACGGGTCCATCAGGCTTTGTCCAGGATACCATGACCCTCTGCATCCCCTTGCCCACCTGGCCCAGCAGTAGAGGTCTTAGGAGCCCCTACCCCTCAGAGAAATCTTGATGTATGAAAACAACTCTCCTAGGTGTAGCATGTGGGCTCCAATGGAATTCACCAACTAAACGAGAAGTGTAGACCATTCTATCCTTGGTTTAGGATAGGTGGAGTGGGAGTGAATGGAGGACTCATGGGAAAAAGGAGGTTTGGAGAGTGTGGGAAGTGAGATAGGAGTGGAAAGGGCCCAGGGATCCATACTTTAATAGGGGGATATCGAGGGCTGGAGATGGATGGATATTTTTGCTTCTACTTAAAAAAATAACCCACTGCCATCCAGTCATTTCCAACTCACAGTCATCTGACAGGACAGAGGACAACTGCTTCATGAGGTTTCCAAGGATGTAAATCTTTAAGGAAACAGACCACAAAGGCTAAGAGCATCTGGTGGGTTTAGAACTTCTGACCTTTTAGCCATTCAGGTTAGCACCAGAATGTTTTAATCACTGTGCCACCAGAGCTCCTTTCATTCTACCTAGGACAGCTGAATTTGGACTTGGGCCAGATACTACAGTGACCTCTTTGAGCCTCTCTTTATTTATAAATAGGATGATGAATAATAACCCATTTGCCTTCAAGTTGATTCTGACTCATAAGGGTCCTACAGGATATTGTAGAACTGCCCCATAGGGTTTTCAAGGCTGTAAATCTTTATGGATCACACACAGCAGCTGGTAGGTATGAACCACTGACCTTTTGGTTAACAGCTGAGCACTTTAACTACTGTGCTACCTGGACCCCTATTTCATAATGTTGTTGTTATGTGCCGTCGAGTCGGCCCCGACTCATAGCGACCCCTCCTTGGGTTTCCGAGGCAGTATCACTACGGAAGTAGGATTGCCCAACCTTCCTTCCGAGGAGTGGCTGGTGGGTTTGAACCGCCAGCCGTCTGGTTAGCAGGCAAGTGTCTTAGCCACTGCTAATTGTGTTGTTGCCAGGATGAAAGGAAACTTTCCAGAAGTCATTCCCTGCCTGGTCCCAACAGTGAATGGATGCTTTGGGCCCAGGCCTGGACCCTCCCACCCGAGCCTGGGGCCTCCAGAAGCAGCTCTGAATATTTAGGTAATGGGGGGGCGAGGACTGTAACTCCAGGATGGGGCAGCTAACTAGGGGGTAGAATGCTGCCTTGGCCAGTTTCCACCAGCTGTGTCTTCCTTGGGTAAGAGGTGTGGCCTCTCTGAGTCTCAGCTTTTTTACCTGCAAAATGGGGTGATGCTAGCACCCTCTTCACAGGGCATCAGGTTTGAAAGAGAGATCCCCAGCCCCTGAGTCTGGCACATAGTAGGAACACAGGGCGTGGCCAGTGAGATAGAGGAATACATGTAGCTCCTTAAATCTTCTGAAAGGTCCTATGAGGTAGGGTCTCTGTCATCCTTGGTCATATGGCCTGCCTTTCAGCCACTCCCAGGGGCCTACATGCCTCAGGACCCAAGGAAGGGCCCAGAGTGTCCATGAGCCCTGAACACAGAGTCCAGTGCCAAAATCCCCAATGTAGGGAAAGGCTGTTTGATTTTCTGAAAGCAAGGCCCCTGTCCTCACCTGTCCACACCTCAGAGTGTCTGGTACAGTGCCTGACACACCACCAATACTTGATGAATAGACTCTGCATCGTGTAACAGAGAGGGAGGGCCCACATCCATATAGAAACCAGAATTGGATCTTTTAAAGGTGGGAATGAGGAGCATAGAGAAATTAGTTGAAGGAAAATTCCACGTGAAGCCCCATGTCCCAGGTCTCTCCCATTCCCTCCCTCCCAGGCCAGGCTGCTAGTCCTTCCAGGCTCTGTGTCTTCAGAAGCCCAGTGTAAAGGGTCAGCTGGAAGACTAAGGGGCTACTCCCTCTAGAATTGCAGCTGGGGAACCACAGGGAAGATAAGGCTTCTGGGAACTGGGCTGGGGGCTTCCCATCACACCCAGCTTGGACCCTGCCAGGCTGCTTGAGCCAAGGAAGTGCTAATGAAAACACCATAGTACTGCACAGCTGAGCCAGCACAGGAAGGAAAGGACTCAGTCCAGCCCGGAGCTGGCAGGGCTACTGCAGCAGGGGCATGGAGCTCAGACAGCAGTTAAAGCACAAGATTAGGGCAGCCAGGAGGCTGCCCTTCCTCCCCACTTCATCGTAGGTGGCTCCTGGGGCAGGACATACCCTCTCTCAGCTACTTCTGAGCAACCCCCTCCACTAGGCAGGATCAGGGCTCCCAGCTCACCGCTACACCACCAGATTTGCTTGTATCACTCCAACTGTTCTGTGTCATACCCATCAGCTCCAGCTCTTTTGTTCACTTTAAAAAAGAAAATGGAGAGGAAATTCATAGAACATAACATTAGCCACTTTAAAGTGAACACTCCAATGTTGCACAATTTATAATGTCATGCAACCAGCAGCTCCATCTAGTTCCAAAGCATTTTTCATCACCGAGAATAAAGCCTCATTACACATTAAGTAATCACTCCCCATTTCTCCAACCCCTGGCAGTCACCAATATGCTTTCTGTTTCTGTGGATTTACCTGCTCTGAACATTTCGTATAAATGGAATAATAAAATATGTGAACTATTGTGGCTGGCTTCTTTCATTTAGCGTAATGTTTTTGAGGTCCATCCACAGCTGTACCATGTATCAAGGCTGTGTTCCTTTCATGGCTGAATAATATTTGTTTACCCATTCAGTCACTGATGGTCTCATTCACTTCTGAAACACTCCTGAGGTAGCTGGCAAGTGACCTGCCATGGTGAAAAGAGGCCTGGACTAGGAGTGAAAAAAATCTAGGTCTCTAAGCAGTCTGAGTGTCCTAAGACAAGTTGGTTGACCTCTCTGGGCCACCATCCAGTCATCTATAAAATGAAACAGTTGTAAAGGACTATTCCAAGTTATGATGGTAGCTGTTAGTTGCCATCAAGTCAGCTCAAGATGACTTTATGTATAACAGAACTAAACACTGCTAGTCCTGAGCCATCTTCATGATTGTTGGTATGTGATGTGTTACAAAGTTATGGTACTCTGTGATTTTTCACAAGCCTCAAGTCTTCTCTGCCACTTGTAGAAAGAAGGCCATTGCTCTCCCTGCCAGCCACATGTTGTGTCAAGGACTCATAGCAACTCATACCTGAGAGCCTGCATGGTGCCCCCAGCTGAGGGACCCCTAACAAATCTGTAAGTTTGGGTCTTGGAGAGACAGAATCCTAGTTAGAAGCCTGGCTGAGGTGAGTGGTGTTTTGTAGATTGTTACCTTGTTAAATATCCAGCCAGACTGTTACCAATTATGAAGTGATAATAAGAAGCCCTGGTGGCACCATGGTTAAGCACTTAGCTGCTAACCAAAGGTTGGATGTTCAAACCCACCCAGCAGCTGTTTGGGAGAAAGACCTGGTGATCTGCTCCTGTAAAGATTACACCATAGGAAACCCCATGGGGGTGGTTCTACTCTTTCATATAGGGTTACTTTGACCCCAAATTGAGTCCATGGCACTTAACAATAACAACAACAAAGAACTGACCAACTTATACTGCATTCAGATCCTCATTATGATACAGTTGTTGTTATATGCCGTCGAGTCGGCCCCGACTCATAGCGACCCCTCCTCGGGTTTCCGAGGCATTATCACTACGGAAGTAGGATTGCCCAACCTTCCTTCCGAGGAGTGGCTGGTGGGTTTGAACCATCAGCCTTCTGGTTAGCAGTCAAGTGCCTTAGGCACTATGCTACCAGAGCTCCTATGATACAGTTAGGAGTCATATTTTAAGAAGTGAACACTAGATTGTGAGGATTCAACATAAACGTAAATTGAGGGGAATGTACAAATTGATATCCTGGCCCCGTAGTTCATCTTCTCAATCTTTCATTCAACACACAATTAACATTCCAGGCAGTGTGGAGGAGACGCAATCATGACAAATGTACCAGGCATATTCTGAGTTCACTGACCACAAATTTACCCCCATCTCCACAGAGTGGACTACTTTGTTTTGGGAAGGTTAGAAACAGACAGAAAAACAGTTAAGACTCATGCTTTTTCTTAGAACTTAAGAGTTTTGAAAGGTACCCTGATTGGGGATAAGATATCCTCTCCAGTTGAAACGCAACCTATGGAAAAACAAACTTTAATGTAGAGAAGGTAAATGTATCTCAAGTTTTATATTTCTGTTTTGAAATATAGAAGCTCAGTAAATTGAGAGACAGGTAATTGATGCAGTAATTAAGCTCTGGACTGCTAACCAAAAGGTCTGCAGTTCTAACCCACCAGCTGCTCTGCAGGAAAAAGATGTGGCAATCTGCTTCCATAAAGATTACAGCTTTGGAAACCCTATGGAGCTGACTTGATGGTAACTAACAACAACTACCATATCTTGGAATAGCCCTTGCCAATTGTTTCATTTTATAGATGAGTGGATGGAAGCCCAGAGAGGTCAACTGAGGGAGTTCTACTCTCTCCTATTAAGTTACTATTAGTTGGAATCAACTTGGCACTGAGTTTGGTTTTTGTTTTGTGTTCCTTTTGAATACTGCAACCTTACACTTGCACTTCTAATCCCCTTATCCTGATCACTTTTCTTTTATTCATAGTATGTATTTTATTCATTAATTTTGTAGTTTATCTTCCTCACTAGAATATAAACTCATCAGGCAGAGAGGCTTTGATGGGTGAAAATTGATCTATCCTACTGATGTAGAACAGTGCCTAGTACATAATGAGTGCTCAAAAGATATCCACTGAATGAAAGGAATGCATGCAGATGATTTTTGCCAGCCGGCCCTTTCTTAACTAGAATGGAGGATGAGTTAAGTTTCATTGGGGCTCCGACGTAAGGGGAAAAAAAAAAAAATCACTGCCATCGAGTCAATTCTGACTCATAGCAACCCCTTTTGGGTTTCCGAGGCAGTTAATCTTTAGGGAAATAGATTGCCAAGTCTTTCTTCTGTGGAGTGGCTGGTGGGTTTGAACCACCAACCTTTTGGTTAGCAGCCAAATGCTTTAGATACTATGCCACCAGAGCTCCCTGAC
Organism: Orycteropus afer afer; assembly: GCF_000298275.1. Classification (NCBI taxonomy): domain Eukaryota; kingdom Metazoa; phylum Chordata; class Mammalia; order Tubulidentata; family Orycteropodidae; genus Orycteropus; species Orycteropus afer. The sequence continues at coordinate 6,310,213 of NW_006921665.1, read as the reverse complement.
ACAAGAAAAGACAAGCAAAATCTGATCTTGTGAAAAGCACATCACTGAACTTTGTTTTCCTTCTCAATTTTTTTTTTTTTTAACATTTGGTAAGACTTAGAGGTTAGTCTTGGCTTGGTCTGTTGTTAGCTGCTGTTGAGTTGGCCCCAACTCATGGCAACCCCATATATACCATGGTCAAACACTGTGATCTGTAGAGTTTACATTGGCTGATTTCCAGAAGTAGATCAGCAGGTACTTCCTGGTACTAGTCTGGAAGCTCTCCTGGAGCCCATTCAGCATCAGAGCAACACGCAAGCCTCCACTGACTGCATGTGGTGGTGGTGGCTGCACGTGAAGTACATTAGCCATGATTTGAACCCAGGTCTCTAGCAAGGAAGGCAAGGATTTTCCCACTGAACCTCCACTGTCCCCAAGAGTGGTCCTAGGTGTGGAGCAAATAAGGGGGTTTCCAAGATAATTTATCACTTAGGATCAATAAATTTACTAAAGCTTAACGTGTAACATTCTCCACTCTGCAGTGAAAACTGCTTCCTTAAGTCCCTTGGGTAGTTTTTGAGCACAATAAGGATCAAGACCTTGAGCCATAAGACTGACCTTAAGATTAAATGTTTTTATATTTGGACCATTTGTTCTGATCCTTTGAAGGCAAATTCCTTTTATTTGTTTGTTTGTTTGTTTTAAGACAAATGTTCAATATGAGGAATCTTTCCTATGAGGTGCATATCTGAAAAACCAAAAAAACCAAACTCACTGCCATCGAGTCGATTAGACTTATAGTGATGAAAGAGGAAAAATGTTTTCTGGCAAATTGGCAGTTCCCCAAAACAACCCATGTCAATGTCATGAACAGAATGAGAACTGGATTGAAAGGGGTGGGATGAGTGACTGCAATATTTTAATTCAGACAGACGGTGTAAACCTGAACTTTAAATACACACACACACACACACACACACACCCCAAAACAAAAACCTTCAGTGGTTGTATTTATCACAGATGCAAAACTGTCCCCTTTGTTGAGGTTGGCTGAACTCACTCAGCCAGGAGAACAATGTTTCGGCTGCTGGCGAGCCATGTGCTAATGTGCTCATGCATTACAGGCTGCAACAGATGGTGATGAGAACACTCGGGTCAGGACGCCCAGCCCAGAGCCTGATTCCCAGTTCTATCCAGTTATCAGAACACTGCTTCTCTTTGGAGCGAGGATGGCTGCCCTAGGGGAAGATGGCTGAGGGCAGTCGACAATGTGAGGGTAAAGGTACAAAAGAATCATTCCTGAAGGTTAGTTTTCTTGCTTGTTTGTTTGTTTGAACCACGTTGCAGAATTGAGAACTGAAAAGTCAATTGAAAGGCAGAAAAAGGGAGACGCATGCTATATTGTTCCAACATGTTAGCTCATGGGCATTGCTTACTTTTTTTTTCCCCTCCATCGTCTTGAAAAGATACACAACAAAACATATACCAATTCAACATGTGCAATTCAGTGACAATGAATTCTTCTTTAAGTTGCACCCATTCTCCTTATCATTTTCCAAATCATTCCACCACCATTAACATAAACTGAGTGTTTCCTAAGCAAAAACTTTCCCTGTTCCCCTCCCTCTCACCCCTGATAATCACTAATAATCATTGGTTTCTTTCATATTAGTGAGATCATACAATATCAGTCATAATGTATAAATTATACATCTCATATACATGAGATGATACAATACTTGTCTTTTTGTGACTGGCTGAATTCACTCAGCATGATGTTTTCAAGGGGCATCCATGTTGTGGCGTGCGTCAGGACTTTGTTTCTCTTTATGGCTGAGTAGTATTCCACTGTATGCACAGACCACATTTTGCTTACCCATTCATCCATTGATGGACATTTAGCTGTTTCCAACTTTTGCCTATTATGCAGAACGCTGCAATGAATATTGGCGGGTGGGTTTCTGTTTGCCATTAATTACATTTTTAATCTTCTATGACCAGGCTTTGGCATTTTGGATGTAATTCTAATTTCTTTTTCATTCTCTGTGGGGAGTCTCTCTTTTCTCTTCCCCTACACCTTAGTGAATCACTGGGGAGAGAGAAGCCCCTTCCCCCAAAAAACAACAAAACAAAATACAACAGCTGCTTGAAGCTACCAAGTGAGACTACAGAGAAATTTCTTTGGAAACGTGTAGCTAAACGAGTACACCTGGCCTGCTTTAATGTCAGTCTTTGCATCCCAACCAACATTGAAAAAAAAAAAAAAACCTTTGCCTTCAAGTAGATTCTGACTCACAGCAACCCCATGTGTTACAGAGTAGAACTGTTCATAGGGTTCTCTTGCCCGTAATCATTACAAAGGCAGATCACCAGGCCTTCTGTGTAGCTGCTGGGTGGGTTTGAAACAACAATCTTTAGGTTAGTATTGAGCATAAACTGACTGTGCCATCTAGGGAATCTCTACAGACATTAGCCACTACCCTTTGCTCTCCATCCACCACCCCTGCCCCCACATACATCTTAAAGCAGCTTTAGCTGGGCCAGCAGCTCCAGGTTCACCTGTTCTGGGCAAAGGGTGAATGAGAGTCAGTGACTGCCTTTGTGTTTTCCCCATTCACAGAACCAGGCGGAGCTGCCCACATAACCCTGCCAGCTTCTCCTGCACCAAGTTGGGCACTGGGACTTACCTGGAGGTTAGGGGATGGTCTGGAGACTTCTGCTGACTTGGGTCCCAAAATCCATTGGTTAGGTGAGGAGAAGTGTGAAGAGAAGGGGTTTTTGGGCAAAATGTCTTTTTATAGTCTGAGGCAGAACATACCTTAGGGAAACTTCATTTTTGCTTTTAAGACCTTCAGTGGATTGATTGAAGCCCATCCACATTATGGAGGGAAATCAGATTTGTGTACTTAAGCAGATTACATGCAATTACCGGTAATCATGTCATAGCAGCAACGAGACTAGTGTTTTACCAAACGACTTGTCAACATAGCCTAGGCAAGTTGACACATAAAGTTAATCATCACAGCATCTGATTCACAGTATGCACTAATTTTTTTTTTGTGGGCCAAAAACTGGCTAAAATCAGTTTTCTAAAGGAAAGAAAATGAGTTTTCATATGAGTTGTATGGAAAAATGAACTTTTAAATAAGAATAATAAATTTCTATAGCACTTGTTAGTTTATAATACCTCATTCAAAATGAGAAGCCAATGAAATACACACACACACACACAAACAAACCAAACTCACTGCCACTGAGTAGTTTCCAACTCACAGCAACCCCCATTGGGTTTCCGAGGCTGTAAATCTTTAGAGAAGTAGATCACCCCATCTTCCTGCCATGGAGCAGCTGGTGGGTTTGAGCCGCTGACCTTCCAGTTAGTAGTCAAGCACCTTATCCACTACTCCACCCGAGCTGTCAAATGCACACAGGTGGTTATAATTAACCCCAGTTCTATTCTGACACACGTGGGAGTTACCATGAGTCCAAGTTAACTCAATGACAGCTAGTTTTTTCTGGAACAGATTAGAGGCACTGTGGCTCTTGGGCTTGCCCATGCTCACATCGTATTAAGGAACAAAGCTTAAATTACTCTGTCTCTCCCAGATCCCAGACAATAACTCTCTTACCTCATCAGATGAACTAGACAAGCTCCCATTTTCATTGAGTTAACTTGTTATAAGACCTAAATCTTGTTGTGGTGCCCTTGTTCATGCTCAATCTTTGAAGCTACTACTCTAATCTCTGCAGCTTACGGAAATGAGGTACAGCCTCAAACATACTTTGTGTAGGTACATAATATGTTGCTTCATGATACAGAATCAATAGCCCACTTGGATTCATTATAGAACACATCTTTTTCTTCCTGCTTACTCTCATGGCTTGTCATATTCTGAATTGAGCCTAGTCCTGAAAGGACAACTTTGCTCTTACTGTGTTAGAAAGGAACAGCAAAAACAACAACAAAACAGAAAGCAAACAAAATTAAAAACCCACCTTCATAACCTACATAAAAATGCAACAGGGAAGCTCTAGACTGTCTAATTGTGTTCTCCAATAGAATTTTCTGTGAGAATAAAAATATTTCGTATCTGTGCTGTCCAATATGGTAGCCACTAGCTACTTCTGGCTATAGTCATAAGACCTTATCAGATGAATCATCAATCATTGCATTTTCCCCTGCCAAAACAAGTACAACTGGGCTAGATCCAAAATGCAGAGAATTGCCCAAAGTCAGAAGTATAAAATTTATGTTATATAAATATTTATATTATTAGTAAAAAAAAGTGATCGATCAGATCAGGATCATCAGACTTCGGAGGGAACACAGATCAGATTTGTTGGCCAATAAAACTTATTACCCTCTTCATTTTCAGCCTCCAAGATAATTCACAATCACCAGCACCTTGTAGAAGGAGCCCTAGTAGCTAAGTACTCAGCCGCTAATCAAAAGGTCAGCAGTTTGAATGCACCAGCCACTCTGTGGAAGCTGTGGTGTTCCACTCTGGTAAAGAGTATAGCTTTGGAGAGCCTATGAGGCAGTTCTACTGTTTCATGGGGTCACTATGAGTCAGAATCCACTGGATGGTACACAAGAACAAAAGCAGCACCTTATGAATATTCAAGAAAAGAACATAATGTTTCCTTTGCTGATATCCTTATTAAGTTATCTGCATTTCTTCCCTTACTCAAATAGTTGAAGTTGGGCTGAGCTTTCAGTATGTTTTAGAAAGTATGCCTGCCATCTACAAAAATCTGCCCTATGGTTTTTGATGGCCATCTGGGAAGTTGTTTAATTTTTCCCAAGGTCCATTGCAGATAAACAATTTTAGGGAGTAGGGAGTATAGGCTTGGCACAACCTCAACTGAAAAAATGCCAGTAGGTCAATAAGGTAGTTGGTTACCCTACTTCGGGGTTTCACAACAGTGGCATTATTACACTTGGGGCCTGATAATTCTTTGTTGTGAGGTAAAATGCTGTCTTGTGCATGGTAAAAGGTTTGGCAGCATTCCTGGCCTCTACTCATTAGATGCCAGTAGCACTTCCAAAATTGTGACAACCAAACATATCTCCAGACAATGTTCCCTGTGGGACAAACTTCCATTTAGCCTTTACATTGTGAGCTCAGCTGAGAATGCAGAAGAAGCAACCACTACACAAGTCCATATATTTTGAGCTGAATCCTTAATTATCCTAACCGTATTTTTTATTTGGAGTTCCACTAACTATAATGGACTTGTGCCCATGAACATTGAGAAATGAGAAGGAGGGAGGGGAGGGATGTCATGAATTTTGCCTATATAGCTCTGTAACACTTTTTGGAATTAAAACAGTTAATTCCAAAAATGTAAAGAGCTTGGTTCATTTGGTTTCTTATATGGGGATTAGTTAAGAGTAAGAGGCAATTCACACTATCTCACCAATTGTAAACTGAAATTCAGTGAGATATTAGTAAGAAAAGTTCACCTGGATTGGGCTCTGACTATGTGCCATGCATTGTTCCACACATACTGATTCAAGAACGATTTTCATCCCTATTTCACCAATAAGGAAACTGAAGTGTGGAGATCACAGTTATGAGCTGCGGAGATGGATTCAACACCTGAGGTTGATAAAGAAGGTTCTGTAGTGGTAAGTCAAAAAATACATTTTCTCCCTCTGAATTGTCTTTTATTCAAAGAAATATTGACTTTTAAATTAACTTTTCACTTTGGGATAACTTTTAGAGCCACAAAAAAGTCACAAAGATAATATAGAGGGTTCCCTTATGCCCTTCACCTAGTTTCCGCTAATGTTAACATCTTACATAACCATTTTTCTGGTTACCTAGTGCTGCTCTGACAAGAATATACCACAAATGGGATGGCTTGAACAAACAGGAGTTTATTCTCTCACAGTGTAGAGGCTGTAAATCCAAGTTCAAAGTGCCAGGCTCTAGGGGCTGGGTGAAAGCCCCTCAGCCTTGGGCTTCAGCTCTGCTTCCTGCTCCTGGCCCACTGAAGCTGGAGGCTTTTCTTCACTCAGACAGCTGCTGGCTGCTGAGGCTGACAAACCCAAGGTTGACAAGTAAAAAGGCACAGTCCTGATATTACCAAACCGCATGGCAGGCCATTTATTCAAGTCCTTTGAAAGTCCCAAGGTCGGCAGAGCATGGCAGGCTGCTGAACAACGACATGGCTACATGCAGGGTTCAAGCGTGCTATAAATTAGAGACCATTCCCAAAGACCTCTCCTTATATACAGGAAGTAGACCACATCCCTAAAGCAGCTACTCAGCTGCTCACAGTAGATTCCACTATGGAGTTGCTTACTAGTCACATCATAGGGAATAACTACATCCAGCTGCCCAGCCACTCAATGAGGCCCAGCCAAGTTGCCACACAAATTTAATTACCACAACCATCTTACCTTTGTCACACTGAGAAATTAACATCAGTGTAACAATATTAACTAGATCATAGTTTCTGTTTGCATTTTACAAGTTTTCCCACTGATGTTCTTTTTCTGTTCCTAAGAAGAGTGGAAGGTATCCAATGCAAGATGCCACATTGCATTTAGGTGATGTCTATTTTTAAAGTTTTTTTTTATGTCTGTTTTATTTTAACAGTTGTTTTGGATTGAATTATGTCCCCCAAAGACATATGTTGAAGTTCTAACCCATGGTACCTGTAAATGTGACCTTGTTTGGAAATAGGGTCTTTGAAGATGTTATCAATTAACATGAGGTTGTACTGGAGTAGGGTGGGTCCTAATCCAGTATGTTTGGTGTCCTTATAAAAGAGGAAAAGAGACACAGAGACACATAGAGGGAAGATGGCTGTATGATGATGGAATTATGCTGTGGCTGCAAGCCAAGGAATGCTTAGGGCTACCAGAGGCCAAGAGAAGAAAGAAAAGATCTTTTCCTAGACAATATACAGGAAACATAGTTCTTTGTTGTTGTTAAGTGCTGACTCATAAGGACCCCATGTACAACAGAATGAAACATTGCCAGGTCCTGGGCCATTCTCACAACTGCAATCATTGCTATGCTTGAGCCCATTGTTGCAGCCATTGTGTCAACCCATCTCGTTGAGGGTCTTCTCCTTCTTTGCTGGTCTTCTACTTTAACCAGCATGATATCCTTCTTCAGGGACTGGTCCATTCTGACAACATGACCAAAGTATGAAAGACGAAGTCTGACCATTCTCATTTCTAAAGAACTTTCTAGTTGTACTTCTTCCAAGACAGATTTGGTCATTTTTCTAGTATTCTATGGTGCATCCAAAATTCTGTGCCAATTCAAATGCGGAACTTGAATTCAGACTTCCATCTTCCAGAACTGTGAGAGAATACATTTCTCTTTTTATAAGTAACCCATTTTCTGGTATTTTGTTACAGCAGCCCTGTTGTTGTTATTGTTAGGTGCCATTGAGTCGTCTCCGACTCATAGCGACCTCATGCACAGCAGAACGAAACACTGCCTGGTGCTGTGCCAGCCTCATGATCCTTGCTATACCTGAGCCCATTGTTGCAGCCACTGTGTCAATCCATCTCATTGAGGACCTTCCCCTTTTTCATTGTCCTTCCACTTTGCCAAGCATGACATTCTTCTCCAGGGAATGGTCCCTTCTGACAACATGTAAAAGTAGGTGAGACAAAGTCTGGCCATTCGCTCTTCCAAGGAACATTCTGGCTGCACTTCTTCCAGGACAGATTTATTAGTGATTTTAGGAGTCCATGGTATTTTCGGCATTATTCACCAACACCAAACTCAAAAACATCGACTCTTCTTCGGTCTTCATTTTTCATTGTCCAGATCTCACATGCATAAAAGGCGATTGAAAATATCACGGCTTGTGTCAGGTGTAGCTTAGTCCTCAAGGAGACATCTTTGCTCTTCAGCACTTGAAAGAGGTCCTTTGCAGCCGATTTGCCCAATGCTATATGACATCTGATATCTTGACTGCTGCTTCCATTGGTGTTGATTGTAGAACCAAGTAATAGGAAGTCTTTGACAACTTCAATCTTTTCTCCATTTATCATGATGCTGCTTATTGGTCCTGTAGTGTGGATTTTTGTTCTCTTTATATTGAGGTGTAATCATATTGCAGACTGTAGTCTTCAATCTTCAGCAGTAAGTGTTTCAAGTCATCCTCACTTTCAGCAAGCAAAGTTGTGTCATCTGCATAACATGGGTTGTTAATGAGTCTTCCTGCAATCTTGAGGCCACGTTCTGCTTCGTATAATCCAGCTTCTCAGATTATTCATTCAGCATACAGATTGAATAAGTATGGTGAATGGATACAACCTTGACACACTCCTCTCTTGATTTTGAACCATGCAGTGTCCCCTTGTTCTGTTCAAATGGCAGCCTTCTGAGCTATGTACAAGTTCCTCATGAGCACAATTAAGTGTTCTGGAATTCCCATTCTTTTCATTGTTATCCATAATTTATTATGATCCACACAATGAAATGCTTTTGCATAGTCAATAAAACACAAGTAAACATCTTTCTGGTATTCTTTGCTTTGAGCCAAGATCCATCTGACATCAGCAATGATATCCTTCATTCCATGTCCTCTTCTGAATCCAGCTTGCATTTCTGGAAGGTCTCTGTCAATATACGCTGTAACCATTTTTGAATTATGTTCAATAAGATTTTACTTGTGTGCAATATTGATGATATTGTTCGATAATTTTCACATTTTGTGGGATCACCTTTCTTTGGAATGTGTAGAAATATGGATCTCTTCCAGTCAGTTGGCCAGGTAGTTGTCTTCCGAATCTCCTGGAGTGTAGCATCTGTTTGTTGAAACATCTCAATGGGTATCTTGTCAATTCCTAGACCCTTGTTTTTCTCCACTTCCCTCAGTGCAACTTCAACTTTTTCCTTCAATACCATTGGTTCTTGATAATATGCTACCTCCTGAAATGGATGAACATCAACAAATTCTTTTTGGTACAGTGACTCTGTGTATTCCTTCCATGTTCTTTTAATGTTTCCTGCATCATTAAATATATTGCCCATAGCAACTTTTAATATTGCAACTCGAGGCTTAAATTTCCTCTTCAGTTCTTTCAGCTTGAGAAATGCCGAGTGTATTCTTCTCTTTTGGCTTTCCAACTCCATGTCTTTGCACATTTCATCGTAATTATTGACTTTGTCTTCTCAAGCTGCTCTTTGAAATCTTCTGTTTAGCTCTTTTATCTTGTCATTTCTTCCCTTTGCTTTAGCTACTTTCTGTTCAACGGCAAGTTTCACCAGCCCTAGGAACCAAATAGAATAGTGTTGACCGAGACTTGTTACTCACGACCCCTTCCAGCTCTAAGGATTTATAGATTCAGCCTCATGGAAAACATTATACAAAAATTCCACTGTGTGAAAAATGGACACAGAGAAAACTAATCACCATAGTATTAAGATTAGATGAAAAGAGATTTATGGGATTAGCAGGGAAATCAGGTGCATGTGGTATACTGGGAGGAAGTATTAAAATCCCAGAGAGTGGAAAAGGGCTGAACATCCTAAGGGACAGCACAACAGATGACAATCCCCCCGAAAAGAGATGCAAAGAGCAAGAGAAGTGCCACAAAGCACTGTTTTGGGCACTGAAGGTCCATTTTATAAATGACAATAGGAAAGAGAATCTCCCTCTTAAAGTTTGCTCTGTTGGAGTCCAATTTTCACTGTGACTTATGACTTCTGCTGCTGAGTGATGAAGAGCTTACAAGGGAAAAATGACAGAAGAAAAGAGTGACAGGAATCTGTATATATATGAACTCGGATGACACTGTCATTAAGGCATTGGGCTACTAACCAAAAGGTAAGCGGTTTAAACCCACCAGCCACTCCATGGGAGGACAATGAGGCTTTCTGCTTTTGTAAAGATTTACAGCCTTGGCAAGCTGATGGGGGTTGCTATGAGTCAGAATCAACTCAAAGTCAGTGGGCTTGGTTTTTGGTTTGTATATGGAAATAGAGGAAATCAAACATCAAACCAATTGATCTCATGTGTATCAGAGCAGAACTGTGCTCCATAGGGTTTTCAATGGCTGATTTTCTGGAAGTAGACCACCAGGCCTTTCTTCTGAGGCACCTCTGTGTGGACTCCAACCTTTAAACTTTTAGTTAGCAGTTGAGCATGTTAACCATTTGTACCACCCAAGGACTCTGCAGACAGAAGAGACATGTCATTTTCACAACTGTCAGCAATCTAAACAAGTGTCACTTCTGCAATTATAAAGAGCCTGAGTGCTTTTGAATCTGCACTATAAATATTCCAAATCCACACTATCAAAGTTGACAAAGGTCCCAGAAACAGACAAGGTACCCCTTGGAGAATTAAGATGCCAGTTACTTAATGGCACTGCCAAAGCATCTAGCCAAGTAACTTGGGAATTCAGTAAAATCTGTTAGAAAGCAATGGCTTGGTCCCAAATTTGGACATGTGCAAGATTAGATAGAGTGTATTTATCTTTCTCATGTAGGTATTTGCCTGTCCCCACCATGTCAACATTGTAACAGACATTTACTATGATTTTTTAAAGGACTATAAAATAATAATAAGGGAGAGAAATCAGGATACTAGAAAACAAAGAAATGTGATATGTATTAGCAGACTTTCTCCATCTGGCATATGGTATCCCTCACCTCCTCCCCAACCTACTCCTGATACCCCCCACTCTAACTCTGCCTCATCTCCATATGTAAGTTCCTAATTTAGAGCATTAATTACTTTTTTCTTCATTATCTTCTTCTTCTTTTTTTTTCCTGATCAGATGAGAGAGTGTAATAAGCTGTGGGTGTTTGTAACCAGGAGAATCGATGTCACATAAAACTCATTGAGTCAATTCCAACTCACAGCAACCATACAGGACAGAGTAAAACTGTCTTGTTGGTGTTTCTAAGGCTGCAATCTTTATATGAGCAGATCACCAGACCTTGTCTCTTGTGGAACAGCTGATAGGTTTGAACCACCGACCTTTTGGTTAGTAGCTGAGCACTTAACCATTGTGCCACCAGGGCTCCTTCAGATGTCACAAAGCCTTCCCCAGATCAAAGCAGAAAAAATTTTAAAAAATATGTGCAAATAATTTGAGAAACCTAACATGTAGAGCAAACCCAAGCCTAACCTTCAGGCTAATGACATCACATTAAATAAATGCACAGGAAATTTGCATGAAGATGACTAAAATGAATAACTTATTTTGCACCTCATTGAAAAGGACCTAAGAGCAGATGCTAACTTAGCTGAAGTGACAATGAGCAAAGTGATGATTAGCCATGCTGCAATGACTTGCTGACCTGCTGAGCACAGTCTGAGAGCACTTCAGTTTAAGTCCATGACCACAATGTCAGAGCTGGAGAAGACAAGGATGCCCAATGAGGTTCATGCCCTGCTCTCTGGGAAGGCCAGCTAAAGAGTCACCAGGGTAAGACAATGCAGAATAATGCTGTTCTACATGGATGAGACAGACTCAGGGTCTGAGAGATGAGGAAGACTTCTGGAAGGATGGGACTTAAATAGGCTCTGAAGATGAGTCAGATTTGGGCACGGGATTTGGGGGATGCTAAAAGTTAGCCCTTACTGCCTATCTGAGGTCCCTGGGTGATGCAAATGGTTTGCACTTAACTACTAGCAGAAAAGTTGATGGTTCCAACCCACCTAGCAGCACATGAAAGAAAACCCTGATGATCAGTTTCTGTAAAGATTAAAGTCAAGAAAATCCCATGGAGCAATTGTGCTCTGTAACACATGGGGTCGCCATGAGTCAGAATTAATTCAACAGCAATGGGTTATCACCCATATGTCAGTTTGTTATACGGTGGTGGCTTTTGTGTTGCTGTGTATTTCAAGTACTACCAGGATTACCCATGATGGGTAAGTTTCAGGACTTCCAGACTAAGACAGACTAGGAAGAAGATAATCCTAGTAATCTACTTCACAGAGAATTTCCAGAGGTGCAAGTTGGATTCACAAGAGGACATGGAACAAGGGATATCGTTGCAGATGTCAGATGGATCTTGGCTCAAAGCAAAGAATACCAGAAAGATGTTTACTTGTGTTTTATTGACTATGCAAAAGCATTTCATTGTGTGGATCATAATAAATTGTAGATAACACTGAGAAGAATGGGAATTCCAGAACACTTAATTATACTCATGAGGAACCTGTACATAGACTAGGAGGGTGCCATTCAAACAGAAAAGGAGACACTGCACGGTTTAAAATCAAGAAGGAAGTGCATCAGGATTGTATCCTTTCACCACACTCATTCAATCTATATGCTGAGCAAATAATCTGGGAAGCTGGACTGTATGAAGAAGAACATGACATCAAGATTGGAGGAAGAATCATTAACAACCTACGATATGCTGACAACACAACTTTGCTTGCTGAAAGTGAGAATGACTTGAAGCACTTACTGATAAAGATTGAAGAATACAGTCTGCAGTGTGGATTACATCTCAATATAAAAAAAACAAAAATCCTCTCAACTGGACCTATAAGCAGCATCATGATAAATGGAGAAAAGATTGAAATTGTCAAAGACTTCACATTGCGTGGTTCTATAATCAACGCCAATGGAAGCAGCAGTCAGGACATCAGATGGTGTATAACACTGGGCAACTCGGCTGCAAAAGACTTCTTTCAAGTGTTGAGGAGCAAAGATGTCTCCTTGAGGACTAAAGTGTGCCTGACACAAGCCATGGTATTTTCAATCACCTCATATATGCATGTGAGAGCTGGACAATGAATAAGGAAGACCAAAGAAGAATCGATGCTTTTGAGTTGTGGTGCTGGCAAAGAATGCTGAAAGTACCATGGACTACTAAAAAAAAGAACTAACAAATCTGTCCTGGAGGAAGTGCAGCCAGAATGCTCCTTGGAAGTGAGAATGGCCACACTTTGTCTCAACTACTTTGGTCATGTTTTCAGAAGGGACCATTCTCTGGAGAAGGATGTCATGTTTGGTAAGGTAGGGGGTCGACGAAAGAGGGGAAGGCCCTCAACAAAATGGATTGACAGTGGCTGTGGTGATGGGCTCAAGTATAGCAGGAATCGCAGAGCTGATGCGGGACCAGGTGGTGTTTCGTTCTGCTGTGCATAGGGTCATTATGAGTTGGAGATGACTCAACGGTACCTAACAACAACCACATGGATCACAACAGAACATTGTCCAACTTACTTGGTTTGGACACATCATTAGGAGGGATCATTCTCTACATGAGGACATCATGTGAAGTAGAGGATCAGCGAAGGTGAGAGAGCCCCTTGGTGAGATGGATTGCCACAATAGCTGTAATGATGGACTCAGACATGCCAGTCATTGTGAGGATGATGTAGGACTGATTCTGTTTTGTTCTGTTGTATATAAAGTCACCATGAGTTGGGGTCAACTCAACAGCAACTATCTATCAACCAATCTATCTGTCTATTTAAGTAAGGCTAGCCTATGCTTAGATTTATTCTGTTCAGACAATTCTGGCATCCTTCCAGAGAAAGAGTTTCAATAGAGTTAAGCAGCCATGTGTCTCCACCACGGTCCAGAGTCCCAGGAGAAGTGTCTCTCTTGCTAGGGGAAGAGCAAATCAACTCACGGACTCAAACACAGAGGTTCACAAGCCTGGCTCTGCCTGAAAACCACCTGAGTGGTTTGTTTTATTTGTTTTTAACATCCACATCAGGGCCTGACTCCAAACCTAATAAATCAACATTTCCAGGGGATGGTTCCAGGAATTTGTATGTTCATAATTGCCAGACAATTCTGATCCAGTGAGCTAGTCCAATCACCCAATTTCAAAGATGAAGAAACTGAGGCCCAGAGAAAGGACATAAATCGACATGGGGCATATATTGTGAACTAATCTAAGGTGAATTTACAAGATCCCCCCACATTTATCCACCAATGGTGTGCTCTAAATCCCCACCTACAAGGTAAGCAAGTGTAGCTCTAATACCTTTTTTTTTGGCTGGGTCCTGGAGTGTGGCTTATCTACACTTTGTGAGTCCATTTCTTTGTTAATAACACATTCATCTAGAGGAATAAGAAGCAATTTCTTGTTCCACCTCTAGAACTGGAACACTTGTCCTTAGCCAGGCAAGGGATGGTGAAAATCACTGATTTTACAGTTTTTTCTTTTCCTGCATTTCCTTTGGCCTCAGCTTAAGGACCGTTCCCAGCCACAGATAATACTGTCTCTGGATAATGGGTGCTCACTTGTTCCTGATCCCAAACCTCATACCTTCAAGGTCAGTTACTGGTTAAATCTGTTATCATAGAGGGTCCTTGCAAATGCTAGGATTTTTTTTTTATTTCCATTTTTGAAAGGATGTATATGAACATGGGGAATCCCTGGGTAGTGTAACTGGTTAGTGCACTTGGCTGCTAACCAAAGGTTGGAGGTTCTAGTCCACTTAGAGGCACCTCAAAAGAAAGACTTGGTGTCCTACTTCTGAAAAATCAGCCATTGAAGACTCTATGAAGCACAGTTCTACTGTGACACACATGGGTCACCATGAGTCAGAGTTAACTAGATAGTGTTTTTTTTGTTTTTGTTTTTGTTTTTTCAATATGAGTGTGTGAATCCTTCTCTGTTTCAGCTTAAGCAGACTAACAGGTCCAGAATGTAGGTTCCCAGGGGTGGGTTATTTCTAACCCTCTCCTGCTTCTGTCTCAAATGCCCTAGTTCTTCTCCCCACTTCTCTCATAATTTACTAATACATCATCCTGCCCTTACCCCCAATTTCTTTCTAGATGCCTTTGGATCCCTAAAGCCAAACTGCTATCAATTTCTGCCCTCCCTGCAACACTTCCTCCCATGAGCCTTTGCAGCTCCTACTAGGTCTGCACAATTGTTGCCCAACTACCTTCCTCATCTGGCCCCAAGCAGGCACCATTCAGAGCAACTCGGAGCTGCTTTCAAACAATCCTAGCCTTTTCTCTAGCTGTCTCATCCTTCCATCTCAATCCTTCCCCATCTCGTCTGCTTTCAAAAAGTTTTATACTGTTCATTCCAAAGGTGAATCCTCCCAGCTCAGGGACCCTACCACCTGGTCCTATGCTCACTCTCTGTTCTCATCTCCTCTGTCCCCTGCACCGATGCCCACTGCACCTGATGTCCGGCCAGTTTTTCTTTAAAGATCTCTGGTAAGGGACTAAGGCCACTGGCTTAAGTGTGGTTTAGAGATCATACACTCTTCATTTATTTTTCCTACTTCTTGGTAATACCGAAATCTCAGTCAGTCACTCATTTGTTCCTCAAATATTTATGAGCACCTATGAAGTGGTCAATCCTTGCCATCCACGTGGGAACCTAGCATCAACTCTTGGATAATGCACCTAATGGGCAACCACCGCTCGTGTGTCAGTGGAGGCTTGTGTGTTGCTTATCAAGTTTCACTAGAGGTTCCAGACTAAGATAGGCTAGGAAGAAAGGTCCAGTGGTCTTCTTCCAAACGCCAGCCAATGAAAAACCCCATGGATCAAAACAACCCAGTCCACAACAAATCATGAGGATGGTGCAGAACTGGGCAGCATTTTGTTCTGTTTTGCATGGGGTCTCCATGAGCCAGAGACTGACACAATGGCAGCTAACAAAAACAACATTATATATCAGGCACTGTACTAGGCCCTGGAGAGCTGGGATGTTGCTATGGCTCTGTAAATACTAAGGTCCAATATGACATGTATAGGAGATTATTTAGAAATCAAACTCAGAATTACTTAAAGAAGTTGATCAAAGTATTCAAGTGACTACAAAATCTAATATTTATTTATTTATTTTTGGGTAAGTGGGCAATTATAAGTAGACAACTGCAAATGATAAACATGCCACAAACTTTGCCTGACGCTTAGAAATTGGATTGGTCATAAATAAGCCCTCAGTTACACAGCTTAGTTTGGGTCCATTCACCTGACAGTGCCTGCGTGAAGGGTCCTCTCTCCTCTTGAGGATGTCTGCATTCCAGGCTCATAAGTCTTGGTGATAAGCTTAAAAACTGCTAGTTCTCTTCCCATGACACTCCCCTGAGGAGGACATACTCATTTCCCCTGAATAATGGTTCATAGGCAATACTAAGAAGGGGTCACTTCCTAGCAGCAACTGTGATGAGGAGACCACAGGAAACATGAGTGGGGAAAGAGACCAGGGTAGAGGGACTGAAGCTGCCTCACCTGTATTTGTGTGGCAGAGATGGAGCAAAAGGAAACAGACAAGCCATAGCATCCCACTTGCTTGGTGAGGCAAAACTCAGCTGCAGCCTGGGGTTGCAAAACCTGTTGAATGCTAATCAAGGCAGTAATTTTGTGGAGAAAGGCAGGACTTTTCCATCTTCACTTCTCTCCCAAATGCCTACTTCTTAAAAGAAGCTAGTTCCCTGCAATGAAGGCATCTTGACTGGGAAGAGAGGGAGAGCCACCCTCATACTTTGAGTGATAACGGCACAAACTATTTCTAGAACACAATTGCCAATGCCAGCAACAGTGCTGCATTCTTTGAATTCATCTGGAGAGAATAGCCAATGGGTGGAAACAACCTAAATGTCTGTTAACAGATGAATGGATATACCAAATGTGGTCCATACACACAATGGAATACTACTTACCCATAAAGATAAATGAAATCCTGATGAACACCACAATATAGCTGAGCCTTGAAAACATCACACTGAGTGAAATTAAGTCAGACGCAAAAGGAAAAATATTGTATGGCCTCACTTATATGAAGTATCTGTAGTAGGCTAACTTAATGGCAATTAACAACCAAAACAACAAACCAACATAATAGTTATTTTCCAGTTAAAAATTACAGTCTATTTTAAAGTCTTATATAGGATATAATACTTCAATTCAACATATTCAAATGGTTCAGATTTAAAGAAATAAAATTTCCCTAGGAGGCCCACCTATACTAAAGTAAGAAAAGAAATCTAACACAAGAAAAACATATTCACTGCCCAAAACTTTTAAACATTCTGGCTCTCATGCGGTATATGCTACCATTTTTGCTAATGTCGAGCAAAAAATAACTTCCATCCCAAAGATCATAAGTCATTCATAAAAAATTATATGAAAGCAAGTTATCCTGAACACCAGACTCAATCCACCTACAACTTCAACTAAGAACCTTCTCTCACCCTCACTCCCAGCCCCAGTCTCATTGTGGGACTTCAAAAGGCAAAATATTTTTGTGCAAACAGCATTTGTTTTTTGTTTTTGATTTTTTAAAGAGGTGAGACTGCAGTATCTAAATCAATTCTAATATATTTAGAATATATTCATTATCATGCACTAAAAGCGAATTCCCATTTTATGACTCTCCAAGGAGAGTGACAGAGCCTCGTTTGTAACAGCCCCCAGGCATAAGCAATCATTGTGTTGCTTAATTAGATATTCCGCATGCTAGTGTGAGGGACATATGTCTATTCACTGTAACAAACACCAAGAGCAGCCATGCGCTTTCAGGCGCCCGCTATATTCAGATAAAGGCAGCGCAAGTGCAAGCTCTCCCAAGGACCTGCGGCCCCAGCCGGCCCCAGCACAATCAGCCCACATTCACCAATTGGTTCCAGTTTATTAACAGCCTATGAACTTCTCATCTGCTCCTGGACTGGTTAGGATGTCACCTGCAACTGCTGGGCCAGAGTCTACTTTCTGACTCCACAGAAGTCAGAGTGGGTCTGGGTATGTCGGGCCTGATGCATTCTTTATTTTCTAACACAAAGAACAATGCATTTGGGAAACTGCAAACTGCAAAGATGGAGAAGCAGATGAAATTTTAGACAGTTCTGGATAGGAACGTCACCCCACTCAAAGTCAAAGGGCAAGCAACGACAAGCCACATTTTTGTTGTTGCTTTGTGCTGTCAAATCAACTCCAACACGTAGCAACTTTATAGGGCAGAGTAGAATTGTCCCACAGAGTTTTATTATGAATTGAATTATGGCCCCCAAAATGTTGTTGTTGTCAGGTACCATCAAGTTGGTTCTGACTCACAGAGATTCCACGTACAATGGAATGAAACACTGCCCAGCCCTGTGCCATGCTCACAATCATTGCTATGTTTCAGCCCATTGTTGCAGCCACTGAGTCAATCCATCTCATTGAGGGGCTTCCTTTTTTTCACCAACCCTCTACTTTACTAATGATGTCCTTCTCCAGGGACTGGAGAAGAAGTCTTGCCATCCTCACTTCTAAGGAGCATTCCGGATATACCTCTTCTAAGATAGCTTTGTTCCTTCTTCTGGCAGTCCAGTATTCTTCACTTGCTGCTGATTGGTCCAGCTGTGAGGATTTCTTTATGTTGAGGTGTAATCCATACTGAAGACAGTAGTCTTTGATCTACATCAGTAAGTGTTTCAAGTCCTCTTTGCCTTCAGCAAGCAAGGTTATCAGCACATTGCAGGTGTCTTCCTCCAGTCCTGATGCCATGCTCTTCTTCATGCAGTGTGGCTTCTTGGATTATTTGCTCAACATACAGATTGAATAAGTATAGTGAAAGGATACAGCTCTGACACACATCTTTCCTGATTTTAAACCACACAGTGTCCTCTTGCTCTGTTCTAATTGCTATCTCTTGGTCTATGTACAGGTTCTGCATGAGCACAAGTAAGTATTCTGGAATTCCTATTCTTCACAATGTTCTCTATAATTTGTTTTAATCCACACAGTTCAATTTCTTTGCATAGTCAATAAAACACAGGTAAACAAACATCTTTGTGGTAGTCTCTGACATCAGCAATGAGATATCTCATTCCATATCCTCTTCTGAATCCTGCTTTAATTTCTGTCAGTTCCCCATCAATGTACTGCTACAACCACTTTTTAATTATCTTCAGCAAAATTTTACTTGTTTGTGATATTAATGACCTTGTTAGATAGATTCTACATTCTGTTGGATCACCTTTTTGGAAGAGGCACAAATATGGATCTCTTCTGGTTGGTTGGCCAAGTAGCTGTCTTCTAAATTTCTTGGCATTGACTAAGTGAGCACTTCCAGCATTGCAGCTGTTTGTTGAAACATTGCAATCAGTATTCCAGGAATTGGTATGCCAGAAAACATCAATTCCCAGAGTCTTGTTTTTGGACAATGCTCTCAGTGCAGCCTGGACTTCTTCTTTTTATACCATTGGATCTTGATCATATGCTACCTCCTGAAATGGTTGAACATCCACCAATTCTTTTTGGTACAGTGACTCTGCATATTCCTTCCATCTTCTTTTGATGCCTCCTGCGTCGTTCAATATTTTGTCCATAAAATTCTTTGCTATTGCAACTCAAGGTGTGAATTTTTCTTCAGTTTTTTCAGCTTTAAAAATACTAGCCTGTTCTTCCCTTTGGTTTTCTAACTCCAGGTCTTTGCGCATTCCATTGTAATACTTTTTTTTTTTTTGCTTTCTTGAGCCACTGTCTTACTTCAACTCTTTTACTTCAACCAACACCCATGGAAATCAAGTGACACATTACATTAGGCAAATCTGTTGCACAAGACCTCTTTAAAGTATTAGAAAGCAAAGATGTCAGTTTGGTGACTAAGGTATGCATGACCTTAGCCATGGTATTTTCAATAGCCTCATATGCATTTGAAAGCTGGACAATGAATAAAGAAGACCAGTGAAGAACTGATGCCTTTGAATTATGGTGTTGGTGAAGGATATTGCATATACCCTGAACTTCCAGAGGAAGGGACAAATCTGTTTTGGAAAACGTACATCAGAATGCTCCATAAAAGCAAGGATGGCAAGACTTCATCTCCATTCCCTGGAGAAGGAGATCATTAGTAAAGTAGAGGGTCAGTGAAAAAGAGGAAGAGATTAAACAAGCGAGCAAGCAGAGATGGGGAAGTTAGGTGCCATACCATATGAAGATCACCAAGGAACCAAGGAACGAGGACCTTCCCCCAGAGTAGACAGAGAGAAAAAGTCTTCCTCTCAAGCTGGTGCCCTTAATTTCCATTTCTTAAAGCCATCCACTTGTGGCATTTCTTATAGCCATACTAGATAACTAAGGCAGGTTTCCTAGGTTGTAATCTTTATGGGAGCAGATCGCCAGGTCTTTTCTCCTTCTGAGTGACTGGTGGGCTTGAACCACTTACCTTTCAGTTAACAGCTAAGCATTTAACCATTGCACAAACAGAGCTCCTTATAAGCTAAAGTATAACTGGCTAATTTTAACAGATACTGTGTAAAATATCAGGGAGAACAGTCAGAGAGATCAAAAAGGGCAAAGTATAGAATGAAGGCAAAAACTAAAGCTGATAGTAGACTCTGGAGAAAATGAACAGCCAATGAGTCTGGGTTGTTTGCTGTGGAGTGTGCTGTGCACACGGCAAACCTTCGGAGGCCCATAGATGCATCCTGAGCCTGTAGGCCTGGAAGCAGCATAAATGGGGGACAATGATGACAGAGAAGAGCTGTCCCCCCTAGGGTATTCCAGGGGACCTCTCCAGCAGCAGTTCCCTGACTCTGCCCCAATTGTGTTGCATCAGCTCAGAATAGGGAGGACTTGGAAATGAAGGAGACCAAGAGAGAGTAAAAGGTAAAGGGTCCAGCTGGCTCAAATGAAGCCTGGTGCAGTGAGCTACTGTCCTTGCCAGAGGCAGTTTTGGTACAGGTCAATACCCCCAAGGCAGAGTTCCCTATTTCGGATACTCTTGGCACACCAGACTTTTAGACCTAAAGAGCAATAATTACTGCCATTCTTCTCTTTGATGACATGCATGTGAATTCTGATCTATAGTTGTTATGGACTGGATTATGCCCTCCAAAATGCTGTGCTGAAGTCTTAATCCCTGTATCTGTGAATGTGACCTTGTTTGGAAATAGGGTCTTTACAGATGTAATCAAGTTAACATGTCACACTGGAGTAGACTAGGTCTTATTTCAAGCTGACTGGTGGGTGTCCTTATAAAGACAGAGATGCAGAGGAAAGAGGCCATATGGAGATGGAGACAGAGACCGGAATGATTTACAAGCCAAGGAATGCCAAGAATTGCTGGCCATTACCAGAAGCTAGGAAAGAGACATGGAACAGATTCTCCATCAGAACCCCTAGAGCGAATCAGCAATGGCCAAAACCCTAATTCCAGATTCCTAGCCTCCAGAACTGTGAGACAATCCATTTCTGTTCTTATAGACACTCAATTTCTGACACTTTGCTACAGCAGCCCTGGGAAACTAATACAATCAGTGAACATGCCCAGTTTTTAAATTAGGCAATTCCCTAATATATCATGGTAAATGAAAACTTTGCCCTACAATGCCCTCTATAACTAAAGTAGATCCAAAGTCAAAGTCAGAAAGAATCAAGTGAGTTAGTGATGGTGTTATTGCTTGAATGTTATTAACAACAGCATAATACTTCCTGTCCCCTCACTGGGACACAAGCAGCTGCCATGCGCCAATGAAATAAAGGTTGTGATGGGGGAGAAAGGAGCATGAAATTGGTCCTGACCTAAGCCTCTGCACAATATGGAAAGCAGTGGCAGTTGCCACAGCTGCACTCTTCTCCCTCCCATTGCAGGAGAGCTAATGGGAATCCATGCCCTTGGAAAATTCTAGGATATTCTGGCATTCCAGAGCAGGTTCCACCCTGGTAAAAGAACGCTGGTCATCAAGAGATCATCATCACATACGATTCCAGGGAAGCCTTTCTTTAATAGGAGAACTGCTGGTCTCCAATCCTATATACATATTAATGCGCATGAGCATTGGAGCAAGAAGCATATAGCAGGAAAGAAACAAAGAACAATTCTTCCCTCTTTGTCCTAGTCTGGGCTTCACACTCAATTTTTTCACCTGCAAAATGGGCAGTTACCCTCCCAACCCCATAGGGATAACATAAAGTTAAACTGAGATAACAGAGGTGACCCACCCTCTGCCATCAGTTTGATTCTGACTCATAGCAACCCTGTAGGACAGAATAGAAATGCCCTGAGAACTTCTAAGACTATAAATCTTTATAGAAGGGGACAGCCTCATCTTTCTCTCACAGAGTGACTGGTGAGTTTGAACCGCTGACCTTTTGGTTAGCAGCTGAATGCTTTAACCTCTGTGCTACCAGAGCTCCTTTGCAAACACTAAGTACACCCACAGGTACATTTCCATCCCAGTGGTCATAATTGGCCACATGCCCACCACTACATAGTGTGTGCTCACAAAGCTTGGCTCCATAGCAACATCTTGCACAGAGCTTACTCTTGCACTTACACAGCAACCTGTTGGGTAATCTGAGGTTACAACATTTGTGAAAACATATTCTAACTGACTGACAGACAAAGGAAGGCAACACACCAGTGTCTCAATCCTTCCACGAACTGCTTTTAAATATAGAAAATAGCAGAGAGGGGGTGTATGCCAGGGTTGCCATGGCTGAGGAAGTTTCCCTATCTTATCTCTCCTTTGCCTCCAACTTCCTCATTTGTCTTTCCATAATGTCATCATTCTCCATTCCCTCTATAATGATCTGTTCCCTGCATTTCCTGACTCCACTCCTCTGCCTGTCCCTTTCTCATATCCACAATCACCCCATCCCTTTATGCTTGATGGCCTCTTCCAAGAGGCCTTCTTGGGTTGGACCAGCTGCAAGTAACCTTTCTCTTCTCTAACCATCTCCATCCTCACTGTCCTCAAAACTGTGGTTTGCAGACCTGCAGGGTCTGCATCACGTGGGTACTGGATTAAAATGAAGACTCTTGGGCTCCATTCGTACTCTTGAGCCAGACTCTGCATTTTAACAAGAGCCAGGGGTTTGGTGAGATTTGTGTGGTCCAGTAGACAGCTACTCTCAGATGGCCTTCTCTGGCTCCCAACATGAAGGGCCTCACCAGTCTGTCTGTCCCATTCTTTGGCTCATTTTTTGTAAACTGATATTGCTAGTCAGACAGATATTCACATATTTGTACTTTATGTCCCCAAATGGATTATGAATTACTAGAAAGTAGGAGTTTATGCACATAGTGAACAATCAATGCACTGTTTCAATCAGTCTAGAAGTGGCCTCTTTGCTCATCCATCCAACACATTTATTGAGCATCTATTAGCAGCCCAGCCCTGTTCAAGGCACTGGGGATATAGCAAAGAATGTTGAGCTCATGGAACTTGTCCTCCAGAGTAGAAGAAAACTGATGCATAAACATGTAGGCAAGCAATTAGTTGATGAGGTTTATCAGCTGTAGTTTGTCATATTATGATGGCTTACATGTTACTATGATGCTGGAAGCTTGTTGCCATTGAGTTGTTTCTAACTCATAGCAACTCTATGCACAGCAGAACAAAACACTGCCCTGTCTTGCGCCAGCTCCACGATTTTTGCTATACTTGAGCCCATCGCTGCAGCCACTGTATTGATCAGTCTCGTTGAGGGCCTTCCCCTCTTTTGTGGGCCCTCCACCTTACCAAGCATGACTTCTTTCTCCAGGGAATGGTCCCGTCTGACAACATAACCAAAGTAGGTGAGACAAAGTCTGGCCATTCTCGCTTCCAAGGAGCATTCTGGCTGCACTTCCTCCAAGACAGATTTGTTAGTTCTTTTAGCAGTCCATGGCATTTTCAGCATTCTTTGCCGGCACCACAACTCAAAAGCATCAATTTTTCGTCACTCTTCATCTTATTCATTGTCCAGCTCTCACATGCATATGGGGCAATTGAAAATACCATGGCTTGTGTCAGGCACACCTTAGTCCTCAAGGAGACATCTTTGCTCTTCAGCACTTGAAAGAGGTCCTTTGCAGCTGACTTGCCCAGTGTGATAAGTTATCTGATGTCTTGACTGCTGCTTCCATTGGTGTCTATTGTAGAACCAAGCAATGTGAAATCTTTGACAACTTCAATCTTTTCTCCATTTATCATGATGCTGCTTACAGGTCCAGTTGTGAGGATTTTTGTTTTCTTTATATTGAGATGTAATCCAAATTGCAGACTGTATTCTTCAATCTTCATCAGTAAGTGCCTCAAGTCATCCTCACTTTCAGGAAGCAAAGTTGTGTTGTCAGTGTATTGCAGGTTGTTAATGATTCTTCCTCCAATCCTGATGCCACGTTCTTCTTCACATAGTCCAGCTTCTTGGATTATCTGCTCAGCGTACAGATTGAACAAGTATGGTGAAAGGATACAATCCTGATACACTCTCCCTACTTGATTTTAACCGTGAAGTGTCCCTTTGTTCTGTTCAAATGACAGCCTCCTAGTCTATGTACATGTTCCTCAGGAGTACAATAAAATGTTCTGAAATTCCCCTTCTTCTCAGTGTTACCCATAATTTGTTATGATCCACACAATCAAATGCTTTTGCATAGTCAAGAAAACACAAGTAAACATCTTTCTGGTATTCTTTGCTTTGAGCCAAGATCCATCTGACATCAGCAATGGTATCTCCCATTCCATGTCCTCTCCTGAAACCAGCATGCATTTTTGGAAGTTCTCTGTCAATATACCTCTGCAAGTGTTTTTGAATTATCTTCAGTAAGATACCTGCATGCGATATTAATGATATTTTTCAATAATTTCCACATTCTGTGGGATCAACTTTCTTTGGAATGGGTACAAATATGGCTCTCTTCCAGTCAGTTGGCCAGGTAGCCAACTATGAGCAGTTGATGGTCTGTTCCACAATCAGCTCCTGGCCTTGTTTTGGCTAAAGATATTGAGCTTTTCCATTGCCTCTTGCCATAGATGTAGTCAATCCGATACATGTGTACTCCATCTGGCAAAGTCCATGTGTATAGCTGCCATTTGTGTTGTTGAAAAAAGGTATTTGCAATGAGTAAGTCATTGGTCTTACAAAATTCTAGCATATGATCTCCAGTGTTATTTCCGTCACCAAGGTCAAATTTCCCAACTACCGGTGATTCTTCTTTGTTTCCAACTTTTGCATTCCAGTCACCAGTGATAATTAACACATCTTGATTGCACATTTGCTCAATTTCAGACTGCAGAAGTTGATAAAAATCTTAAATTTCCCCATCTTTGGCTTTGGTGGTTGGTGCATAAATTTGAATAATAGTCTTATTAACGGGTCTTCCTTGTAGGCGTATGGATATCCTATCACTGACAGCATTGTACTTCAGGGTAGGTCTTGAAACTTCCTTTGTGATGATGAATGCCACGCCATTCCTCTTCAAATTGTCATTTCTGGTATAGCAGACCAAATGGTTGTCTGATTCAAAATGTCCAAAACTGGTCCCTTTCAGCTCACAAATGCCTAAGATATCAATCTTTATGCTTTCAATTTCATTTTTGACAACTTCCAATTTTCCTAGATTCATACATCATAATTCCATGTTCCAATTATTAATGGATGTTTGCAGCTGTTTCTCCTCAATTTGAGTTGTGCCACATCAGCAAATGCTAGAAGCTATGCCAGGGTATTTCAAACACAAACAGAGTTACTATGGACGACAGGTTTTAGTAGAGCTTCCAGTCTAAGACAGACTAGGAAGAAAGGCCTAGCAATCTACTTCCAAAATTAGTCAATAAAAGTCTATGGTGAGTACAGAATATTTTCCAATACAGTGCTGGAAGATGAACCCCCTAGGTTGGAAGGCACTCAGAATACACAGTGGCCTGAACAATGGGCTTGAGCAGATCAGTGATCATGAAGACTTGAAGACAACATTTCATTTTGTTGTTCATGGGGTCACCAGGAGTCAAAACTGACTCAACAGTTGACAAAGGGCAAGGTTGTACTCACTCCCTGGTCACAGGCAGCTACCAGAGGGACCGAGTAGTTGAACCTCTGGGCTTGGGACCGTAGTTGCAGGGGACATCAAGCTCAATTGGCTAACATACTACACAAAACATTTTTCCACCTCCTACTTTGGCAAGTAGCGACTGGGATCTTAAAAGCTTGCAAGCTGCCATCTAGATGCAATGATGGGTCTCTCCTCGTTCAGAGCAAAGAAGAATGAAGAAAACCAAAAATTAATGGAAACAATTAGTCCTAGAGACTGGTACACCATCCAATCTGTAGCTTACATGACTATGAGACCAGAAGAACTAGATTGTGCGTGGCTCCCTCTGTTATCCTCTTGTAGTGGGATCTATGTAGGAGATCCTTGATATATAGGGAGAACAATGTGGAAGAAAACTCAAACTCATTTGGAAAAAAAAAAAAGGGGGGGAGGAGCCTTGGGTTTGCTGGTCTGACAGAGCCTGGTGGAACCACTGAGACTATGGCCCCTAGCTGCCCTTCAGGTCTGGAATTGAACCCACACCTGTGGCTTCCAGCCAAACAAAAGACATGGATATGAGTTGAACATTTACCTGAGATAGATACACTCCTTGGAGAGAACAATCATGGGAGAAGTAAGGGCTGCTTATGCACAGGGAGACAGCTCAGGGGGCAGGAGTGCATGGAGGGATGGACACAGGGAAGAGGTAACTATTGGGAGGAAGTGGGAGGGGAGCTGTTGCACTGTGGTAAATTGTGGTCAATGTCATGAGACAAAGTGTATGTGAACCACTATATGGAAAGTGAATTTGCTCTGTAAACTTTCACCCAAATCACAAAAACAAAAACAAAACTGACTCAACAAGTGCTATGAACAAAAAAGTAAAGCAAGGTGGCATGGCCAGCAGGGAGGGGGTGCCATTAGGAATTTTGAGAGCTCTGAGAACTCTATGATGAGAATACCTGGGCTGAATCTTCCAGGCAGAGGGAATGGCAGAGCAAAGACTCTACTGAAGGACTAGTTAGGCAGGTGTCCGGCACACATCCTCTTCACTCACCCCATACCAGGAAATTACATCCCCTCCATGTCTCATCCATCCACCTTATCTTCCCAAGGGCAGGAATAAATCGTTCACTAACACCCAGGCCTCAGGCTCATCCATTTGTATCTGTCCACCTTGCCAAGGTGCAGCCTTCCATGCTGCCGTCAATCACTTCCTCCCCTCTTTCTCCAAAGCAAATCTTTCTCTTTCTTTGTTGTCAAAGAGAGTGATACATTTATACAAGATGTAGACATAGCCCAATCTTTTTTTTTTCACTTTTATTGTGGTAAAAACATATACAATAAGACATTTGTCAACATAACAACTTCCACATTTACAGCTCAGGGACATTGATGACATTTTTCATGTTGTGCCACCATTATTGCTATCCTTTTCCAAAATATTCCACCACCATTAGCATAAATACAATACACCACAAACAAAAACTTCCCCTTTCCCCCTCCCTCCTACCCTTAGTAACCCCTAATAATCTTTGGTGTATATATACATATACATATATATATATATGTGTGTGTGTGTGTGTGTGTGTGTGTGTATTTTTTTTTTTTCTTCTCCAACCTGTTTTGGAATTCCCCTGCCTACCCCTATCCTTAGTAAGCAACAAAGCAAGTTTCCTTCTATGTATAAACCTTTCCTTGGCTTTTTAAAATAGTGGACTAATACAATATTTGTCCTTTCGTGATTGACTTATTTCACTCAGCATAATGCCCTCCAAGTTCATCCACGTTATTTGGTGTTTTGCAGATTCTACATTCTACTCTTTAATGCTGCATAGTATTCCATTGTGTGTATGTACCACAGTTTGGTTATCCATTCCTCCACTGATGGACACTTAGGTTTTTTCCGTCTCTTTGCTATTGTGAATAGTGCTGCGATGAACATGGGCGTGCATATATTTACATGTGTCCTGGCTCTCACTTCTTTAGGACACATACCTAGTAATAGGATTGCAGGATCAAATGGTATTTCTACACAATCTGACTTAAGCATGGTTGTGTACTTCAATGAATATCTGTGTGCCCAAGTCACATGGATGAGAAAAAGAAAAAGGTGCTTATTTTGAAACTGTTGTTCTTAATTCAGTCTCATTCTCCTAGATGGGACTTGGTGTGTTCTCCCAACTCAAAGTCTTGTTCTAGGACTAGCAGCATCAGCATCAGCATCACCTGGGGGCTTGTAGGAAATGCAGAACCTCAGCCCCACCTCCGAACTACAGAACCAGAATATGTACTTTAACAAGACCCCTAGGTAATTTGAATGCCCTTTGAAGTTTGAGAAGCTCTGATCTAAAGTTCTAACTCCAAACACCAAAGAAATCCCTGGAAATCCTCAAAGAAGCTAGAAAGAACAGCTGACATTGCCCTACCAGGCATCCATATAATCCCCACTTGAAAAATACAAGTTACAAAGAGGTACAATTATGAATTCATTTTACAGGAAGTTTAATTAACCCAAGGTCATAAGCTAGTAAATGGCAGGGCTGAGGTTGAACCCAGACTATCTTCTTAACCACCTTACCCTGCTGCTTGTGTTAACCAGGCTCAGAAGTTAATCAAAGGGTAACAGCTAACAGTTGGGGGCAATGGTGGTTCGGTGGTAGCCTTCTCCCTCTCCACACCAGAGATTTGCAGCCAATGCACTTCATGCACAGCCACCACCCCTCTGTCAGCAGAGGCTTGGGTGCTGCTATGATGCTGAACAGGTTTCAGTAAAGCATCCAGACAAAGATGGACTAGGAAGAAAGGCCTGATGATTTGCTTCTAAAAATCAGCCAATGAAAACTATATCACAACTGTTAGAGCTACAACTGAGCAAGCACGTGCATGAGGTCTCCATGAGTCAGGGGCAACTCAATGGCAGCTAACAATAACGTGCCATTGTTTTAAGTGTATCTGTGATTGGTTTTATCAGGTTCAGTAAGATACGCATATATGGAGACAACTGTCATGAAAGAAGTTTACCATATTCACAGTTCTGTGGAAAGAACACAGTATATCACATTTCAGGGATATACTGGGGATTGTACCTGGAAACTAGTTAACAATAAGGTAGAATTGTAGGAAAGGGTTTATGTATGGCAAACAGTGTAGAGTTAGCTAGGTTTTGCGGGCTTCCTGGGAACTCAGTATTTTGAATGACTCTGCAGGCTCAGGGCATAGGGACTGTCCCTAGTTGTTGGGTATCTGGCCCCAGGGCGATATGGTGGATGCATAGTTGTCCAGGAGTGGGAGAAGCTGATAAGAGGAGTGTTGGAGAGTGGACTTATTCAGCTGCTCAAGAAAGGAAATGGGGTTTAAGAAAAAAAAAAAAAAAAAGGAGAGAGAGAGAGAGAGATACCAAAAATTATTGGCAGTTACCAGGGGTAGGCAGGAGGCAGAATTTTGTTTGAGGGGCATTGAGTTTACGCTAATAGATGGTGGAATATTTTGGAAAAGGATAGCAATAATGGTGGCACAACATGAAAAGTGTAATCAGCGTCTCTGGGCTGTAGACATGGAAGTTGTTATGTTGGTGAATGTCTTGTATAAGTTTTCACCACAATAAAAGTGAAAAAATAAAATAAATAAAAAGAAAGGAAATGGACCCGTCTCCAGCCAGGACCTCAAAACTATGTCAAGACAGCATTTTAAAAAATATAAATAAATAAATAAACACTATATTACAGCCATACATTATTCTATCAACTCACTTAATCCTCACCTTAGTGATATAAGTTCCAGTTTCATCCCCATTTTACAGGTGGGGAAAACTGAGATGTTAAGTGTCTTGTCCCATGTCACACAGCTAATAAGTGAGGGAGCCACGATTCAAACCCAGGGAGTCTGGCTTCGCAGTTTGCACTTCAGCTGTCTCTGATGGTAAAACAAAACCCACTGCTATCAAGTCAATCCTGACTCACAGAAACCCTCCTATAGGACAAAGTAGAACTGCTCTGATAGGACTTCCAAGGCTTTAAATCTTTACAAAGCAGACTGCCACATCTTTTTCTCATGGAGGCTGGTGGATCAAACCACTGACCATTTTATTAGAAGCTGAATGCTTGAACCACTGCACTAGGATTATACTGAGGTTGCATTGCAGCATTTGGGTTTATCCACTCAATGCTGTTGAGTCAGATCTGACTCACAGGGACCCCTCCTTGGGGGTTTCTGAGACAGTATCACTACAGAATTAGATTACCCAATCTTCCTTCCAAGGAGTGGCTGGTGGGTCTGAACCACCAGTCTTCTGGTTAGCAGTCAAATGCCTTAGGCACTATGCCACCATTTGGGTTTACAGTGCCCAGGAAAGTGTCTCTTAAACATTGGAGACATTATGGGTGGTATATCCATGTTGTTCAGCGAGCTCAGAGACAGAGGGCCTAGAAAAACTCATATCCTGGAAAAAGCAAGCACCACAAACAAACAAAATTGGGATACATCTCTAGCTTGAATGAAAACTCTGAAATAAGTGCTCAGCCAACATCAATTACTATTACCATTTTACTGAGCAGCTACTATGAGCCAGGCTCTGGGCAAAGCACCTTAACCTACATTTCCTTCTAAATTTTACAACAGCCCTAGATGATTGCTTCTTACTCCATGCCCATACCAGGAATAACTTCTTTTATTATTCCTGCCACGGGGGGCAGTGGTGGTTCAGTGGTAGAGTTCTCACCTTCCATGAGGGAGAGACCCAGGTTCAATTCCCAGCCAACACTCATCCATCATTGGAGGTTTATGTGTTGCTTTGATGCTGGATAGGTTTCAGTGGAGCTTCCAGACTAAGATGAACTAGGAAGAAAGGCCTGAAAATCAGCCAGTGAAAACCTGTGGATCATGATGGACAATCCTATTGTGCATGAGGTCATGAGTGTGTGTGTGTCAGGAAGGGGAGCTTTACTCAAAAGCTGCTAACAAGAAGAAGAAGATAAATACTATTATCCCATTTTATGGATAAGGAAACTGAGGTTCAAATGCGTGTAGTAGTTAAGGCTTTGGATAGGGGCTCTGGTGGTGCAATGGCTAAGGCATTCAACTGCTAACTAAAACGTTTGTGGTTGGACCCCACCAGCCGTTCTGTAGGAGAAAGATGAGGCAGTCTGCTTTGTAAAGATTTACAGCCTTGGAAATCCTATAGGGACAGTTCTACTCTGTCCTTTAGGTTCACTAGGAGTTGTAATGCACTCCATGGATGGCAGTGGGTTGGGTTTGGTTTTAAGACTACTGAGTTAGCTCTTATTCCCAACTCAAGAATCAAGACTTTTCTTTGTAAGAAATAAACAGGCCGAGCCTTTGAGCAGAAAACCTTTAGAGCATTATAAAGGAGGAGATTTGTGTGTTTCAAGTTAATATTTCCAGGTCAGACCGCCCTGGGGAGAGGAAGGTGATGCCCCCAGCTCCAGTCTCCTTAACTGCACTCTGGAAGGCTCCATGCTGCCTTTCTTTTTCCCCTGGTGGTCTAATCTGGAGTCAGATCCAGCCGCTGGCTCTTACAAACCTAACGGGACTGCAAGCCAACAGGAAAACAACAGGTGAGCTTGTGAACAGGCTCCTTCTGTGCCTCGGGCAGGGTGTCTGCCCTGGCGACCACAGGCTGCGTTGATTTCCAGAACCTTCCGCCATAGCAGGTGTTTTAGGAACTTGGCCTCAGCGCTTCAGTGACCCATATTTTATTACCTTTCAGGTTTCTATAATTCATCATTCACTCCTTTCTGAAAACCTAGAATGAAAGTTTAGCAGCTCAGTGCCCCGGCCTCCCCATTCTCTCTCCAAACACATTCGACCTGTTTGTTCTCTTTCATCCGTGCTCTTCCTGTCGCATTCTGCCCGTTCAATGGGGAAAGAGTGAAACCGGATGGCTGGACCCAGTGCGGGGGAAATGACTTCAGAGCCACCTTTGTTCCCCTCATTCCTTTGAGCACACTTGGCCCAGCGTCTCTATGAAAGGGCTTGTTTGAACCATTTGGAACATCCAGCAAGCAAGAGATGCTGCAGCCAGAATCGCTCACAGCTTTTCAGGCTGCCTGAGACTCTGGGCTAAACTGCCAAATTTTTGCAACAACACTAACCATGACATTGGACATTGTGTTATAAATTAGCCACAGCCTTCCAAGCAAATTGTCTCTTTTTATTGTATCAGTGTAAGCCTTTGGAGCATTTGGCTTCAGCTACTGACTTTGAGAAGCGCAAAGAATATTTTTGTTCTGTCCCCAGCCAATCCATCAGCCACCAAATTGCAAGAGCTAATATTCACATCTAAATTCCCAGTTACTCCTATAACGCTCACTCAGAGGATCTCTCTTATTTACATTCGGTTTCTCTGCCTAAAATTCCATCAATCTGCTATTAGTGTTGATGCGGCAGAAACTATCTCCAACCACCTTTAAAACAAGATGATGTACTTCTTTTTATAATGCTTTTCACAAGGAGTTTCTGAAGTTTCTTTTAAAGAGTAGTCTTTCTCAGGTATATAATGAGAGACATTAAGATGCGATATTTTAGAACTATAGTGACATGTGGAATGTTGGCATTGATGAAGCAATAAATTTCTACCTCTATTGAAATCCTGAGTTTCAAGAAAAAATAATCATATGCTTATCTGTGAGCTATGTCTCCAGTCACTAAATCAAGCTTTTGTTAGTAGTAGTTGTTGTTGTTATGTGCCGTGGAGTCAGACCCGACTCATAGTGACCCCTCCTTGGGTTTCCAAGGCAGTATCACTATGGAAGTAGATGGCCCCATCTTCCTTCCGAGGAGTGGCTGGTGTGTTTGAACCTCCAGCCTTCTGGTTAGCAGTCAAGTGCCTTAGGCACTAAGCTACCAGAGCTCCTTTGTTAGTAGAAGGAATCTAAAAAAATATACAGATACCATAGAATCTCTCTTCTTATTTTCCTTTCCTTTTTACCTTCTTCCACAAAAAATAAAATAAAATGCCACAGGACAAATTTGGACTCAGAAGTAGTTTAAAGTAAATGTTATTGAAGTCAAGTTTAAAAAAAATTTAGGTCCAAATGACACTTATTAAAATAAAATAAACCTATCTATACTATTTATCAAACACATCTACTACATTTTCTAGTCTTTAGAGTTCAAACAAGAGAGCACTGTATTACTGCCTATGTTCTTGGAAATAGAGACAACTGTGACAATTACATAGGCTACAATGTATTACAATATATTATAATTCACCATCATACCAGCTCATAGGGAGCTCTGGTAGCATAGTGGTTAGGACACTTGCCTGCTAACCAGACGGCTGGCGGTTCAAACCCACCAGCCACTCCTCGGAAGGAAGGTTGGGCAATCCTACTTCCGTAGTGATAACTGCCTCGGAAACCCAAGGAGGGATCGCTATGAGTCGGGGCTGACTCGACGGCACTTAACAACAACAACAACAACCAGCTCATAACTGCTGAATTAGTCCCCACTTTTTGAAAATGAACAAAATTTTCTTTCAAATTTTCCCAGCAAGAATCAAACTATGTGTGACCTAGGGGCATTGGTTGTTCAGTGACTGAAATTCCCCTCTTCCATGCAGGAGACCCGGGCTCAATTTCCAGCCAATGTAGCTCACGCACAGCTACCACCTATCTGTTGGTGGAGGCTTGAGGGATGGTACGATGCCGAATCTGTTTCAGCAGAGCTCCCAGACTAAGACAGACTAGGAAGAAAAGCCTGGAGATCTACCTTCAAAAATCAGATCATGAAAACTCTGTGGATCACAATGCATCAGCATGGGGTCATCACGAGTCAGGGCTAATTTGACAGCAGCCAACAACAACAACGTGTGTGATTAGATTCTGGTGAGATGATCCTCAGGTGAGATGTGACCTAGTGTCTCTTAGGTGATCTTCTCCATCCAAGACATATTCCAAGGGGGAACACACCTTCTTGTCCCCATTTTCTCCCTCTACATGTATGACTCCTCTCCACACAGAAAGGAAAAACCCAGAAAGCAGCTAAGTGTCCTTTCCTCTGTGGCACCTTCCAGAAGCCTACT
Source organism: Orycteropus afer afer (assembly GCF_000298275.1). Lineage (NCBI taxonomy): Eukaryota > Metazoa > Chordata > Mammalia > Tubulidentata > Orycteropodidae > Orycteropus > Orycteropus afer. Next base: position 6,276,535 of record NW_006921665.1, on the reverse strand, counting down.
TTTTATGTTCCAGAAATATCTGGATGACATGAGGAGCTTGATATAAAGCAAACATTGGTCATGCTGCCACTTCTTATAGCATGATGTGAAGTTTAACTCATCTTGGGTAATTTAAAGGAGTTCTGCTGGTGCAGTGGTTAAGTGCATGGCTGCTAAATGGAAAGGTTGGTGTTCAAATCTACCAGCCATTCGGCTGGAGAAAGATGAGACAGTCTGCTTCCATAAAGAGTACAGCCTTAGAAACCCTAGGTGACAGTTATACTCTTCCCTATAGGGAACCCTATAGGGTTGCTATGAGTTGGAAACTACTTGATGGCAATTAAGTTTGGTTTAGATGGCAAAACACAAAACAAAACAAAACCCAACACCCCCTCTTTTTTTGGCAGGGAAGAGGGAAAATTTAAACTTCCCAAAGAATGTTGATCTTCTTAAAAGAAAGTACCACTTTAAAAAGTAAACCATTTTTTCTTTACAGGTCTAAGCTCCAGCCAGTTTGAACAACACAATTTAGCAAAATCTATGTTCTATGCTTAGCCGACCCCTCTGTGAGAGGATGGTCCCTTGAGTAACAACAAGGAGGTTTTGAGCAGTGGGGGACTTTGCAGCAGGCAGCCTGCCTTTGTACTTACAGAGGAGGTGGCCAGAGCTACATCCAAAACACACGTTTCCCCTCACCCACTTACTGCAGCTTTGAGTCCCCATTGTCTGGCATTTCAAAGGTTCAAGCTTAGTGGCCCAATGCAAGGGGAAGCCTGATACACACACCTCCTGGGGTGAAAGGAGTCACCAACAGACTCACACAAACCCGTTTAGGAGAAGACAACAGTGGTTGTTATGGTGGATGCAAGGAGCTCCACAAGTATGTCCCGAATGTGGGAGGCCACAGCAGCTGCCTCCCCTCGAGACAGCCTGTGGGGCTCCTGCCAGTGGCCACAGTGACTTGCTGGCCTTTGTCAGCTGCCACGCCTTGCCTGGTGCTAGAGCCCCAGCCTGGCACAGGAGGCCATCCAAGTCACCAGCTCCAGTGAACGCCAAGTCCGGTGCCCATGCTGGGTCCACATGGCCACCTGGAGCCCTCCTCTAGGGCCATCCCCCAACAGCACTTAAATGCACATGTCCAACTAGTAGTGTCCTTGGCTTGGGGAAGGGCAAATTTTCTTTTGTTAATGCCAACCATGTGCTCAGGACTGTGTAGTAAGCCATGTGCATTATCTCAATATACTTAAATGTCATTAGTTGCCATTGAGTTGATTGCAACTCATGACGACCCCATGTGTGCAGAATAGAAATGCTCCATAGAGTTTTCAAAGCTGTGACCTTTTGGAAGCAGATCACCAGGTCTGTCTCCCAAGGCACCACTCAGTGAGTTTGAACTTCCAACCATTTGGCTGGCAGTTGAGCACTTAACCTTTTGTGCCACCTAGGCTTCTCTGGGTTGAACAGTGTCCTCCAAAATTCACACTTTGCCCAGAACCTCAGATTGTGACCTTATTTTAAAATACAGCCATTGCAGGTGTAATGAATTAAAATGAGGTCATACTGGAGCTAGATGTGTAATGAATTAAAATGAGGTCATACTGGAGCTAGATGGGCCCTTAATCCCATACAACTGGTGCCGTTATAAGAAAAGGAGAAGAGACACACAGGGAAAAATGTCATGTGATGATAGAGGCAGAGATTGGAGTAATGTGTCTACAAGGCAGGAAATGCCAAGGATTGCCAGCATCACCAGAAGCCAAAAGAAAAACAAGGAACAGATTCTCCCTTAGAGCTTTCAGGAAGAGCCTGATGCTGCCAGCACCCTGAATTCAGATGTCTAGTCACCAAAACTGTGAGAGAACAAATTTCTATTGTTTTAAGCCACCCACTTTGTGGTACTTTGTTATAGCAGCCCTAGGAAACTAATATGACAACCTTGAGAGAGAAAAAATATTTACTCCTATTTTATTGATCAGCTAAGCAAGGCTTTCCAAGTGATGCAAATGGTTAACATCCTGGACTTCTAACCAAAATGTTGAAGGTTCAAGCCTATCCAGAGGTGCCTTGCAAGAAAGGCCTGGTGATCTAATGCCAAAAGATCAGCCACTGAAACACTATGGAGCACAGTTCTACTATGACACACATGGAGTTGCCATGATCTAGGGCTGACTCAATGGCAACTGGTTTAATGGAGTCTCAGAGAGATAAAGGGACTTGTCCAAAGCCATACCACCTAGCTGTTCATTCTGGTTCCAACAGTGAGACTTTCTTTAGTCTCTGAGATTCTTTCCACAGTCCTGCTCAAGAATGGGGCCACCCTTCTCCACTCCAGAACACTTGCCACACTCAACTTTGCACTCCTCCTTGCAGCCAACTGAACCCATAAAGTTAACTCAGTTGGAAGTTCTGTTCCAAGATTTATCTCCTTTTGATCATCTATTGGGTTCTTGATCAAAGTATTTGGGTCGTGGTAGCCAGGCAACATATATTTCTTCTGGTTTCATGGCAAAGAAAGTAGTAGTTCATGGAGGCAGTTGGACCTGCAGTCCATTTTTTTCTTTAATTCCTGGTATAACTCTTTATGGTTCATTACCATCCCCACCAATCCATTATTCTCTAGGAGACACATGTGCAGCTCAGCAGGAACAATAGGGATCACAAAAGTCCAGTTCGCTGGAACCATGAGCACCAAATGTAAAACTGTCCAAGAAAGAAAAGGTTTTGAAAAGCTTAGTGTTTTAACAAAAGGTGAAAAGGTTAGTGAGGTGTTAAATTTGACTGTGTGATACTTTCAAGGCCATTTCCTTGGTCCCACTCCTGTGTCCCCAGTATGGTCTGCTGGGGACTCAGCTCCTTTCTTCTGTGGCCCCCTTCTCTCTCCCTAACTGAATCCCTCCCATGTCAGGTCAGGCCTCCCTGAGGTTCAGGGGGTCCTACCAGCTTACTGCCCTCTATCGAACCTGGATGAAATGGGGGCTCTTACAGTAGGGTTGGGAGTTTGTGTATTCCAAGGGTTGAGCTTGTGAACTAAAGGGGATTTTAGACACAAGCATTGTGCTCTCACTTTGGATGTTTGGGGAAATGCAGAAATGAACAAGTACCCTCAAGACAGTCACAGCTGAACACAAAAACATTGATATAACACAATCTAGGATAAGAAGAAATGCTGTAATTGTTCAACAAATGTGATGGGAAGAGGAAGAAGATGAGAAATCACAAAGACTTTGAGAACAAAGTAGTGTTGGAGCTGACCCTGAGGTGTGAGCAGGATGTTACAGATGGAGCTGGAGGTCTGAAGAGGAGACCAGTTGGAGCCTACAGGTCAAATATTGGTGGAAGAAACCAAAAACACAGAGAATCTGAAATCAGCAAGCATGACCAATGACCTCATAAAGCCCATGGTGGACAAGTCGCTCTTACACCACAGAACACCAAGGTGAAGGAAGCACATGTTCTTTCTGTTACACTCCAAATCTATGCTGTTCAGTAGAACTTTCTGCAATAATGTTGTTGTTAGGTGTCGTCGAGTCAGCACTGATTAATAGTGACCTTAGGTACAACAGAACAGAACACTGCCTGGTCCTGTGTCAGACTCAAAATGCTTGCTATACTTGAGCCCATCATTGCAGCCACTGTGTCAATACATCTTGTTGAGGGTCTTCCCCTTTTTTGCTGACCCTCCACTTTACTGAGCATGATACCCTTCTCCAGGGAGTGGGCCCTTCTGACAACAGGACCAAAGTAGGTCAGACAAAGTCTGTCATTCTCACTTCTAAAGAGCATTCCAGCTGCACTTCTTCCAGGGCAGATTTGTTAGTTCTTCTGGTAGTGATACTGCCTCGGAAACCCAAGGAGGGGTCGCTATGAGTCGGGGCCGACTCGACGGCACATAACAACAACAACAACAACTGGTAGTCCATGGTACTTTCAGTATTTTTTTTTGCCAACAAACACCACAACAAGAAAGCATTAACTCTTCTTCCATCTTCCTTGTTCATTGTCCAGCTTTCACATGCATATGAGGCTACTGAAAATACCATGGTTTGGGTCAGGCACACCTTAGTCTTCAAAGAAACGTCTTTGTTCTTAAGTACTTTAAAGAGGTCTTTTGCAGTAGATTTGCCCAGTGCAATAATAGACATGGTTTAATAGACATCTCTGTCCAATATGGTAGCTACTAACTACATGTGTCTACTGAACACTTGAAATGAAGGTCAATTTTTAACTTAATTTCATTTTAACTTATTTAAATTTAAATTAGCCACATGTGACTAGTGGCTACCATACTGGACAGCACAACTCTAGAAGTTTCAATACCAAAAGGCCTTCTCCCCCTTGCCATTTTGCCCTGCCATAATGACAAGCTGCAGTATTATGCCCTGGTGTCAGAGATAGGGGAATTCCACAGCCAGTGCAAGTAATGCTATTTTATTTGGAAAAGACTAAGAGTCAGTGCTAATCTCAATAGATACAAGTGTGTGGGGTCTGTTTTGTGTCTTCTGATAGAAGGCCAATTTCTGCATGAGCTTCTGCTTTACCAAAAGTCAAATATTAAAAAGTTTGAAGCGTGAACAGAGTACACGTTCCTTTTATGGGAGGAGAGAAACCTAACCCAAACGGCTTAGTCTCTAAAGAACTTTTAATCAGAGGGATGAGAAAGGGAGGGAGGCAGTGGCAGGGAATATTTGATACCACTGCTGTTGAGTCCTAAAATTTAGTTCTGAGAACCTGGCAGAAAATCTTTTTTTAATTTTTTAATTACATGTATTAAAAAAGAGAGTCAGAGAGCAGCTGGAGGGAGACACATGAGTCTTAGCCTCACCAACGCAACCGGCCCTCCGGGAACTCCCATCACAGCACCCGGAAAACGCGTCTGCGAAGACCCTTGCCCCCGAGCTCACAATAACCTACTTGAGCCGCGCCAGTGGCACCTCCGCTTGGGGGCTGCGGCGCGGTAGCCAATGAGAGTGCGCCTGCGTCCAGCTTCGCGCACTGATTGGTGGCGCCTCGCCGCTCGCGGGCCCGCAAGTTCCCAAGCCCGGTTTAAAGGGGTCGGACGCGGGCTGCTTCCCAGCCATCGGATTCCCGCGCGCAGGTCTGCGGGGAGGGGCGGCCTATCCTTAGGCCCACCCCGGGGCGTTCCGGAAGGGCGCCCTCGGCCGCCCCTAACGCCCCTCAGATGTACTATGCGGTTTCCCAGGCGCGCGTGAACGCGGCCCCCGCGACCATGTTACGGCCACAGAGGCCTGGAGACGTGCAGCTCGGGGCCTCCCTGTATGAGCTGGTGGGCTACCGGCAGCCACCCTCTTCCGCGTCCTCCTCCTCACCGGCCCCCCTCCTACCCAAGGCGGCGCGTGAGAAGCAAGAGGCTCCGGCCGAGTCGCGGGGCACCGGGACTGGGCCCGGCGCGCACGCAGGCGCCCGGGTGGACGCCAAGGAGGAGCAGCAGCAACAGCTGCGGCGCAAGATCAATAGCCGCGAGCGGAAGCGCATGCAAGACCTGAACCTGGCCATGGACGCTCTGCGCGAGGTCATCCTGCCGTACTCAGCGGCGCATTGCCAGGGCGCGCCGGGCCGCAAGCTCTCCAAGATCGCTACGCTGTTGCTCGCCCGCAACTACATCCTGTTGCTGGGCAGCTCGCTCCAGGAGCTGCGCCGCGCGCTGGGCGAGGGCGCTGGGCCCGCCGCGCCGCGCCTACTGCTGGCCGGCCTGCCGCTGCTCGCCGCCGCGCCTGGCTCTGTGCTGCTAGCGCCCAGCGCCGTAGGGCCCCCTGATACGCTGCGCCCAACCAAGTACCTGTCTCTAGCGCTCGATGAGCCACCCTGCGGCCAGTTCGCGCTCCCCGGAGGTGGCGCGGGCGGCGGCGCGGGCGGCCCGGGCCTCTGCACCTGCGCGGTCTGCAAGTTTCCGCACTTGGTCCCCGCTGGTCTGGGCCTGGCTACTGTGCAGACGCAGTTCTCCAAGTGAGAGAGGCCCGGGTTCCGGCCTCGGGGCGCAACCAGGCCTGGCCTTCCGCCCCCCTGCGTCTCTGTTCCCCCGCGCCCCGGGAGAGCTGAGCCGAAAAGGAGGGCATTTCGGACCTTCTCGCCCAGAAGAAGGGACAGTCCGGCACCCCCTTCCCCGTATCCTCCCCTGGAAAATTAAAGCGACCAGAGCGATTGTTCGACGGAGCGTGGAGCTTTTTGGGGTTCTGAGTCGATTCCAACTGCTTTGGGCAGGAAGAGCGCGCATCCTCCTCCCCATCCCGCACATCTCTTTGTGTCCCTAGAGTTGTGCGATCGCGGGGTTGGTGTGGATTTAGGGCGCCGTGCGGGGGGTGGGGCGTTTGGCTCGCCTTACGTGGTCAGCCGGGAATGCAACCTTTCCCGGGACCCAGCCCTGACACTAGCAGGGGCGACGTCCGCCAAGCCAGAGGTCCAGGGCTGCTTTAGGAGGGGTTTCTTTTCCTTCTTCCAGGCCGCAGGCAATAAGTACCTTTGTTTTAACTGGCCAAGCCTATCAAAGTAGGCTGCCAGACTTCAAGATGCCGGAAGAAGACCAGTTAGTCGGTGCAGACCATCAGCAGCTTTGCAGACGGACAGACACTTGGTGGTGGGATGGTTGGCATCGCAGCGCTGCGCTGCCAACTCCAGGGCCATTGGGTGTGGTGGGCTGAAAAGTCGGTTCGCTTTTGTATCCTGGCTATTAGAGTGCATTGTTTGAGAATCGCATAACCAGGTGTTTTGTTGGGGAGATTATTCGCTATTAAATCCTGGCGTTTTAGGAAGCCAGTTTAGAACTCGAGATTGTGCCCCTCCCAAGGTAGCGTAACCAACATTTGAGCTTTTCAAAAAACAAAAACCAGTCCAACGGTGTTCTTAGTTTACTAAAATAGGTAACAGGGCATTTCGCAGTTGCAGTCTTGTAAGAAAGCACGGTCACTAATTATCGTTCGATCTCGTTAAAAGACGCAGAGCAGAACTCGGGAGCCCCAAAGCGCCCGCCGGTTGGCGATACCGCTGCAGCTACGGCGGCTGCACCTCACTTTTTGTGCGGTCCTGCCTGGTGCCAGGTGTGTAGCCAACGCGTCTGGGGATATCTTCCTTCTTACCGTTTTGCCTATTGAAGAACAACGTAAATCACAGGTTTTGATTTGTTACAGGCGTTAACAAATTATTTTACACAAGATTATGTTATGATATTTCAGCAGCTTGCTTTGATTTTGTGTGTGTGTGTGTGTGTGTGTGTATAAGGGTTTCTTTTGTTGTTGGTAGTAGCTGAATTTAACTGGCATTTAATTTAATCTCTAACTTTGTTTTGTTGCGCTGTGCAGAATCAACAAAATAAATCATTTAAAGACCCTTACATCGTTTGTCTCGTTTATTTATTCATTTAAAAAGTGTTTGCGTACTCTGATAGATTCGGAATTTGGGGATGAAGGTTAGAAGTTAAATGATCGGGGTTCAAAATTTTAAAACAGTATCTCTTCATTTGTAAACGGATTCTATGAAAACGCAGCTGTAGTGCAAGTTCAGGCATGGGCTGCAAATGTAATGACGGTGGGTGTGTGAGTGGGTGGGTGGGTTGGGGCTGAGAGGCAATTCCAGGAATTACTTCTTAATCAGTCTTAGAGGAACATCTCTTTCAACTACAACTTCCTCCTCTACAAAATCAGTTAAATAACAAACAAATTTATCATAAAATTATTTTGTATCTCAACGTCTTTCTCAGAAATCCATGTTTGTTTGTTTTTATCTTAGTGGACACAAGTTTAAACAATATCACTCAGCTATGAACTTTACCCTGTAGTTTAAATAAGATTGGAGTTGCCTCCTCAGCAGTTAGGAGGTAAGGTAAGGAAAGCTCTCTTGTCCAATAGGTGATTTTAGTAAGAATTTGGAATAATGACTCACACATTTGCAGTATTTAGTAGACTGCATCCTGGAAACATTTCATAATCATTCATTAAACCCAACCATTGATTCGAGGTAGGGGAGTAGTAGTAGAGAAAGAATGTCCCCTTTACCTTAAGGAAAATTAAAGAAAGCCCACATGAGGTGACTTACTCCATTTTATCCACGTTGCTTTATCTGAGGCATTTAGTAAAAATGAGCATTTATTTGGAAATATGTTAAGGGAGGTGAGGAGGATGCTGCAAAGAGAATTTACTTCATCATTTGCTCTCAACTATTAACCTCAAGGTTGGTGGTTCAAATGCACCCAGCAGCACTGTGGAAGAAAGACCTGTTGTTCTTGTAAAGATTGTTGTTGTTAGTTGCTGATTCTGACTGGTGGCCACCCTATGTAAAGATTAAAGGCAGGAAAACCCAGTGAAGCAGTTTTACTCTGTAACACATGGGGTTGCCATTAGTGGGAAGTGACTCACAGCAGTGGGTTTACCATCACTGCTAAATGTCTATTTTCCCAAAGGGGAGGCATGAGAGAGCAATCAATCAATCAGCCAGCCAGTCAGTCAGTCAAATAAATAAATAAATAATAAACAAACAAACAAATAAATAACTCTATGTACCAACCTCTTTCAAGGAAGAAGTCTTCATTCTTTCTGGACTACTGCTACCAGGAAAGTCACAAGCTTTTTCAATACATAAATTTTACAGTGGCCTCTAGTATTTAGTGTCTATCTTTGCTTCCCTTGCATCTTGACATGGGACAGAAAGAAAAGTGAAAAATTAACAACTAAATCAAAACCAAAGCAAGTTTTCCCTGGGGGGAAAAAAAATTCTAAGAGTTAGAAAGAAAGATTTCCCTCTACAGTCCCAACTCCATCACCTAGATAATGGAGCTACCATAATTCTGAAAAACATCTCTTGAAAAAGAAAACCACAGAGCAGGAAGGGCATGGGTGGTGTGGTAAGGTGTTGTCTGCCCTTCTTTCTCCACTAGTAAATTGGAGAAAGCCCCCATGCCTAATGGGAAAGAAATGCTGTATGTGAATTTTTTTTTTTTTTTTAATTTAACTGAAAAATCTCATCCCATCATGGCTTCCAGAGTTGCTAAAGATTTTGACTGAATTTAACAAGGATATGCAGGACTGGTTTAGACATCTTCAAAATAATTCTTAAATTATCTGCCTCCAGGTAGCATCTTGCTGGTTAGTCTGCCAAGCAAAATAAACAGACATTTTCCTTATAAGGAGTTTACATTCTAAAAATGGCATAGCAGGCATTCAGGAGTCTGTAGGACAAAAGAGATGTAAGATACACTGTGTCAATAGTGCAAAGCTGAACCTCTCTACATATGTCTATGACAAAATATGTATTTTGTAGGCACAAGATTTAGGCTTAGACATGTGCTGTGGAGCATGGAGTTGATATGTGGTGGGGTGTGATTTTTTTTCAGACATCTGCAGTGCCAGGCCATGCCTGCAAAGGGGCTCGCTGAATTGACCCCCCTTGCTTGTGTTGAGCTGGAGCAGGATTTGTGTAGGAGTAACATGTTGAAGTTGGTCTTTGAAGGAGATGAAGGTGTTAGACAGGCTCCTTGAGGCAGACTGCACCATGCCTCAGAAGCAAGAGGAAAAGGACTGTGTGGCTCACTGCCAAAGAAGGTCCCTACACCCAACCGAACACCAACATGCTGTCCCAGTGATTAGAGTGAACAGAACCTGAGGGGAAAATACAAAAGGCCCTGAGAAATTAGGTTGTTATATGTGTTGCAGGCCAGGTGAGCAATCAGTAAACAGAGAGCAGATTAAATGCACTATGGGATTTACCTCACCCATGGTGTTGGTCTATTTACAGGTCTTCTCCTCTAAGGGAAACTGATTACACCAGGTATGAAAATATCACCTTGTGAAATAGAGAACTTAGTAAGGGTTGCCATCAAGGAAGAGGTTCCACCTCAAGCACAGAAAAGATTTTAATTTGCCAAGGTTCAGATTATGAGCAACAATGTTTGCACATTACCCATCTAGTTTGGGGGGTTTCATCTTTGCTGATGGCCCAGGTATGCACAGGATGCTGGCATAAGCTGTAGGCGATATCCAGAACTTCAACCTACTAGCTAGACCTCCTAGAGCTCCTATTATATTGAGGAAAGCAGACCATAGAGGAAGCCAGCCAGAAGGCTGGTGCCTTTTTTCTTTGTTTTTTATCCAACATATAAGGATACTTTATGAAGTTGCCGAGAACAACTTGATGGGTAGAATCAAACCAGACCAGCTACCATCAAGTTGATTCCCACTCTTGGCAACCTCATGTATGTCAGAGTAGGACTATGATCCATAGGGTTTTCAATGATGTGATCTTTCACAAGTAGCTCACCAGGCCTTCCTTCCACGGTGCCTCTGGTGGATTCAAACTACTAACCTTTTAGTAAATAGCTGAGGTTAGGAAGAGCTGTTACATCAATGCTCTGGTCATTGAAGCATACATTGCAGCTTCCGGGAAAGTGCCTTTCCTCCATGGGTGTCTTCTCGCTCATTCATTGCCTCTCCCTCTTCTGTGCACTCAATAAACAGTCAGCAAAAAGATGACAACATTCACTGAAGTAGGCTCATAAAGCAACAGAGTGCAAAACGCCTTGTTTTCTAAAACACAAAATCATTTTCATGAAGCAGGTTTTAGTTGTAGGAAGAGTCATTAGAAATCTTATTTTAGTACACTCCAGTGTATCTCATGAAATAAGACGTGTGGGAATAGAGGAGCAAGATGTTCTTCAAGATCTACACACAAACTAGTCTCATTAATTATGGCAAAGTTGCAAATTCATTCTTAAATCAGTGCTCATTCTGTCACTTTCAACTGCACCCAAGTAAAACCTGAAATGCTCGATCAAAAATTAAGTCCCATTCTTTCTGTGCTTGCAGGTTTAACAGCTCCATCAGAATGCTTCCCCCTTTGCCTCCTCCTGGTGCTGACCAGCCAAACCCTGAGCTCTGACCGAAAAATCAAACACAAAAACCAGTTGTGGTCGAGTCGATTCTGATTCCTGACGACCTCCATGTGAGTCCGAGTAGAACTGTGCTCCACGGGGTTTTCAGTGGCTGGTATTTTTGGAAGCAGATTGCCAGGGTTTTCTTCTAAGGCATCTCCAGTTGGACTCAAACCTCTAACCTTATGGTTAGCAGCTGAGCACATGAACCATTGCAAATCCTTAAGCACCACAGGCTTTAGGATGCTAGAGGGGAAAAAATTCTGGAATGAAAGCCAAGGAACTAACTATTTATACTGAGTTTTCAAAAGTGGCCACAGAGCCCACAAGTGGGCCACTGCATAGGACAAAGGCCATAGGTGCCAGAGTCAGATCACTGAGTCCCTCAGGATGTTAGTGGGACAAAGGACATTAAAAGCCACCCTCCACCCTCCTTCCTACATGGATAAGGCAACTGAGGCCCAGAAAGTTTAGGAGACACGCTCAAGGCTGTCCAGCTAGCTGGAGGCAACAATGCCCGGGAGCAGTAGCTGCTTTGAGGAAACATAAGCTACTTCCTTGGTTTGTCCTGGTGGGACTGAGATTTCCTGGACACGGGGATTTCAGCAGGACCTTTTCTAGCCTCTCTGCTCAGCCCTCCGAGAGCCTCCGCGCGTGGCAGCCAGGAATGACAACCTCGGGCCAATCCCCTGGCAGCTGACCTGGCTGCAGTTGAGTCACCTGAACTTTCTCTGGCAGCCTCACTCCCTTGTCTCAAGGGAGGCCCAGATTGGTGACAGGGAGTGGCAGTGGCAAAGCAAACCCTCCGAGAGCTCCTCTGATGGTTGCATGTGTGTCATTAAGGTTTCAGAAACCAACTTTCAGAAAGTGAGGGCATAGGCAGCTGACAAACAAGAGCAGGAGGGCAGGAGAGGAAGCAGTGTCTTGCAGACAATATCAGGACTTTCTTTTTTGTTGCTGCCATTTAGTGTATTCATGTAGAGACTGAATGTACCAACCGCTGGATCTTGGTGTTCTCAACATTCTGGACATCTTTTTGCCTGGTGTTTCTTCATGGATCTGATTAATTCTCCAAGAGGCTCCTCCCCAGCAGTCAGTGCCCACTGCCTGCCAAAGCCCTGGAGTGAGAGAGAGAGCCCCAACGTGGACCCTGTACCTGGAGAACAGCGAGAGGTAGGCAATGGGGCCTGGGAAGTGTTGGCCACAGATCCTAGAAGCTTCTAAGTGATGTGGGTAACTCCTTAGAGAATGCCAAAGTAGTATAGCCAGGAGACTGACAAATAACAAGATCAGGTCAGAACACTCATCTGCATGGTTAACAAAAAGAAAAAGACCAACCAACTCACCTGGGGGCAGGCAATGGGAAAGAAGTATTACTAGTAATAAAATTGTACTAAAACAAAATAAAAAAAAAAAACAAACAAAAAACCTCACTCCCATCGAGTCAATTCTGACTCATAGCAACCCCCATTGGGTTCCCAAGGCCATAAATGGATCACCCCATCTTCCTTCTGCAGAGCAACTGATGTGTTTGAACCACTGACCTGATTAGAAGCCAAATGCCTTATCCACTACACCACCACAGCTCCTTAAGAATGGTACTACTAGTATTAAAAATAATAATAGTATTACTAAGAGCTAATATTGTGCTTCTCAGTGGCCAATCAGTATTCTAAGCATTTTACAAGCATTACTTCTTTTGTGGGCACTATTGTTGTTAGCTGCCATGGAGTAGCCTCCTACACATGTTTACCCCATGCACAAAGGGATGTATACTTCCCAGTCTTGTGCAACTCCCATGATTGGTTGCGGATTGGACCATTATGAACTATAGGATTTTCATTGGCTGATTTTTCCGAAGTAGATTGGCTTTCTTCCTAGTCTGTCTTAGTCTAGAAGCTCCACTGAAACTTGTGTAGCATCATAGCAACACACAAGCCTCTACTGACAGATGGGTGGGGGCACATATGTGGTACACTGGGAATTGAACTTGGGTCTCTAGCATGAAAGTGAGAATTCTACCATTGAACAATCACTGCCTATCCCCATTTTATAAATGAAAAAATAAGTATGAACAGGTAGAGACAAAGGAAGCTGAGGCTGCTTAAGGGTGAGCCTAGAAGCCAGACACTGAAAGAAACCTTTGTCTGGGAGAGGGAGAGCCACTGAGAGTTTTCTCCCTGTCAATCCCTGGAATGTGGAGATGTGTCCTTTTCTTACTTTTTCTCCTCTCTCAGGGCAGGACTGTGCCATTCCCACTGTTTTGGTTCTCTACTGATGCTATAATAGACATACCACAAATGGATGGCTTAGCAAACAGGAATTTATTCTCTTATAGTTTAGGAGGCTAGAAGCCTGAGTTTAGGGGCTGGGTGAAGGCCCCTTGACCTTGGGCTTTAGCTCTGCCTCCTGTTCCAGGCCCACTGAAGCTGGAGGCTTTTTCTTACTCACAAAGCTGCTGGTTGCTGAGACTGATGAAGCCAAGGTCGATAAGTAAAATGGCACAGTCCCAAGATTGACAGACAACACTGCAGACCACTAGTTCAAGTCCAGGAACAATCCCAAGATCAACAGGCAACATGGTAGGACACTGAGATGAAGACTCAGGCAAATGCAGGATCGAGATGTGCCAAAAAACTAGAAACCTTTTCCAAAGCTTCTCCTTATATACTAGAAGCAGGTCATACCCCACCATGGAGGTGATTACAATCTCATCATGGGGAATAACTACATCCAAGCACTCAAAACCATGGCCCAGCCAAGTTGAGACAAAACCTTAACTACCACACTCACTGTGCCCTCCCTCATATTTAGGTCTAGCTGTTGTCTAGCTCTAGTTAAAACATATCCAATCAATGTGCTATTGAGGGTTTCGACAAGCCCCATCACATGACAAGCAGATGTTCCTCTCAATTCCTCCTCTTTAAGTTCAAATCCCCTGAGCCCAGTTGGTGGCTTTTTAGGTCATTTCACTTTTATCTTTTTGTTTCAGTTATACCATTTTTTGTTATTTTCAAAGTTTCTAGGTCTGGTGGTGGCTGTTATCAGTGAGTGAAGTAGTGAGATAGTAGTCAGGGATTGTGAGTGGGACAGAAAAACCTCATGAGGCCTTTAGAACATTAAGTGTCATTCTGAGGAGTCCACAGAGTAGGGGAAAAAAAAGACATTAAGTATTCATGAACTCCAGCCCCATAACAGGGTAACAGAGAGTGACTTTTCAGGTAATGACCATTAGGTGTTGTCTAAAACAGATCTTAGAAAACATAGTTGAACATCAGATTCCTGAGTGGTGCAAATAGTTAACACACTTGGATTCTAACCTAAAGGTTAGGGGTTTGAGTCCACCCAGAGGTGACTTGGAAGAAAGGCCTGCCAATCTTCCAAAAAATCAGCCACTGAAAACCCTATGGAGCATAGTTCTACTCTGACACATGTGGGGTTGCTATGAGTTGGAATCAACTCTATAGCAACTGGTTATAAAAAATAGTTGAACAGATGAGAAATCACTAAAGACTTGAAGACATTTTGAAAACATTTATCTACCTGGGTTTCCAATCAAAGGGAGTTTTGTTGTCGTTCTTGTTGTTTTGGTTTGCTTGCTTGCTTCTGATGGTTTTATTGATAGATCTCCCCTCTGCAGTCCTGGTTATTCACAGCCTTTTGATTTATCAAGTACAATCATGGTTAGGAGGTAAAACCAACTCTTTCACTGTACCCACCACCAGTGGAACAAAACAAATAAAGCTGGACACTAGGACACAATGATTAATAGACAACTTTGGGATTCACTCCTGATGGTAGTATCCATGTTCCTCAGGGCTGTGAACTCATCGAAAGTACCACAATCATCCACAGACCCACAGTAACTCAGATGGAAGTTCTTAGCTTCCCCATAAAATATCCTTGGGAGTGTGTGGGGCAAGGTGTGTTGAAGCTGGGCTGGTGCTGGCAGACAACAGCCTGGAAAGTCAGAAGGGAGAAAGCCACTTCATTTCCCCCTTATTTCTCTACTCCTGGGAACCTGTGCTGTGTTCAAGTACAATCAGATATTAATCTCCTCTTTCACCCTCTGTTTCTCTCTCCTCCTATTCTTCTCTTCCCTTTAAAATCCTATCAGCACATTGCCCTAGTTAGTTGTGCCATGTAATCTTGGACTGGCTACTTGAACTCTTGCTGTCTCAGTCTCCTCACCTCTAAGATCAGGGTAACAACAAGATCCACATCAGTGTGGGTTAAATGAGACAGTGCATGTGAACTATTTAGCACAGTGCCTGCTACACAGTAAGTGCTCCACAACCATTGTTGTTATTGCTATTAGTTGCTGTTACATCAGCTCCAACTCATGGTGACCCTATGTATAACTGAAAGAAAGTTAATTGGTACTGTGCCGTCACGATCACTGGTCTGTTTGAGTCCAATGTGGCAGCGACTGTGTATTTTAAGTCTCTGCCAACCTAGGGGCCCATCTTCAGCACTATATCAGACAGCATTCTGTTGTGATTCTTAAGGCTGTCATTGGCTTAGTCTGGAAGCCCTCCTGAAACTACGTCACCATGGGTGACCCTGCTGGTATTTGAAATACCAGTGACATAGTTTCCAGCATCACAGCAACATGCAAGTCACCACAGGATGACAAACTGACAGACAAGTGGTGGCCATTAGCATTAGTAATTGTGGTCACAATTTTTTGTTGTTGCTCTTGCTACTCATATAATTTCCTCCATTGGCTAGAAATACATGACTTACATCGTAATATATGCAAAGGATAGTAGGTTAAGAAAGCAATGGTGTGCACTCAATAATGCCTATCTTCTCTTTAAGTCATTAAGAGCCCATGACAGCATCCAATACACCTCCCCCACCCCCCCAAAAAAAAACTCACTGCCGTCGAATTGGGTCCAACTCATAGCAACCCCTCCTTGGGTTTCCAAGGTGATATCACTACAGAAGTAGATTGCCCAAGCTTCCTTCCAGGGAGTGGCTGGTGGGTTTGAACCTACAGCCTTCTGGTTAGCAGTCAAATGCCTTAGGCACCATTTTGAATGAGCAAACTTGCCTTCCAGACCCTTCTAGCACTAAGGTGAGTTCTGAGGTATTCTTGAGGGGCTTCTCTTAGGGAGCTCAATGCTAAGCTGAGAAGGCAGCAGTGGATCAGTGGTAGAATTCTTGGCCAGTGCACCTCATCTCCACCCATCTGTCAGTGGAGGCTTCAGGGTTGCTTTGATCCTGAATAGGTTTGATGTTAAGGCAGACTAGGAAGAAAGGCCTGGTGATCTATTTCCAAAAATTAGTCCCTAAAAACCCCATGGATTACAGCAATGAGATCCCCAACTGATCATGAGGATGGCACAGGACCAGGCAACGTTTTGTTCTGCTGTGCATGGGATCGCCATGAGTCGGGGCCCTACTTCTCGGTAGCTAAGAACAACAACATACTGCGTGGCGTCCCCCAAGCTTGGCTCTCAGCCTTGCCTGGACCCATGGTGTTATGGTGAGCCCATGTGGGAGCCAGAACACTTCTCCAAGGTGGGTGGGGGAGGGTACAAGGATTTTCTTCTCCTTGCTGATTGACTAATACACAATGGGCTCTTCAGAAGCTACAGCATTTCAGCTGTTTCGGCCACAGAGGCCACAAGCTGACTGGATGTCATTCTCCACCAGCAAAGCGTCAGCTCAGGACAGCTCCAAGCAGTAGCAAGTGGGTTGTGGCGAGTGGCATAAACACCAGGCTGGGGTGCATGAAGTCACTGGCTGACTCATCTCTGCACATGGACACTGAATGAGGCTCAGTCAGGCCCAGTGCCTCTGGGCAAGGTGCTAGGCTTCTTGGCCAGTGAGGCAGGAGGGCACTGCTTTCCCCTTCAAAACAATCACTCTTTTGTCTAGAAGACATTTATTGACTATCTACCTACTAAGTGCCAGCACAGCAAGTATTTTTCAAGAGTGCTTTTGGTCACCTGAACATAGGGGGTAGTACAAACAGTTAATGCACTCGGCTGCTAACCAAAAGGTTGGAGGGTTAAGTCCACCCAGACCTCAGAAGAAAGGCCTGGAGATTTACTTCCTAGAAATGAGCCAACAGAGAGCATTTCTACTCTGACACACACGGGGTCACCATGAGTTAGAACCGATTAGATGGCAACTCATTTTAAACTTGTAGGGTGATGCCTGTATTACCACACTTTTATGCGAATAAGGCTTGCATCGATGGTTTTTTTGCAAACCAGGCAACTTTCTTGCATATTAGTTTCCTATGTGCACTACACATGTTTTATGTGAAAAATACAGTATTTCCGTAGGGCTACCATCACAGAGTACCACAAACTGGGTGGTTTATAACAACAGAAGTTTATTGTCTCAAAGTTTTGGAGGCAAGAAGTTCAAGTTCACGGTGTTGGCAGGGCCATGCTCTCTAGGAAGGCTCTAGGGAAATAATCTTGTCTCCCGGCGCTCTTTGGCTTGTAGCTGCAGCATAACTCCGTCTTCACATGACCATCCTCCCTGTGTGTCTTTCCATCTCTTCTCTTTTATAAGGATACCATTCAAATTGGATTAGGACTCACCCTACTCTAGTATGACCTTATGTTAACCTTATGTTAATAGGGTCTTCAAAGACCCTATTTCCAAACAAGGTCATGATCACAGGTACCAGGGGTTAGAATTTCAGCACAATTCAATTTATAATATGGTCCAAAGCAAGTTTCAGCCGTTGTACAGGAATATTCCTCTATAGAAACACTTGTTAAAATAAAAGGGGGTGTGGGGGGGAGAATGGAAGGAAAGAAGGAAGAAAAAAGGAAAAGAGAGAGGGGAGGGAGGAAGAATGAATACTAACAGGTTTTCTTGTCAAAGGCCTTACTAATGTTCAGGTTTTAAATAGTAATTATATTTTAGTTCAAACTCATTAATTAAGTGATAACTGTAGATAAGTCAATAGACCAGAGTCAGAAAAATATTCTAGTTAATTAAACTCTATCTACCAGGTGTAAAATAAAATAGATTAGGTGTACTTTTTGCTATCTGGGTCTTAGGAAGAAATAGGGAGTGGAGAGAGGGAGGACCAGGGTGAGGCAAATGAGGCACTTGCTTTGGGCACAAAATGCCCCAAATACCAAAAATTCAGTAATCACAATGAATGATACTTAAATGTAATATTTTTTTTAATAAAAATTAATGCAAAAATCCATGATGAAGAAAATATCTAGTATTTTAAACAAAGACCAGTGTTACTAATTTTTCCTTCAGACTTCAACATGGCTCAGCAGGTCATGGAGGCAAGACTCCTGTCCCACCTCCTGGTTCAAAAGGATTCACCTGGTCCCACAGTCTATCCACTGTCCCTGTTTGCCTTGGCCAGGGAGGGGAGTAGAGAGAGAGGTGCTTCCAGTGCTGAAGAGAGCTCACAGAAGTAACAGCCAGGCACTGAGGAATTCAAATCCCAACAGACACAGTCCCTGCCTACTGATTCCAGGACAGACGGGTGGGTGTAACAAGAGCACACTGTGCCCTGCCAGGGATGGCACCAGAATCCTACATTCAAATCTCTGAGCTCCACCTCTGAGCTCTGCTACTACCTTGCAAAGATTTATACTTAAGCTCTTTGAGCTTTGGTTTTCTCATCTGTAAGAAGCCCTGACGGTGCAACAGTTAAGCACTCAACTGCTAACCAAGAGGTTGGAGGTTTGAACTCACTCAACAGCTCCATGGAAGGAAAACCTGGCAATCTGTTCCCATAAAGTCTAAAACCAAACCCATTGCCCTCAAATTAATTCTGACTCATAGCAGCCCCCATAGGGTTTCCAAGGCTATAAATCTTTACCGAAGTAGATTGCCTTGTCTTTCTCTCATGGTGGGTTGGAACCGCCAACCTTTTGGTTAGCAGCCCAATGCCTTAACCACAGTGCCACTGGAGCTCCTTGCATGTTGCAGCTTAGAAAACCCTTTGTGGCAGTTCTGGTGTGCCACCTGGGGCCTCTATGAGTTAAAATCAGCTCAATAGCAACTAAAACAACACTACCACCATCATCTGTAAAGTCAGCATGATAAAGGTGTTTACCTCTCAGGACCGTGGTGAGGGCCAAATGAAGCATGTGAGCACTCAGCTGAGCACCTGGAACAATTATTATCACTCATTGGTAGTGTGGACATGTCCACGCAACAAATCTTCTCTTGTCTGCCTCCCCTTGGAGCACAGGTAGTTGGGACACTCAAGGAATGTTTCCCAGTTCGTTCACTTATTTACTTTGGAGGCCTCATGGCAGCCCCTCCTGAGGAATGCAGCATCGATGACACACACATACCTGCAGTTGTTGTTTTTCTTTAAATAAACCTCTAAAATGAGGCAGTGATGGTTCAGTGGCAGAAGTCTCACCTTCCATGTGGGAGATCTGGTTCTATGTCTGGCTGATGCTTCATATGTGCAGCCACCACTGACTATCCGTGGAGGGCTGCATGTTACTATGATGCTGAACAGGTTTCACAGGAGCTTCCAGACTAAGATGGACTAGGAAGAAAGGTCTGGTGGTCTACTTCTGAAAATCAGTCAATGAAAATCCTAGGCAATACAATGATATGATCCACAACTGATCATGAGGATGAAGGAGGACCAAGTAGCTCTTCATTCCATTGTGCTTGGGGTCATCATAAACCAGGGGCAAACTCAACAGCAGCTAACAAACAACAGACATCTAAAAGTAGTAATAATAAAAGTAATAGTATAAACAGTAATAGTGGTTAGTACTTTTACTGAGCATTTAACGAGGGGGTTATTTAGTGCCAAGCCTGTGCTAAGGGCTTTCTAGACATGTAAAGGAGGGAATTGACCCCAATGAGGGTGCTGGGGTCATGGGGCTGGAGTGAGCTGTGCCCCCTTTGGTCTGCCTTGTTGAGCAGAACTTCACCTTCAGTGTCTGAAGCCCTGGAGGTGGGGTGGGGGACACCAACCTCAGATAGCCTAGGTCTGAGACCCTGACACTGACCCCATGGGAGGGGGCTGTCACCTAGACCTAGAAGCCTGATGACGCTGTGTAAAGAGCCTGGGGTCACTCACAGGGAGTACACTAGAAAATTAAGCATGTTGTTGTTAGGTGCCATCAAGTGGGCTCCAACTCATAGCGACTCTATGTACAATTGAATGGAAATTAAGTATAGAAAGCCTTAAAATAAGGTCCCACATCACCCAAATTGGACAAAATAAAGGGGCTTTGTTTTCCAAGCAATGGTCGATACTCACACTCACACTGCCCCCCTTACACCAAGATCTTAACGGGGTGTGATTGTTCACAAGACAAGGAGCAGGCAGCCGTTTTTTCATGTTATTGTTATTGTCTGAAAGTCTCTGACATGCATTAGATATGACATTCAGATTTCAAAATCAAACCATTCATTTGAAAAGTGCCTGCCATGGCCTTTTAAAAGAGGTAGACCTGGCTCAGAGCATGCAGGGACAATCAATAACCCAGAGTTGCCTCTTCAGCTGGCATGACCCTCAACCTCCAAAAAACCTAAATGTTTACATGTATTTCTAAGTTAAAAAAAAAAAGAGCAAGAAGAAGAAGGAGAAGAAAAATCTGTCTCTTATGGAAATTTGTTCAACATCCTTGGCTATTCCAGATCAAATGACATTCCCTGATTCACAACAACTAAACCCATGTTACAAGCCTTTTGAAACATGATTCACAGACAGTGGGTCCCAGTCCTGCCAACCCATGAAAGCACTATTAAAGGGCTTCCATAGGTCAGGGATACAGGATGACTATTTTACTATCTATTGAAACCATAGCAGAGAAAGACAAGACTTTGTAATGGTTGCAATGGCAAGTTAGTTGTTCTATTTTTTTTAAGGAAAATTATTATTTTTTCAAATAATGATTATATATGATATATACTCATTGTAAATAAGTTAGACCATTTCAAAAAGAATAAAAAAGAAACAGAAGTTATCTATAATCTCACTATTCAGAGAAAGCTGCTATTAATAATACCCTGACATATCATTACGGGTTTTCTTCTCTGCATATATTTACATAGAGGCAAATGTATGATACAGATTGGAATTAAACTACTCATGCTTTTTGTAATCTGCTTTATTCATTTAATAATACAATATGGACAGCTTTAATGCCCATATATACATCCCTATATCACCATTTTAACCTAGGATTCCACTACATACCACCCTGTGATATAGTGAATAACTCTCTATAGATGAATATTTCATTCCTTTCAATACTTTACTATTATAAATAACACTGTAAGGAATAACCTTGAATACACATCTATGTGCCCTCAGCCAATATATCATACGATCCATGTCCAGCGGTGGGTTCACACATTGACCGTTGTCAGATTGATACAACTTTGATTGTATGTTGCCAAGTAGGTCTCTCTGACAAGGTAGAACCAATTCACTCTCCTATGAGCACAGCCTGAGAACACATCTCCTCATAGCCTGGATAGCAGTGAGTGTTTCTTTAAACTCTCTAGCGCGTGCTAACTCTCTCTCTCTCTCTTTCTCTGTGTGTGTATGTGTGTGTGTGTGTGTGTGTGTGTGCCTGTGCCTGTGTGTTTGGCTTTTCTTAGGAGTGGTCGCTATGAGTCAGAATCAACTTGACGGCAGTGAATTTGGTTTTGATTTTTATGATTGTAGAGATAGTACAAGATCATTGTACTTTCAAACATTATAGATATATATAAAGTAAAACTTCCTCCCTAAAGCCTTCTATCACAGCCTCACTCCTTGTAGATATCCTAGTTGTGTGTTTTTCTAGGTTTTCTTTTCAATGCCCACATCCAAAAAAAGTTCTCTTGTTCAATGACTGATTTTTCAGAAGTAGATTGTCAGGCTTTTCATCTGAGGAGCCTCTGCGTGGATTTGAACCTCCAACATTTTGATTAGCAGTGAGTGTATTAACCATTTATACCACCGAGGGGGCAGAAATACACCTCGGCTTCAAGTGTGGGCTTCCTTTCTTCTTTTTTTATTTCCTTCTTTCCTTCTTTTCTTCTCTTCCTTCCTTCCTTCTTTCCTTCTCTCTCTCTCTCTCTCTCTTTCTTTCTTTCAACTCAGGTCAGTAATCTGACTTGTAGAGAGCAATGAATATTTCCCTGGCAATGAATATTTCCCTGGGACTTTAAAAGCAGGCACTTGTCTAGTCTCTGGAGTTCTGGCAGTGTATGTAGTGCCTAAGGCATTTGACTGCTAACCAGAAGGCTGGCAGTTCAAACCCACAGGTTGCTAACATATGTCATAATTTTGTGGCACTAAAAACATTCATTGAAAAATAACAAGAATTACTCTTTAAACCTTGAACTGAAACTTTCCCTTCAGGTCACCTTTTAGCAAAATAACAAATTGGCACACAAAATAAGGATATTACCCAAGAGCATAGTACTCCATTAAAAAACCATTCATATGAGACCAAAATGTCAACAATTACTCTAAAGCAAAGATGAGAAGATAAGGAGACAGGAAAACTAGACCACTGGCAACAGAACAACCAGAATGCAATTAAAGGCACATTGTGAAAAATGTAACTAATGTCACTGAACAATCTGCAAATAAATTGTCAAATGAGAACCTAATTTGCTATGTTATCTTTCACATAAAACACAATAAAAGATTATTTAAACAAACAAACAAAAATTCTTAGTAGCTTTATACATTAAAAAACAAAACAAAACCCTCACTGCCATGGAGTCAGTCCTGACTCATAGCAACCCCTCCTTGGGTTTCCGAGGCAGTATCTCTATGGAAGTCGATTGTCCAATCTTTCTTCCAAAGTTTTGTACATAAGAGCCCAAATGAGAAACAACCCAAATGTTTCTCAGTAGAACAGTGGATAAACCAACTGTGGCTCATTTACACAGTATAATATTACAGAGCAGTCAAACAAACAAACAAGCAAACTACTAATATACATACCAACATGCTAACTGAAAGAAAAAAACAAAAAACCAAACTCACTGCCAAGTCGATTTGACTCATAGTGACCCCTCCTTGGGTTTCTGAGGTGGTATCTCTATGGAAGTAGATTGCCCAATCTTCCTTCCCAGGAGTGGGAGTTTGAACTGCCAGCCTTCTGGTTAGCAGTCAAATGCCTTAGGCACTATAGCACCAGAAGGTAGGCACAAAAGGTTGCATTCTGTATAATTCTATTTACATAAAATTCAGTAACAGGCAAAACTAATAATTGATGCTAGAAGTCAGAATGAAAGTTCCTGGAAGGGGCATGAAGGAAATTTATGTGGTGTTAGAAATACTTTATATCTTGATCTTGGTGGGTGGTTGTATAAAATCCCATTGCTGTCAAATCAATTCAACTCATAGAAACCCTAAAGGACAGAGCAGAAATGTTGCATAGGGTTTCCAAGGCTGTAATCTTGATGCAAGCAGACTCCACATATTTCTCTTTTGGAGTAGCTGGTAGGTTCAAACTGCTGACCTTTCAGTTAGCAGCCAGGTGCTTAACCATTGTGCTATAAAGGCTCCTTGGTGGTTGCATAGGGGTATATAATAAAACATCACCAAGCTATAAACTTGAGATTAACATACCTTATATATCAACTCTATTAAAAGTTAATTTGATTACAATTATTAATAGTATATCATAGTAATATCATATTTAAAAGATAATCAAACTTACTTTTTTAAAGTAAACTCAAATCATAAGCCTATCTTAAAGTTAAAATATAATAAAATAGCATGCTAATTTATTTTCTAGGAGCTCTGGTAGTATAGTGCCTAAGGCATTTGACTGCTAACCAGAAGGCACTCCTCCGAAGGAAGTTTGGGCAATCTATTTCTCTAGTGATACTGCCTCGGAAACCCAAGGAGGGGTCGCTATGAGTCAGATCTGACTCCACAGCAAATAACAACAACAACAACAACAATTTATTTTCTAAGATTTGTATCACATTTTACTAAATGAATGTACTAACCAGCTCCTTTCAATTTAATGGCTCATTAATAGGTTTGATGTTTTAGATATGCTTTTAAAATTTCCACAGACTGGCACACCTTATTGAGAATGACTGAGTAAAGATGTGAAATGATTTGAATTCAAAAGGGCTGCATTTCAATGACTTTTCTGGTTTTTTTTTTTTTGTTGTTGTTGTTGTTGCTTTGGTTTGTACTAGTCTCTAAACCACAGATGGTACACTCACTAGTAGCCTGTGGTTGAAGATGGCCATAAATGTGCACTGTTCATTTTAAATGAATTAGTTGTCAACATTTGAAAATCCACAAATTTACATAAAAATTCAAATTTTGGCACTTCTGGTAAGATGGTGGAATAAGCAGACAAGCTGCATAGATCCTCTTCAACAAAGAAAAGAGAAACCAATTGACAGAGATACAGAAGATAATCCTGGAGCCCTGAGCTTTGAAAGGAGCTATGCAGAAGTGGATGAGGCACCAAATAGTGGAAAAACCTGAATGAAAACAGGACCTAAGAATAGGCTCCATTTGCCAAGGATGGCAGGGGCATACAAGAGGCTGACAATGGGAAAGGAGACAGGTGGTGAGTGTATAAGTGTTGCCAGCTAGTACATAGAGGATCATAGTACCCTTCTTACGTTGATAACATCCAAAGAAAACAAAAATTGTGGGCAAGTTACTCCAATGTACAATCACCAGTTAAATACAAACACAAAAACATCACAGTGCCTTGGAGACAACAGAGCTTCACAGTCCACACAAACAAGTAAGATAAAGCAGGAGAAACAAGGGACCAGGATATAGACCCAAAAGACATCCCTGAGGAAGAAGCAGCATTGGTACTCCCTGATAAGGAATTCAGAAGAATTGTATTTAGGTACCTTCAACAGATTGAGAGACAGATCAAAGAAAACACTGACAAAATTGAGGAAAACACAGAAAAAAACCCTAGAACAATTTTGAAAGATAATACAAGAACAAAATGACAATATAAATGAAAAATTAGAAATGATACAAAATCTACAGATAGAAATTCAGAAGATTAATACTAAATTTTCAGAAATAGATAACACATTGAATGGGCAAAGGAGTCGAATTGAATCAATGGAAGATGGATTAGTGAAATTGAAGACAAATATCTGAATACTTCTTTGGAAAGGGATCAATCAGAAAAAGACCAAAACAAAATGAAGAAAGCTTAAGGTTCATGTGGGATACCATCAAGAGGAATAACCTATGTGCAATCAGAATTCCAGAACAGGGAGAGACAAATAAAACCACAGAGAAAACTGTCAAAGATTTCTTGGAAGACAATTTTCCTGGTATGATGAAAGATAAGAACATTCCATTCAAGAAGTCCAATGAACCCCAAACAGGAAAGACCCCAAAAGAAAATCACAAAGACATATCTTCAACAAACTCACCAAAACCAAAGACAAAGAAAGAATCCTGAAAGCAGCATGGGAAAAACAAAAAGTTACCTGCAGGGGGCAACCAATAAGGCTAAGCTTGGATTTCTCAGCAGAAACCATGCAGGTGAGAGGACAACAGGGTAGTACATAGAAAATCCTGAAAGAGAAAAATTTCCAATGAAGAATTATATACCCAGCAAAATTGTTCCTTAAATACGATGGTGAAATTAGATTTCCAGATAAGCAGAAATTAAGTGAATTTATTGAAACCAGACAGACCAACCTTATAAGAGATGCTAAAGGGAGTCCTTTGGACAGAGAATGAACAACAACAACCTACCATTAACACACATGATGACATAACCCAGAAACCAACCTAGTTATGGAAGTATCCAAAGTAAATAAGCCTACAAGATTGTAAACAGGGAACCAGATACATCAATTGACAAATGAGGACAACTACAAACCAAAAGAAGGGAAAAAATTATGCAGCTACAGAACTTCTAAATCGTAGGGAAGTCAAGACAACTGCAAGACAGAACAGACTGTTCTAAACTTGGGAAGAAAATTACAAATTACAGGGTAACCTCAAAGAAAAATGATAAACCTTCACATTAAAATAAAAGAGAGGGAGAGCACAAATATTTAGCAAATACTAAAACAACAGCAATGAAGGAAATGATAATATGATTCATAAATAAAATGAGTTTAGCACAGAAAATTATATGGAACAAAGAAATCAGGAACACCATAAAAAAAGCACATAACAAAATGACAGCAACAAATTCATACCTGGTGATAATTATATATCTGACAAGGGACTTATCTCTACTATTTATAGAAAACTCCAACACCTCAACAACAAAAAGAATAACAATCCAGTTGAGAAATGGGCAGAAGATATGAATAGACACTTCACCAAAGAGGGTATTCAGGCAGCCAGCAAATACATGAAGAAATGCTCAAGATCATTAGCCATCAGAGAGATGCAAATCAAAACAACAATGAAATGCCATCTCACCCCAGCACTAATGGCAAAGTTCAACAAGACAGAAGATAATAAATGCTGGCAAGGATGTGGAGAGACTGGGACTCTCACACACTGCTGGGGGGACTGTAAAATGATACAACCACTGTGGAAAACAGTATGGCAATTCCTTAAAAAGCTGGAATTAGAAATACCATTTGACCCAGCAATCTCATGACTCAGTATATGTCCTAAAGAAGTGAGAGCCAGGACACGAACAGATACATGCACTCCCATGTTCATCGCAGCTCTATTTACAATAGTGAAAAGATGAAAACAACCTAGGTGTCCATCAACAGAAGAATGAATAACCAAACTATGGTACATACACACAATGGAATACTATGCAACACTAAAGAATAATGTAGAATCTGCAAAACACCACATAACAT
>NW_006921665.1:6248351-6249645 GCF_000298275.1 Orycteropus afer afer | reverse complement strand
ACACCAGTTCAACCATTAAAAAAAATTTCATATTTTGAGCTTCTCGGTGAAAAGTGGAAAATATGGCCACACTAGCCCAATTCATGCTTGGTCCAGTAGTGAGTTAATGCTGAGTAGAACAACCCCTGAGGCTGCAGTGTCCATAATTCCCTGCTGTGTATCCCAGCCATCCTCACCTGATCTTTGGGGCTTTGGAGCTTGAGGTCCATACTCTAAATGAGCAAGTTGACCTGTGCTGAGAACTCCAGTCCCTTTAAACTCTGTCCAATGGAGATAAAATCATCCCCATTGGAGATAGTGGTGGTGGTAGCACCAGATACTCCTCGGAAGGAAGATGGGGCAATCTACTTCCATAGTGATACTGCCTCTGAAACCCAAGGAGGGGTCACTATGAGTCGAGTCCGACTCGACAGCACATAACAACAAGAAGAACAAGCTGTCCAATCAGCCCTTGATTCTCAGTGACCTCACACACAATAGAATGAAATGCTGCCTGGTCCTGCACTATCCTCATAATTCGTTGGGTATCCAACTGTTGTGTCGTAGAGTTTCCACTGGTTGTTTTTTGGAAGTAGATTGCCAGGCCTTTCTTCCTAGTCCATCTTAGTCTGGAAACTCTGCTGAAACCTGTTTAGGATCATGGCAACACGGAAACTTCCACTGACAGACAGGTGGTAGCTACACAAAAGTTGCTTTGGCCAGGAGTTGAACTGGGGTCTCGTGCATGGAAGGTGAAAATTCTACCCCTGAGCCACCATTGTCCCCCAATAGTGGTACTAGTGGCATATGTGAAATCTTGGTGGTGCAGTGGTTAAGCACTTGGCTGCTGATTGAAAGGCTGGTTAAAACCCACCAGCTGCTCCATGGGAGAAAGATGTACTTCCGTAAATATTACAGCCTTGGAAACCCCATGGCACAGTTCTACTCTGTCCTATAGGGTAGCAATGAGTTGGAATTGACTTGACAGCAATAGGTTAGGGATGTAAGGCAAAGTGATAAAGATGAACACCAAAATCTCAATCCTCACTTTCACTTTCTCACTGATTTCCTGGGATAACGTTGTTTTGTGAGCCATAAACTTGGACTACCTCTCCAGTATTTAAACTCTGCTTTAAGACTTTTTGTGATGAAATACTCTTTACAATTTAATCAAATTCATCACCTCAGTCTTGGATCTTTTTTGTGGTTTCAATTCAGAGTCACCTGGAATGCACAGATTTCCCATGGCCTACAGAGGGTGAGGCAGGTTTCAGGAGTTGACTGAGAGAGTGGAAATAAAAATGGGTGCATATAT
>NW_006921665.1:6244740-6248071 GCF_000298275.1 Orycteropus afer afer | reverse complement strand
AAAACTCATGGCTACCCCCAAACGGCTGTACAATGATCTCAACCC
The DNA here is from genome assembly GCF_000298275.1 of Orycteropus afer afer. Lineage (NCBI taxonomy): Eukaryota > Metazoa > Chordata > Mammalia > Tubulidentata > Orycteropodidae > Orycteropus > Orycteropus afer. Next base: position 6,248,026 of record NW_006921665.1, on the reverse strand, counting down.
CATTTAGAAGGGTAAAAAGAGTCAAAGCTCCTTTGTGATTCAGAAGTCCGCACTCAAGGAATTTCCCTGGGAATACCCACAGCAAGTTCAGCCAAGAATAGCTGAAACACTCACGGGGTGGGGAAGGGAGCTGCAATGCTACATCTCTCTGATGATGCTGTTTTCCCTCTCAAATTAAACCATTTATAGTCATTTTTTTCCATGAGGTTTTAAACTAAAAAAGGAGAGAAGGAGGAGGTGAACATCTCCAATTTTCTAATTTTTATTTTTTCATCACCTCCCTTTTAATATGAGAACCCAATGTTACTTTCCTATCTCACCTGGAGAGTTAAAGGGATTTACAAGTTCTGGAAACAATTTGCTTCAGTTGTTGTGGTGCTCAGTTGTCTTCAAGTCAGCTCTGACTCAGCAACCTTATGTACAACACAATGAAAGACTGCCCAGTCCTTTGCCACCTTTATGATCTTTTGACATGCTTGAGCCCATTGTAGTTGGCAGAGGTAACACACGTATAAAAAATACCTCAATTTCAAAGGCCAGCTGACCTCCAGCCTGACTTTATCTCCTAAGCTCAGTGCAGTATTCAGACTGTTGCCTGCACAGCATTCTCCTAAACACATGGGCATGTTCAGAATACAGGGCCTACCTCACTCAGGCCAGGTGAGGAAGAGCTCTTCTGGCTTTCTGTGGGGGGACACGGTAGCCTGCCAGAGCCTTTCTGATTCCATCTCAAGCTACCACTTGGGGTTCCAGTTGCAAAACTCCTGTGAGGACACACTGGACCCCGTGTGGATGCAGGGGTGGTCTCTTTAGAGAAGTAAATATTATTTATATCTTGAAGAGCAGACTGGATTACACAATGTCATCTTGATGCTGTAGAAAGGCTCATGGCAGAGCAAGTTTATCTTTTCTTACTATAATCTTCCAGTTTGGTAGAAGTGATGTGTTTTATTCATGATTTTTTTAAAACTGTATTTCAGCAAAATATGTAACTATCCCATTCACCTGTTGCTGTTGGGTGCTGTTGAGTTGGATCTGACTCCTAGTAACCCTATGTGACAGAGTAGAACTGCCCCATAGTTGTCTTGACTGTAATCTTTACAGGAACAGATTGCCTGGTTCTCCCATGGAGCCACTGGGTAGGTTTGAATAACCAACCCTTTGGCTAGCAAAGTTTCTCCTTCTTCCAGTTTAAGTTTGAGCCCCTGAAAAGAGAAAACACACTTGTCATTACATGTCTTACATTCTGTTGAGAGCTCTTCATGAACATTTATCAGTTTGAGGATCCAAATCCCTATAGGGTTGTTGTTGTTATTTGCCGTCAAGTCAGCCTCGACTCATAGCGACCCCTCCTTGGGTTTCTGAGGCAGTATCACTATGGAAGTAGGATTGCGCAACCTTCCTTCCAAGGAGTGGCTGGTGGGTTTGAACCGCCAGCCTTCTGGTTAGCAGTCAAGTGCCTTAGGCACGTGCTACCAGAGCTCCCCCCCATAGGGTAGAGAGTGCCAAAAGCATAGTGTTTTGGTTACCTGGCACCGCTCTGACAGGAATATACCACAAATGGGATGGCTTGAACAAACAAGAGTTTATTCTCTTACAGTTCAGGAGGCTAGACAGACATTGAATTCAAAGTGCTAGGCTTTAGGGGCTGTGTGAAAGCCCTTTGACCTTGGGTTTCAGGTCTGCCTCTTGCTCCTGGCCCAATGAAACTAGACGCATCTCTTCACTCAGGCAGCTACTGGCTGCGGAGGCTAACAAGCCCAAGGGCGACAAAGAAAAAGGCACAGTCCTGATGTTACCAAACTACACAGCAGGCCATTAATTCAATTGAATTGAAAGTCCCAAGGTCGGCAAAGCATGGCAGGCTGCTGAACAATGACATGGCTGTATGCAGGGTTCAAGTGTGCTACAAGCTAGAGACCATTCCTAAAGCTGTTTATTATATATGGGAAGCAGACCACATCCCTAAAGCAGCTATTCAGCTGCTTATGGTAGGGCCCACCATGGAGTTGATTGCCAGTCTCATCATGGGGACTAACTACCACCAGCCGCCCAGCCATTCGACCAGGCCCAACCAAGTTGACACACAAACTTAACCCTCACACAACAGTAATTTCAAACTCTGTAGACTCTCATTGAGGCCCCTATAACCTGCTGGTTGCCTATCCAACTGCATTCACTGTCCCTCCCTCACAACTGCTCATACCTTGGGCTTTTGCACCTCCTCCACTTCCTCTTGACATCCAGGCAGTCTGGTGTCCTCTCCTCATCCATCCTTCACAATCCTGCAGACTCTCCAAGAATTTAGCTCAAATGCCACTTCCTCCCTTCAGCCTCTCTTGGTGGCTCGGGCAGGGGTGACCTCCCTTCCTTCTTCATCTCGTCTGGAATGAGGATCAGCTCTAACTCTGCGTTGTACCCTCCCCCATGCCTATATGTGCCACATCCTGGATAAACAGGGGGGAGGGGGAAAAGGAGGGACAGAAGGGTGAGAGGAGGCAGGTGGATAAGGAGGTGGGGCTACTAGAATCAAGTAAAAAAAAAAAAACTTAAAAAAAAAGCTGTTGCCATCAAGTTGACTCTAACTCATGGTGACCCCCTGTGTTACAGAGCAGAGCTGTGCTCCATAGGGTTTTATTGGCTATAATCTTTATGGAAGCAGATCAGCACGCCTTTCTGCCATGTGCCCCTGAGTGGGTTCACACTGCCAACCTGTACTTTTGTAGCTAAGCACAAACTGTGCCACCCAGGATACGATCTTAATCTAGCTCCTTTGATTGCTTGTTCAAATAGAAAAACACAATCATTCCAGAAATAAACAATTTCTCAAATTTCTAAGGAATTTCCATAATGCATAATGGCATTCAAACTGTCATTGTTAGTTGCTATCAGGTCATCTCCGACTCATGGCTACCCCATGTACAACAGAATGAAACGTGGCCTGGTCCGGCACTGCCATCACGATCATTGGTCTGCTCCATTCCATTATTGCTGTGCTCACTGTGTATTCTAAGTGCCTCCCAACCCAGGGGCCTCACCCTCCAGCACTGTATCAGGCAATATTCTGCTTGAGCCACAGAGTTTTCACTGGTTAATATTTGAATGTAGATCACCAGTTTGTCTTAGTCTGGAAGCTCTACTGAAACCTGTTCACCATGGTTAACCCTGTTGGTATTTGAAATACTGTTGCCATAGCTTTCAGCATCACAGAAAACATATGAGCCACTACAGTACAACAAAATGACAGATGGTAGAATTTAAATACCAAACCCAATATACCAACAGC
>NW_006921665.1:6210339-6242816 GCF_000298275.1 Orycteropus afer afer | reverse complement strand
TTGGAGAAGTCTTTGGAAGCACATAAACATTTAATTTTTAGAAGGTCCCAATCATCTGGCTTCTCTTCTGCTGTTGGTGCATTTTGAAACATGAAAACCACCAACTTCATTTAGAGAAAACGCAGAGGAACTAAATCATAACAAATTCACCCAGGCGCCTCACTTGAATTTCGAGCAAAGCAAGACAGCAACAGTAGGAGCTACAGAGCCAAGTCTCATTTCCGCATGAGAAAGTCAGTAATTCAATGGTACCTGTAACTGCTGTGACTGCTGTGTTTGTGTCTTCTGAACATGTTTGATAACTCGCAACAGCAATATGATTTCTGGCCCACCAGATAGCACAGTTCGAGATTCTTCCTTTCTTTTTTTTCTTCTTGTTTTTGTTTTTGTAACTTTAATACCATTTATTTTTCAGACAAGTTGTAGGTGTACAGAAAAAGTGCTCAGAAAACACAGAATTCTCTCCCTCTCTCCCCTGCTCTCGGAAGGAAGGTTGGGCGATCTACTTCCATAGTGATACTGCCTCAGAAACCCAAGGAGGGGTCCCTATGAGTTGGGTCCGACTCCATGGCACATAACAACAACAACTCCCCTGCTCACACCATTTCCACTATTATTAACATCTTGCATCTGTGGCACATTTGTTCCAATGGATGGGCCAATATCTATACGTTGTTGTTAACTAAAGTCCACAGTTTATATTCGGATTCACTCTGTGTTGTATAATTCTTTAGGTTTCAAGAAATGCGTAATGTCATACAGCCATCATTACAGTATCATTCAGAAAGGTTTTACTGCTTTTAAAACATCTTGTGCTTCATCTATTCATCTCCCCCCACCCTCACTCACTGGCAACCACTAATCACCGGAGTTTTTACCGTCACCAGAGTTTTGCCTTTTTTAGAACCCTTGTTTTTATTTTAATCGCCTTTCTGCCAGGTCCTGGGAGGCACCTTTGGTGCCCGTGTTTGTGTTTTGCACCCACACATGTATACACCTATCTCCTTGTGTGAGGGCCCCCGGGAGCTACAGAGTTGACTAAACAGAAACTTCTAATCAGTTTTCCAGAGTCATGGTGAGAACGTGAGCTTTTCTTCTGACGATCACACTTCTACAACAGTCCTCACCAAATGCGGTGAGAGCCAACATTTTCTTGGAAAACACTACTCAGAAAAGGCAGAGATTAGGCAACCTTGATCTGATCCATTACTTTCACCTGTAAGGTCTTTTCCCAAGGAAAAAAAAATCAGCCATATTGCTTAGTTACATTGCAGCACTCTTTAAAATAAGAAAAAACTGGGAACACTTATGTGTCCAGGAACATGAGGTAGGGTGAAATAATTATGATATATAGTCATCAGACAGAATTCTATGAAGTCAATGTAAGAAATTTATAAGAAGATTAAATGTTAGGGGAAATGATCATGAGGCAAGTGAAAAGGCAGATTATGAAACAATGGCTCCAAATATCTATCTACATGTCAACACTTCCTGCTTGTTTCTCCTTCTTTATTTATATTTTCTAAAATGTCTACAGTGAGGATGTTGTAATTTAAAAAAGAAAGGGTTTTGAAAAGAAAGAAAGAAAGGCAATATATCGTAGACTCTTTTTGCTCACAGAATCTTCTTTGTAGAGTCCAGGTCAAAGTGTCTAACGGAGCCTGTGGCGGGTGCCAGGGAGAACTCGTGGGCAATGGAGGCCCCAGGGAAAGGCTCCTCATGGAGGAGGCCCCTGTGCCCGGAGCTTTTCTGGAAGCAGCTTTCTGACTAGACACCTCAAAAACTTTACTTAGACTCCAGTTCATTTTATGATCATACTTAGAAACTTACTTTCCTCTTTTTTTTTTTTTTTTTTAAACAACAACATTAAAGCAGCATTTAGAAGAATATTTAGGAACATAAGAAAAGATTTCTTTGGTTGAGAAAGGAGGTTAAGAAACTGTATGCTCCTAATTATATTTTTAAAAATTATGTGTGTGTGTATGTATCTGCTCCAATAAAGATTACAGCCCCTGGGAGAGTTCTACTCTGTCCTATAGAGTCACTGTGACTCAGAACAATCATATATACATATATGTGATGGTCTACTCATATATAAGATACAGAGGAAAAGCATATCTAGAAGCACACCAGAATGATAAGAGTAGCTATACCAGAGGGGTGGGATTTGGGATGCTTTTAATATTTTTCTTTAGCTTTGCCAATTTTTTTAAGATTATTCTATGATGAATAGGAGATTGTTCTATACAAATATTACTTGTGCAGTTGTGTAATCTCTACTATAATTATACAATATTATTATTAAGATATTAAAATTATATAAATTATATAACATTTAAGTGTATACTATTTATATATAATTACTTATACAATATTGCTTTCATACTCAGAAAAAAATACAATGAAAAGTAGGCATGTGGATTTCCCAAGAGCTCCTGAGAGCAGCAGGGAGACCAAAATTGCATAAAGCTGAGCAAGACTATTGGATGAATAAGACATTTATGTAGGTGCTATGGCTACTGTCCAAACTCAGACACTAAATGTGGTTACTATGAATTGCATACAAACAGCTAATAATACCACAAAGTCAAATTGATAATGATAGTATTTCTAAATTGGCTCAATGAAACGCTTGGCAACTCGTGCCCATCTAATGAATGGATATCAGAAAGGAAAGCCCATTTTCTTTGTCAGGCTTCACATTAAAATTAGTGTATCTGTTACGTTAGGTGCAAAAGGGGAAAGGACAGATGCTGTTTGTGCAAGTGGTATTTTTCCTTCTCAGATCTGTGCCTGACTAACTCAGAGAGGGATAACAAGTGGAAAAGACCCTAAGACTCAGCAGCAAAAATTATTTTAAACAATAAAAAAATCAAGAAGGAGAAAACAATTTCACACCTTAATACAATGAAAGTTGTTTGTCTAGGGTCTGATCATTTTTCTTAGAGAAATAACAAGACATCCAAATAAAATGGAAGATCAATGAAACAACATTGTGGCAATAATGCAATTGATCCTGCTGTGGTCTGGAAAAATGTAAATAGAAAGATAGCAGGAAGAAGACCCCAGACTCTGTCTAGAAACAAAATACTCAGCCTGTTGTTGCAGGATTTTGAGTGGAAAAGTAGTCCCACTTGTCAATCAGCTAAGTTGCAGGGCTAATGGATTCTGGTGTTTAGGGGGGTCAACACAGAATTTAATTTAACATCTTACAATACACCCACATGCCCAGAAAATGTGGACAGCTTGATAGGGTTCACTGAGCCAAAGAAGCAAGACCCAAACAGTGCATTAATGTATAGAGGAAGAATAGTTGCAATCAGCCCCTTGTGAATTGGACAGAGGACTTGGAGATGAAGCAATTATCAGCCATCGGGGATTAATAGTAAACTGTGAATACCAGGCTGTATATGTTAGGGGCAGAATATGTTGCCTATAGAAAACAACAAAGGACGTTTCTTACTATTAAGTGAGATTAAACGTAATGGCCTGATTTACTCACAAAGGCAGAATTAAATTCAGATGGCAACTTCAAAGTGGACACATGAACACAGGCCACTGCTTACATTTACATATAGCTGGCATAGCTTGGCCTGCGGCACAATAGGATAAAGTTTCTTTGGCCACTTAAACAATTTTCCATTCTTCACTTTTTTGTGAACATCACTGTATTTATTCCCTGATTGCATTTAGTTACTAAGAAGGAGCTAAGAGTTATATTTATTCATGGATGCTGTAATTTTTAATTCTTTCAAATTATGAAGAAAAAAAGCCACAAAAAGGTCAATAAGAACAGAAATTATAATCAGATCGGCACTAGAAAACAGCAAAAAGTGAAACAAAAATACCTACTAAAGTGACTCAGTGTCTTACTTTTTATCTACCTCTAACTTTGGAACTTAGCACTTGAGATCCAAATTTCGCTCATGTGAAGGCAGCTTTCCCCTTACTCATGTTCAGGTATTTGTTACCATCCCAGAGTCCAACCAAGGTATTTTTCAGTACGGGCCAGTTCTTTCCTTGCTTCTTTACTCTCCCCTTCTCACCTTGGAAAAGAAGCTCTCGTAAGAGGTTTGAGGGATATAAAACTGTTAAGGATTTACAAGTGACAAGGCTTTTATTTATTGATAGGACTATCAATTGATGGGAGCTCTGGTAACATAGTGGCTAAAGCACTTGACTTCTAACCAGAAGGCTGGCGGTTCAAACCCACCAGCCACTCCTCGGAAGTATCCTACTTCTGTAGTGATACTGCCTCATAAACCCCAGGAGGGGTCTCTATGAGTTGGGGTCGACTCGATGGCACATAACAACAACAACAACAACAATCAATTGATAGACCTACTGTCCCTCAGGAATTTCAAGTACCCCTGATTTGAATGAAAAAATTGGGCATATTATGTAAAAGACTATCTAAATCTAAAACCTGAGTCTATTTGAGCTCTTTTGGTTCATAAAACCTCTAGCAAATTTTATATATAACATTGATAACAACATAATAATTATATATTGTACATTATATAGGAGCTCTGGTGGTGTAGAGCCTAAGGCATTTGACTGCTAACCAGAAGGCTAGCGGTTCAACCCCACCAGCCACTCCTCAGAAGGAAGACTGGGCAATCTACTTCCATAGAAATACTGCCTCAGAAACCCAAGGAGGGGTCGCTGTGAGTCATATTCAACTTGATAGCAGTGAGTTTGGTGTTTTTGATTTTTATACATTATATGGAGTCCCTGAGTGGCACATTTAAGCACTTGACTACTTACACTTGACTACAACTGAAAGGTTGATGATTCGCATCCACCCAGAGGTGCCTCAGAAGACAGGCCTGGTGATCTGCTTCTGGAGGTTTTCAAAGCCTTGAAAACTCTATGGAGCAGTTCTATTCTGCACATGGGGTTGCTATAAGTCAGAAACAACTCCACAGCAACTAGCAACAACAAGACAACATGTTAATTAATGTACATATTGTATATTATACTCCTCGGAAGGAAGACTGGGCAATCTACTTCCATAGTGATACTGCCTCGGAAACCAAGGCAGGGTCGCTATGATTCGGGATTGACTTGATGGCAGTGAGTTTGGTTTGGTGTTTTGGTTACTCTTTTGAGTCAGAAATACTTCTCCAAAAATTTTTTTTCAAATAGGTATAGTATAAGGGCTTGAAGATTTATCACAAAGTTGCTTTTAACATTTAAAACCAACTAGGAATCAACCAAAATGTCCATCTCTATGGGATTAGTTTCACAAAATTTGCATTGTACATAAAATAAAATGCTGTGTAGTCATAGTGCTCTGGCTCTAAAATAATGGTCTGGGCCTTCAGTTCAATAGATAGATAATTAAGGAAAGATCCTCATCATATATTGTGAGCAGTTTGTAGAATGCATGTATAATATGATCCTAATTTTAAACCATTGCGACTGTATAAAGAAATGTCTGGCAGATCTGACCTGAGCACATTAAAGGTTCAAAAAGTAAATCAGCACAGAGTTTTAGCCTTGTAGGTATAGTGATACATGTACACTGGGCTTATGAAAAATGTTTTTGTTGTTATAACTAACTACGGGGATATTTTTTATCAATAATAATAATAATACATTTCTGCTGAAACACTGCATAAAATTTTTATAGTCTTTCTGGTGTCACCCCCTCTGATAGTGTCACTCAGCATGTTCTGCACCCCCTGCGTCCCTCTAGTGACACCACTGTCTTCCAAGGCTACATAATTTCCTTTCCTTTACATCTTTAGCATCTTGCTGCCAGGAAGAAATCACATATTTGCTAAAAAAATGAATGATCTAATTGCAGTCCCACAAGAACTCTGTGAAATAACTAGGCAGATACTGTTGTTCTCATTTTATAGATGGGGGAAAAAAAAAGAAGTCTGGAAAAATGTTGCCCAAATGTTAACAATGTTTATCTGTTGGAGGTGGAATATGGGTTGAATTTTACTTTCTGGGGGAGGAGGGTACTTATTAATTTTTATTTCTTACAATTAAGAATTACTTTTATAATCAGAAAAAAATATATTTTATTTTTGAAAAAGAATTATGCTTTTAAGAGGATCTGTGAGCATTTTGTAAGGGGTTTTAAGAGCAGACGAGATTTTCTGAGGCCAAAACAAAGCAAAAGGTTACACAGATCCCTGGTGTCTTGACCTCTGCAAAACAAATGTTTCAGCCTGCCCTTGGCAAGACTGGGTACCTGGGCTGCTTGGTTCTACCACTTTTCTCTCTTCAAAGTCCTACTTTAGGTTTCAGAGAATTTATCTTTCTTGTTTTCTTTTCTGAAATTGACTCGCCTCTTAAAAGAACAGGCTAACCCTCTGTAATCTCATTGCACACCGATCTCAAGCCAATAGATTTAGGGAAAAGGGTGGGAGAGGACCAGTGTCTGGGGAAGAGGTAAAACTGTGGAGTAGGTCCTCTGTTTTTAGATAAAGCTAACTTGGGATTGTGTGCAGCTTTTTTGAGCAATTGGCTAATCAGTGCCAGTGAATGCTCTGAAGTTTGCACAAACTGAAGTGTCTGAGCCCTTGGTAATTTGCCAGACATCAAGTGTGACTAAGAAAAATACTCCCCAACAATGGCCCTCCAGGCTGTGCACAGTTTCACTCTGGCCCTCAACACTGCACTCTTTGGTTTCAGTTAATTGCAAGAAGCGCCTCTGTGGGCTGAGGAGAATGCGGGGAATTTACAAGATGGGGGTGAACAAAATGTACTTCACACTTCTAAGGGTTGTTCGCTCCAGCTGAAGGGCCAAGATACCTTCTTTTCCAGAACTGAATGACAGACCCTAAGCAGAATTCCATACATGCCTTTACTAGGTGTTTCTGGAGGCACCAATAGGCAAGGTGTTTTCTGCCTCATGGCACCGTTGGACCAAGGTGGTGCAACAACTTTACAAAGTTACACCATCTGAACTCACTCAAAGGCTTGTTGTTACTTGGCTTTGAGTTGGCCATAGCTTGTGGTGACTCCATGAACAATGAAACGAAGCACTGACTGGTATTGCGGCACCCCCATCCCTTCTGTGATTCACAGGTTTGCTTTTTAGTGGTAGATTTTGGAAGTAAATTTTGAAGACTTTCTTCTCAGTCCATCTTAGTCTGAAAAGTCTGCTGAAACCTGTTCTGCGTCATTGCAACACATAAGCCTACGCTGACAGACAGGTATTGGCTGCATGTGAGGTACCTTGGCCAGGAATCAAACCCAGGTGTCCTGCCTAGAAGACAAAAGTGAATTCTACCACTGAACCCCCAATGCCTCACTGTCCATTCTCCCAGCACAAAGCACCAAACTGAAAAGACAAAGATCTGCAAGCAAAATAAATTTTCTAGATTATTCACAGGTGGACTAAGGCAAAGAAAACACGCCACCTCTTCATTTAATCACCTCAGGTGATGGGATAGCAACCAAAAAGAGACAACACTTAGAAATAAGCTTAACAAGAAATGTGCAAAATCTATCTGAAGAAAATTACAAAATACTCCTGCAGGTTGTATATTAGGCTTGAGCAAATGAACAACTTCCTTCTTGATTACAGTGTCTTAACATTTTCCCTAAGTTAATTTATCAATCGGACGCCAATGAAAATACTATTTTTTTTTTTTTTCCTGGAGATAGCCAAGACGATCATGGTCTTTTCTGAAGTCATGTCCCAAAAGTGGAAATACATAATCTCTCCAAACAACCTGTCCAGGAATTCTAGAAAAGAGGCAACCATTCAATTTTTTAGACAAACAGAAGAGGAATGAAGATAATTTCTAAGATCTTTAGAGCTCACTAGGATGCATATGAGCATTTTAAAAGTAATTTTAGTGTTTTCTTCTGATGATAAAAGTAATGCAGATCCATGTTCAATTTAAAAATACTGAAGTATATAGAGAAAGAAAATTGATATCATCTGAACTCACCTCCCAGAGATAACCATTGTTAACAATTAGACCTGTTTCCTTCCAATTGTTTTCACCTATGTATATAGATTAGAGCAGGTACTTTCAGTTTTTACAAAGCTGAGATCATATCTGTATCATTTAGTTTCCTATGTTTTTGGTTTAATATTCCATCAGAACATAAGAAAATATAGTGCTCTGAGAAATTCTAGTCATGGTGACAGTAATAATAGGTACGTAGGTAGTAGTCATACTATCTTGTTGTTAATTCCCACTCATAGTGACCTCACGAATGTCACAATAGAACTGTGCTCCATAGGCTGCTCGGTGGCTGATTTTTTGCAAGTAGATCACCAAGCTTTTCTTCCAAGGTACCTCTGGGTGGACTTGCACCCCCAACACTTTGGTTTGCAGCTGAGTGTGTAAACCATTGCACCTTCAAGGGACTCTAGTTTCACTATAATTAATATTTACCACAATTGAGATAATGCTCAGGCTCTTTCCAGGGAGCTGAAAGTATTTTATATTTACTTTCCTGGAATTTGATATAAGGAAAAATAAGCAACTGAGACCATCGAAAGAGATGGGATGAATTCTTGGAGTCACACAGTAAAATTATACACAGAGGCAGAAATGGGACATGAGTCTTTCCATATAGTTAAGCATAAGTCACTTTGGGAATTGTGTCCTTCTTTTGACAATAAAACACTAGTTGCCCCTGAGTCAATTTTGACTCATGGAGACCCCATTCATATCCAAGGGTTTTCAGTGGATAATCTTTCAGAAGTAGATCGCCAGGCCTTTCTTGAAGGCACCTCTGTATAAACTTGAACCTCCAGCCTCTCAGTTTGCAGCTGAGCGCATTAACTATTTGTACCACCCAGGGACTTCTGGAAGCAGGAAAGTAATATGCAATACATAGCTGCTACATCTTGGTGATGATGGAGAAGGCCATGTGTGCACATGTACACACATACACACACATATACACGGAAGAACTGGCTACTGCTGCTGCCCCTCCAGCAGTGCTGGGACAGCCGAGGCTGCTTAAAGGCCCTGCAGCTCCATCACTCTTATGCACCCAGGGCGGGCTGACAGTTGAAACGCCATCATCCCTGTCCTCTCACAGAAAGAGCAGGAAGACCAATTGCTCCACACAAAAGCCTGAAGTGCTCGTGTGAAAAGGTCACTAAGTATTGTCATCCTGGGCCCAGAAGGGGGCTGAGAGGGCGTTACCCAGAGAGAACAGCCCAGGGGCAAGATCTTAACCTCAGCCTGTGGTCTAGGGTGCCCAGGGGAGGGGTAAAGAATCTCAAGTGTTAGCCGGAGAGACTTGGGAGTGAGGAAGGCCCAAGGGATGAGAGGCGCCAGGGCTGGTTCCTCAGGCAACAGGCGCAGGGCCACAGGCTCCATAACTCATGCTCCGAGGCCTGAGAGCTCTCATTCATTCTTTAGGCAGGGCATGTGGCAGGGCGGCCAGAACCTTAGAGCAGGTCCCAGGCATGCTCTGGGCTCTGCGGTGAGGCCTCATCCATGATTCTCCTGCTGGGAGGTGGGCAGAACCCAGCAAGTCAGGGTGTCCTTTGTGGAATCCTATGAAACTCAGTTAATATGGGAGCTCTGGTGGCATAGTGCCTAAGGCATTTGACTGCTAACCAGAAGACTGGTGGTTCAAACTCACCAGCCACTCCTGGGAAGGAAGGTTGAGCAATCTACTTCTGTAGTGATACTACCTTGGAAACCCACGGAGGGGTCGGTCGCTATCAGTTGGATCTGACTCAACAGCAGGCGCCAGGTTTAGTTAATATGAAAGGTAGTATTACTAAGCATACTGTTCGTTGTCAAATTAGATAACACTTAATTCTACACTCTGTGTATATAAATGTACTCAAAATGTGGCATTAAATGTATCTGATTTAAAACTAAGGATCCCTTTTGACACAGTGGTTAAGCTCTCAGGTGTTAATCAAAAGTTTGTCAGTTCAAACTCACCAGCTTCTCCATGGAAGAAAGATGTGGAAAAAAGATATGGCAGTCTGCTTCTATAAAAAATATAGCCTTGGAAGCCCTATGGGGGCAGTTCTATTGTGTCCTTAAGGGTCAATATGAGTCGGAATTGACTTGATGGTGAAGGGTTCAAAGACATAAGAAAAACAGAGTGGCTGGGAATCATAGTAGGGTTCTTCAGAAAAACAGAACAAGTAGGATATTTATACAAGTAGTCCCCGACTTATAACAGGTTTCCATCCAATGACTCCATAGTAAGTAATCAAGTCAAATGCCCTTTTTTTCTTTTTTTAAATTTTCATCATTATTGCCTTTTATTATCAGTATTTTTATAAATCTGATCTTTATTTGTCTCAGGGGTTGGAAACATTACATATAAATTTACAGATATATTTCAATACATACATACATCAAAAAATACACAAATCATAAAAATTTACTCCAACAAAGAAGAGTTGGACCACATTGACATTTTGTCAATTGTGGTAATAATTCCACTTGTGGTAGTTTCTGGATCATCTGAATTATCCCTGGGAATAGGGATGCCACGTCTAGTTAGAAAATTAGTGAGAGTTATCTATCTGTTCCTTGTCTTTTTTTCTCCATATATTTTGTGGTAACATCTCACTGCTTCCTGAATCTGCCCATCAATTTTAGCAAAGTTTGGGTCCATGTTTTTAAGCAGCTGAAACCCTTGATTTAATAAAACCTCTAGCTCATCCTTTCACTGTACATTTTTTTTGACACCTTGTCTCCTTCCTCTTGCTCTTTCATTCTTTCTTCTTCAACGTGTGTTTCCTCTTCAAAATCCAGTAAGTCTGATCTGTCAATTTTCATTCTTCATAATCTATAAGCTATTCCATGTTGGTGATACCAACATCTAAATTCAGTATTCTTGCCATATGGATGGTTCTTCCACTTATCTCTTCCATCATATTATCCTGACCAAATATTTGGAGCATATTCACATGACTCAGGAGTTTTGTTTTGTTTTGTTTTTTGCTTTTTGCTTTCCACCTTCCCCTCCCACCCCTGGTAACCATTAAAGAATATTTCTTTTTGTGTGAAACTGCTTTCTTGACTTTCTGCAATAATAGTCTCATTCATTATTTGTCCTTCTGTGATTGACTAATTTCACTCAGCGTTATGGCCTCTAAGTTCCTCTGTGTTATGAGACTTTTTGCAGATTCGTCATTGTCTTTAACATAGTATTCATTGTGTGTATATGCCATAGTTTGTTGATCAGTTCCTTCACTGATGGGCATTTAGGTTGTTTCCGTCATTTTGCTATTGTGATTAGTGAGGCAATGAACATGAGTGTGCATGTATCTCTTTGTGTCATGGCTCTTATTTCTCTAGGATATATACCTAGTAATGGTATTTCCATTTCTGGCTTTTTTTAGTGTATTTATGTCCTATACTGTTTTCCACAGTGTTTGAACCATTTTATAGTCCTACCGGCAGTGTATCAGAGTTCCAGTGTCCCCGTACCCTCACCAGCATTTGTTTGTTTTCTGGTTTTTTTTTTTTTTTTTTTTTTTTTTTTTTTTTTTTTTTTTTTTTTTTTTTTTTTTTTTTTTTTTTTGAACTTTCCTATCAGTGCTGGATGAAATGGTGTCACATTGTTGTTTTGATTTGCATCTCTCTGATGGCTTAATAGGAGCTCTGGTGGCATAGGTGGCTAAGGCATTTGACTGCTAACCAGAAGGCTGGCGGTTCAAACCCACTAGCCACTCCTCAGAAGGAAGGTTGGGCAATCTACTTCCATAGTGATAAAAAACCAAACCAAATTGACTGCCATTGAGCCAGATCCGACTCATAGCGACCCCTTCTTGAGTTTCTGAGGAGGTATTACTGTAGATTGCTCAACCTTCCTTCCAGGAGTGGCTAGTGGGTTTGAACTGCCAGCCTTCTCTGGTTAGCAGTCAAATGCCTTAGGCACTAAACCACCAGAGCTCCCTCCGTAGCAATACCACCTTGAAAACCCAAGGAGGGGTTGCTGTGAGTCAAAATCCACTCAACGGCAGTGAGTTTGGTTTTGGTTTAATGACTTAATGATCATGAGCATTGTTTCATGTGTCTGTTAGCTGCCTAAATGTCTTCTTTGGTGAAGTGTATGTTCATGCCCTCTTCTCATTTTTAAATTGGATTCTTTGTATTTTAGTTGTTAAGGTGTTGAAGTTTTCTATACATTTTAGAGATTAGACCCTTATCTGATATATCATTGATAAGGATTTTATTTCCCAGTCTGTGGATTCTCTTTTTACTCTTTTGATGAAATTTTTTGATGCACTTCAGTGTCTGACTTTTAGGATGTCCCAGTCATCTATTTTTGTCTTCTGGTGTTTGTGAATTTTTAGTGATATTCAATAGTGTATTTACACCATGAATTGAAAACAAACAAACAAAAAACAAAACATCTCACTGCCAATGAGTTGATTCTAACTCATAGCAACCCTAGAGGAGAGAAAAAAACTACCCCATAGGATTTCCAATAAATCTTTATGGAAGCAGACTGCCTCATCTTTCTCCCACAGAGATGCTGGTGGGCTTGAACAACCGATCTTTTGATTAGTAACTGAATGCTTTAACCACTGTACCACCAGGGATCCTTGCCATGAATTATGGTCCCTAAATTTGCTGAACATAATTTAAAAAATAATTGCAGCAGTATATTGACAGGGAACTTCCAGAAATGAAAGCTGGATTTAGAATAAGACATAGAATAAGGAATATCATTGCTGATGTCAGATGGATCTTGGCTGAAAGCAAATACCAGAAAGATGTTTACTTAGGTTTTATTGGTTATGCAAAAGCATTTGACTGTGCAGCTCATAACAAATTATGGATAACATTGAGAAGAATGGGAATTCCAGAACACTTAATTATGCTCATGAGGAACCTGTACGTAGGTCAGGAGACTATTGTTCAAACAGAACAAGGGGACACTACATGGTTTAAAATGAGGAAGGGAGTGTGTCAGGGTTGTTTCCTTTCACCATACTTATTCAGTCTGTATGCTGAGAAATAATCCAAGAAGCTGGATTATATGAAGAATGCAGCATCAGGATTAGAGGAAGACTCATCAACAACCTACAATACCCAGACAACACAACCTTGCTTGCTCAAAGTGAAGGTGACTTGAAGCACTTACTGATGGAGATTAAAGATTAAAGATTACACACCTCAACAAAAAGAAAACAAAAATCCTCACAACTGGACCAATAAACAGATCACAGTAAATGCAAAGAAGATTGAAGTTGTCAAAGAATTCATATTACTTGGTTTCACAATCAACAACAATGGAAGCAATAGTCAAGAAATCGGAGGGCATACTGCACTGGGCAAATCCACTGCAAAAGACCTCTTTAAAGTACTGAAGAGCAAAGATGTCATTGAAGACTAAGGTGTGCCCCAAGTCATGGTATTTTCAATAGCCTCATATGTATGTGAAAGCTGGACAATAAACAAGGAACACTGCAGAAGAGTTGATGCTTTTGAGTTGTGGTGCTGGCAAAGAATACTGAAAGCACCGTGGACTGCCAGAAGAACTAACAAATCTGTCCTGGAAGGAGTGCAGCCACAATGCTGCTTGGAAGCGAAAATGGTCTCACCCACTTTGGTCATGTTGTCAGAAGGGACAATTCCCTGGAGAAGGATGTCATGCTTGGTAAAGTGGAGGGTCAGCGAAAAAGGGGAAGCCCCTCAAGGAGATGGATTGACACAGTGGCTATAACGATGGGCTCAGATATAGCAAGGATTGTAGAGCTGGCACAGGACAGGGCAGTGTTTCGTTCTGTTGTGCACTGGGTCTCTATGAATTGGAGCTGACTCAATAGCACTTAACAGCAATAACAACAACAACAAATTTGGCTCTTTTTTTTTTTCTTTGATGATCTTTATGTTTTTAGGTTTTATGTTCACATCTTTAATTCAACTTGAGTTCACTCTTGTAAATGGTATGAGATATGGGTCCTGTTTAATTTTTCTGCAAATGGACATCCAGTTTTGCCAGCACCGTTAAAGAGACTATCTCTTCCCCGTTGGATAGGCTTTGGCCCTTTGTCAAAGATCAGCTGTTCCTAGGTGGATAGATTTACTTCTGGGTTCTCAATTCTGTTCCATTGGTCTATGCGTTTGTCATTATACCATTGTTGTTGTTGTTGTTATGTGCTGTTGAGTTGGACTCGACTCATAGCAACTCCTCCTTGGGTTTCTGAGGCAGTATCACTACGGAAGTAGATCGCCCCATCTTCCTTCTGAGGAGTGGTTGGTGGGTTTGAACCGCCAGCCTTCTGGTTAGCAGTCAAATGCCTTAGGCACTACGCTACCAGAGCTCCCATTATACCATTACCAGGCTGTTTAAACTACCATGGCTGTGTAGTAGGTTTTGAGACCAGGGAATGTGAGGCCTCCAAATTTCTTCTTCTTTAGTTTACTTATCAGGGGCCTATTTCCTTTCCATATAAAGTTGGTAATTAGTTTTTCCATCTCTTTAAAGAAAGATAATGGAATCTGGATTGGGATCATGTTGTATCTGTAAATCACTTTGGGCAGTATTGACATTTTCACAATGTTAAGTCTTCCTATCCTTGAGTACAGTATGTTCTTCCATTTATGTAAGTCTCTTTTGGTTTTTTCATAATAGTGTTTCATAGTTTTCTTTGTATAGGTCTTTTGTGTCTCTGGTTAGATTTATTCCTAAGTACTTCGTCAGTGGTTATTATAAATGGTATTGGTTTCCTGATTCCCTTTCAGAGTTCTCTTCACTAATGTAAGGGAGTCCAACTGATTTTTGCATGTTGATCTTGAACCCTGCCACTTTGCTGAAACTTCCATTTAGTTTTAGTAATTTTTGGATTTTTTATGTATAAGATCATAACATCTGCAAAGAGAGATAATTTTACTTCTTCTTTACCAAGTTGTATGCCTTTTATTTCCCTTTCATGTCTTATGGCTCTGGCTAGGACTTCTGATACAATATTGAATAGGAACAGTGATAGAGCACATTCTTGTTTGGTACTCGTTTGTTAAGAAGAATGCTTTCAGTCTCTCCCCATTGAGAATAATGTTACCTATACAACAACAACAACATTGGTTTTTATTGGTTTATTACTCAAAGCAAAGAATACCAGAAAGATGTATACTTGTGTTTTATTGACTATGCAAAAGCATTTGATTGTGTGGATCATAACAAATTGTGAATAACATTGAGAAGAATGGGAATTCCAGAACATTTCATTGTATCCATGAGGAATCTGTACGTAGACCAGGAGGCTGTCATTTGAAAGGAACAAGGGGACACTGCATGGTTTAAAATCAAGAAGGGAGTGTGTCAGGGTTGTATCCTTTCACCATACTTATTCAATCTATATTATGAGCAAATAATCTGAGACGCTGGACTATACGAAGAAGAACATGGCGTCAGGATTGGAGGAAGAATCATTAACAACCTGCAATACACTGATGACACAACTTGCTTGCTGAAAATGAGGATGACTTGAAGCACTTACTGATGAAGATTGAAGAATACAGTCTAAAGTATGGATTACATTCAATATAAAGAAAACAAAAATCCTCACAACTGGACCTATAAGCAGCATTACAATAAATGGAGAAAGGATTGAAGTTGTCAGAGACTTCACATTGCTTGGTTCTACAATTGACGCCAATGGAAGCAGCAGTCAAGGCAACAGACAACATATAGCACTGGGCAAATTGGCTGCTAAGGACCTCTTTCAAGTGCCAAAGAGCAAAGATGTCTCCTTGAGGACTAAGGTGTGTCTGACCCAAGCCATGAGGGCAGGTTCTGCTGATATTGATCACTGCCTGTTGTTGATCAGTTGGTGCAGAAGAAGGTGGTGGCCCTCACCCAGTGGGCGGAGCTCTAAGAAATGTGGATGTAGTTGGGCTATGAGGGTGTGGTTGTTGTCTCCCACCAAGTGAGATTAAAAAAAAACAGTAACGTCATCAAAAAATAAAAATAACAAGAGAACAAAATATAAACAGCACAACAAAATAGAAAATAATAAAAAAAGAAAAACAAGAGAAAAAAAATAACTACCAAGAGAAAAAGATAAATGAACATGAGGATGGAACAGGACGGGGCAATGTTTTGTTTTGTTGTACAGAGGGTGATTATGAGTCAGAGCCTACTCAACAGCACCTAAAAACAACAATACTTAGAGAAAGGCTGATTTATTTTAAGGAATTAGTTCATATGATTGGGGGGGCTGGAAAGTCCGAAGTTTATAGGGGAGGTGACAGGGCTAGAAAATTTGGCACTTTTGAATCTGAAAATAATAGCCCAGGCAGGCTGCAAACTCTGTCAGGATTATCTGTCCTGTAGTATTGAAGCCAAATTCCTTCTCTCTCAGGAAACCTCTTTTTTTTTTTTTTTTTTTTGCCTATCAGATCTTTTCTTTTTTTTTTTTATTTTAAGAGCTTATTTTATATTCAACATTATGTGTACATTTCATTCCCCACTTACCATGTCCAACCCTAACCCAGTCTCCTCCCCTCCCTACCCTGTAATCCTCCCCCTGTGCCCCTCATATTTATGCACTCCTGTTTGTCCTGCATTTCCTCAATTTAAATGTTAGTCCTCTGGTGTCCCGTGGTCTATTGCTCTAAGGGATGTATTACCATAGAGTATGTGGGTGCGTCATCCTGGGTTGAGTGGTCTGCGTGTACATCTTGTTAACTATTGGGCCGAGAGCCAGCTCCTGGGGGTGCATTTTGTTCCAGGCACAGAATGTATTCCAGGGCCATAGTATTGGGGTCTCACCAGATTTCATCTGACCAGTAATTCTGGTCATTATTGAGTTTTTGGATTTTGTTCCACATTTTCTCTCCCACTCTATCCAGGATCTCCAGATTTGATACTTTCCTCTCTCAGGAAACCTCTTAAGGGCTTTGATTGGATGAAGCCCACCTGCATTTTGGAGGGTAATGCACTTTGCTTAAAATCAGCTGATTGTAGACGTTAATCACATGTAAAAATCTTCATAACAATATCTAGGCAAGTATTTGACCAAACAATTGGGCATCATAGCTTAGGCAAGTTAACACATAAAATTAACCATCACAGAAATGTAAAGTGAACAAGAATAAAAGTACTGTTCACTTGCCCAATTGTCTCAGTAAGTTGGCTACTTACTGAGTAACCATTGTTCCTGTTTCAGTAGGAGGCTTGGATCTAGTCCAAAGAACACAGAGCCCTGGAAGGACAACATTGAGGAACTGCTGAGGTCTGAGACCCAAGGGGTGCTGTCTGCCTTTAGAGGCATGTGGTATATAGTACTTTAGATACAGGCCTGAAAGTCACACAGCAATTTTTAGGCCTTGGGTAAATTATTTAAAATCTTTATGCCTCAGTTCTTGAAAGGGGTTGTTTTAAAGGTGAAATGTGTTAATATAAGCAAAAAGCTTAGGACAGTGCCAGGCACATAACAAACTCTCAATAAATGATAATTATCATCATTGCCATCTTCATCATCATCATCACTCTAAGTAGTGGAATAATTGGTGGATTTAAGTTTTTTTTTTACATTTCATCCATTATCTAAAATGTCTACAATGATCATGTATTATTCGTAAGATGAGAAAAGATATGATTTTTTTAAGAAAGAAGATAATCTTAACCTTAGCCTAACAAAGCCTGACCCAAGCTATGGTATTTTCAATAGCCTCATATGCACGTGAGAGCTGGACAATGAATAAGGAAGGCTACAGAACTGATGCATTTGGATTATGCTATTGTGAAGCATATTGAACATACCACAGAGTGAACAAATCTGCCTGGGAAGAAGTACAGCTGGAATGCTTCTTAGAAGTGAGAATAGTCATGTTGCCAGAAAAAATCAATTCCTGGAGAAGGAAATTATGCATTAGAGTAGCGAGTGGGTGATAAAGGAAAAGACCCTTGGTGAGATGGATTGATACAGTGGTTGTAACAATAGACGTAAACGTGGCAATAGTTGTGAGGATGGTGCAGGATTGGGCAGTGTTTCATTCTGTTGTACATAGGGTTTCTATTTGTCAAAACCAACTCAAAGGCACCTAACAACAACAATGGAGCCCCGGTGGAAGACAGCTTAGTAGAGTTACAAAGGGAAGAACTTTATTTATTTATTTATTTGAATCAGAAATGCATAGTATTCAGTGAAAGACATCAGTCTGAAAAAGCTATGTAGGTGTGTGATTTCAACTATATGACATTCTGGAAAAGGAAAAAAAAAAAATATATATATATATATATATATCAGTTAAAAAGAAGAAGAAGAAAAATCAAAACCAAACCCATTGCCATCAAGTTGATTCCAATTTATAACACCCCTATAAGGCAGAGTAGAACTGCCCCATAGGGTATCCAAGGCTATAACATTTATGGAAGCAGACTGCCACATATTTCCCCCACAAAGAAGTTGGTAGATTTGAACTGTTGCCTTTTTTTTTTTTTTTTTTAGCAGCCCAGCACTTTAACCACTGCATCACCAGGGCTCCTGACAAAACTATAGACAGTGAAAATATCAGTGGTTGCCAGGGCTGGAGGGAAGAAGAAGAAGGGATGGGTTGGTGGAACATAGGACATTTTTAGGGCAGTGAAACTATTCTATACCATATGATACAGTCATAGTGGACACATAACATTATGCATTTGTCAAAACCTATAGAACTCTATAGCACAGAGTGAACCTTGATGCAAACTATGGACTTTAGTCAATAATAATGTATCCAGACTGAGCCATCTATTGTTACAAATGTACCATACTTATGCAAGATATTAATAATAGAAAGGGGGGGAGAGGGTATTCAGGAAGTCTGTACTTTCTAAGCAATTTTTCTGGATACCTATAACTGCTCTGAAAGATAAAATGTATTTTTTTAATCCTGTTGTTAGGTGTCCTATGTACCATAACAGTATCATACATAATACAATGGTTTCACTGCCCTAAAAATGTCCTGTGTAAAACAGGACCCTATGCACAGCAGAAATCTTAAATTTTAAATCTTATCTTCCTTGAAATGCTTTCATTAATAAGCCGAGGAACTCAAGCATTTGAATTTATATGAAACAGAGTTTTCCCTTTGTAGCTGAGAGAGTGACACAGGTCCTTCCACCAAAACCCTTGAGATCAATACACTTAGTAAAGAATAATATAATCTGTTTGGTCTCCAAGCCTACTATACATCCATGGTAGTTAAAACATCCTAGTACTGGTATAATGACAGACACATGGACCAATAGAACAGAATTGAGAACCTAGAAGTAAACCCACCCACCGAGGCATAGCTGATCTTTGACAAAGGCTCAAAACTCACTAAATAGGGAGGATAGAGTCTCTTCAATAAACGAAAACTAGATACTCATATGCAGAAAAATGAAACAGGGGCCATATCTCACACCATACAAAAATGAACTCAAGTTGGATCAAAGAGCTGAATGCAAAACCTAAAACCATAAAGACCATCAAAGAAAAAATAGAGACAAACTTAGGAGCCCCTAATTCAGGGCATAAATACACTATTGGATATAACTAAAAACTCACAAATACCAGAAGACATAATAGATGACTGGGACCTTCTGAAAATTAGACACTTTGCACATCAAAAGATTTCATCAAAAAAGTAAAAAGAGAATGCACAGACTGGGGGAAAAAATTTGGCAATGATATAACAGATAAGGGGCTAATCTCTAGAATTTATAGAAAACTTCAACACCTTAACAACAAAAAGACAATCCAGTTTAAAAATGGGAAGAGGACATGAACAGACACTTCACTAAAGAATACATTTAGGCAGCTAACAAATGCATGAAGAAATGATCATGATTTTTAGCCATTAGAGAGAAGCAAATCAAAATAACAATGAGATATTCTCTCACACAAGCACTAATGTTGTTGTTAAGTGCCGTCGAGTTGTCTCCGACTCATAGTGACCTTATGTACAGAGAAAGAAATAGTGCCTGGTCCTGTGCCAGCCTCACGACCCTTGCTATGCCTCATGACCCTTGCTATACCTGAGCCCATCGTTGTAACCACTGTGTCAATCCACCTTGTTGAGGCCCTTCCCATCTTCTCCTCCACTTTACCAAGCACAATATCCTTCTCCAGAGAATGGCCTCTTCTGACAACATGACCAAAGTAGGTGAGACAAAGTCTGACCATTCTTGCTTCCAATGAGCATTCCGGCTGCACTTCTTCCAGGAAGATTTGTTAGTTCTTTTAGCAGTTCATGGTACTTTTAGCATTCTTCGGCAACACAACTCAAAAGCATCAACTCTTCTTTGGTCTTCCTTATTTATTGTCCAGCTCTCACATGTATATGAGGCAAATGAAAATACCATGGCTTGGGTTAGGCATACCTTAGTCCTCAAGGAGACATCTTGCTCTTCAACGCTTGAAAGAGGTCTTTTGCAGCAGATTTGCCCAATGCAATATGTAATCCTATGTCTTGACTGCTACTTCCATTGGTGTTGATTGTAGAACCAAGTAATATGAAATCTTTGACAACTTCAATCTTTTCTTCATTTATTTTAATGCTGCTTATTGGTCCAGTTGTGAGGATTTTTTTTCCTTTTTTTATTGAGGTGTAATCCATACTGCAGACTGTAGTCTTCAATCTTCATCAGCAAATGTTTCATGTCATTCTCACTTTCAGAAAGCAAAGTTGTGTCATTTGCATATCACAGGTTATTAATGATTCTTCCTCCAAACCTGATGCCACATTCTTCTTCATATAGTCCAGCTTCTCTGATTATTTGCTCAACATACAGGTTGAATAAATATGGTGAAAGGATACAACCCTGACGCATTCTCTTCCTGATTTTAAACCATGCAGTATCCCCTTGTTTTGTTCGAATAGCAGTTTCCTGGTCTATGTACAGGTTCCTCATGAGTACAATTAAGTGTTCTGGAATTCCCATTCTTCTCAACGTTATCCATAATTTTTTATGATCTACACAATCAAATGCTTTTTCATAGTCAATAAAACACAAGTAAACATCTTTCTGGTATTCCTTGCTTTCAGTTAAGATCCACCTGACATCAGCAATGATATCCCTCATTCCACACCCTCTTCTGAATCCAGCTTCCATTTCTGGAAATTCTCTGTCAATATAGTTGTGATAGTTGGAGCTGTGTGTCAACTTGGCTGGACCCCAGTTCTGTGTGGTTGTTCCCATGATGGGATCAGATGACTGTGTTCTGAGTGGCCAATCTGTTCAGGGGGAGTTTTCCTAGGGGTGTGGTCTGCTTCCAGGATATCCAGGGACATCCTGGGAAGAGAGACATTCTTCTGTGGATTGGGATTCTGTTGTGCAGCCTACAATTGTCCGTGAGTGAGCAGTCCACCCTTTGGCCTTGGAGATCTTGGATTCATCATTCATTGGAGTCAACAGCCGGTGTACTGCCTGCCAGCCTTGAGCTTCTCAGCCCCTGCAGTTGCAGGAGCCAGGGAAAGCCTCCAGCTTGACGTTTGATCCAGGGACTTTGGACTTGCTGGCTTCTATACATTTGTGAGCCATTTTCCTAAGATAAATTTCTCTCTCTCTTTATGGAAGGTTGGGCAATCTACTTCCGTAGTGATACTGCCTTGGCAACCCAAGGAGAGGTCACCATGAGTTGGGTCCAACTCGACGGCACATAACAACAACAACAACACTATATATACATAAGCTTTGCTGGTTTTTGTTTCTCTAGAGAACCCAGTCTAACACAATACTGCTGCAACTACTTTTGAATTATCTTCAGTAAGATTTTACCTGCATGTGATATTAATGATACTATTAGATAATTTTCACATTCTGTGGGATCACTATTCTTTGGAATGGGTACAAATATGGATCTCTTCTAGTCAGGTAGCTGTCTTCCAAATCTCTTTGCATAGCCAAGTGAGTGCCTCCAGTGGGGCATCTGTTTGTTGAAACATCTCGATGGGTATTTCATCAATTCCTGGAGCCTTGTTTTTTGTCAGTTCCTTCAGTGCAGCTTCTTCCTTCAGTACAATTGGTTCTTGATCATATATCATCTCTTGAAATGGATGAACATCGACCAGTTTTTTTGGTACCATGTTTCTGTGTATTCCTTCCATCTTCTTTTGATGTTTCCTGCATCAATCAATATACGGCCCATAGAATCTTTCAATATTGCAACTCAAGGCTTAAATTTCCTCTTCAGTTCTTTTAGCTTGAGATATGCCGAGCATGTTCTTCCCTTTCGATATGCTAACTCCAGGTCTTTGCACATTTTGTTCTAATAATTGACTTTGTCTTCTCGAGCTGCTCTTTGAAATCTTCTGTTCAGCTCTTTTATTTTGTCATTTCTTCCATTTGCTTTAGCTACTCCCACTCAAGAGCAAGTTTCAGAGTCCCTCCTGACATCTATTTTGCTCTTTTCTTCCTTTCTTGTCTTTTAAATGACTGCTTGCTTTCTACATGGATAATGTTCTTGATGTCATCCCACAACTCCTCTGGTTTTCAGTCACTGGTGTTCAATGCATCAAATCTATTCTTTAGATGGTCTCTAAATTCAGGAGGGATTTTTCAAGGTCATATTTTGGCTCTCATTGACTTCTTTTCATTGTCTTGAGCTTCAACTTGAACTTGCATATGAGCAGTTCATGGTCTTTTCCACAATTAGCTCCTGGCCTTGTTTTGGCTAAAGACATTGAGCTTCTACACTACCTCTTGCACAGATGGAGTCAGCATGATTCCTGTGTACTCCATCTGGCAAAGTCCACATGTATAGCCACCATTTGTGTTGTTGAAAAAAGGTATTTGCAATGAATAAGGAGTTGGTCTTGCAAAATTCTATAATGTGATCTCCAGTGTTATTTCTATCACCAAGGCCAAATTTTCCAACTACTGGTGATTCTTCTTTGTTTCCAACTTTTGCATTCCAACCACTGATAATTAGCAAGTCTTGATCACATGTTCGGTCAATTTAAGACTGTAGAAGTTGGTAGAAATCTTCAATTTCCTCATCTTTGGCTTTGTGGTTGGTGCATAAATTTGAATAATAGTAATATTAACTGGTCTTCCTTGCAGGCATATGGATTATTATCCTATCACTGACAGCACTGTACTTCAGGACAGATGTTGATACATTCTTTGTGATAATAAATGTCACACCATTCCTCTTCAATTTGGCATTCCCAGCATAGTATATCATATGATTTTCTGATTCAAAATGGCCCAAATCGGTCTATTTCCACTCACTAATGCCTAGGATATTGATCTTTATGCATTCCATTTCATTTTTGACAACTTCCAATTTTCTTAGAGTCATACCTCATACATTCCATGTTCTGATTATCAGTAGATGTCTGCAGCTTTTTCTTCTCATCTTGAGTCATGGCACATCAGCAAATGGAGGTCCCAAAAACTTTACTCCATCCACATCATTAAGTTCAGCTCTATTCTGAGAAGCCAGCTCTTCCCTAGTTGTATTTTGAGTGCCTTCTGACCTGAGGGACTCATTTTCTGGCACTATACCAGACAATGTTTCAGGGCTATTCATAAAATTTTCCAGTAATATATCAGACAGTGTTTCACAGGCTATTCATAAGGTTTTCACTGGCCAATTCTCTGAGAAGTGGATGGTCTGTTCCTTCTTCTGAGTCTGTCTTAGCAACCACCACAGTACAACAAACTGACAAACAATTTCTCCTCCCTTAGCTATTCCAAACCACTCTACTCACTTCCTGGTCTCCCTCAGCTGCTCCAAACCCACTGTTCTGCCTCACTTCCTTCTGAAAAAGAGAGAAAAAACAACAGATTCTAGCATGAGTGTGAAGAGATTAGAACCATCACACACTGCGAGTGGGACTGTAAAATGGTGCCACCACTGCAGGAAATGTTATGGTGCTTCCTTAAAAAGCTGGAAATAAAAATACCATATGACCCAGCAATCCCATACTAGGTGCATAGCCTAGAGATACAAGAGCCGTGACATGAACAGATATATACACACCCATGTTCACTGCAGCACTATCCACAATAACAAAAAGATGGAAACAACCTAAATGCCCATAAACAAAGGAATGGATCAATAAACTATGCTACATACACACAATGGAATACTACACAAAGTTAAAGAACAGTAATGAATCTGCAAAACATCTCATACTATGGATGAAATTAGAGGCCATTATGCTGAGTGAAATTAGTCAATCACAGAAGGACAAATATTGTGCAAGATCTCTACTGAAAAAGTTAAGAAAAGGGTTTACACAAAAAGAAATATGCTTTGCTGGTTACCAGTGGTAGGTGGCAAAGGGAAGGTAAACCACTAAGTAGAGAGTACACACAACTTAACTTGAGTGAAGGGAAAGGTAAAAAAAAAAACAAAGAATATGAATCATTTGGGTCTAGTGGTCTTGCTATACTGTGCACATGAGTTTTTCCTTCAGTCTACAGCTGTAGCAGCCACTGCTAGTGACAGCTAACCGGATGTGAAAATCCTGTTCAGCCATGGGCCAAGGCATTCAATTTATAAGAAGTTTCTCTAGAATGGAAGACATGGGAACAACAGAAGGAAAAGGATGTTGAACAATGTTTTACTAGCATGGAACCCAACTCTGTTAAGGGTCCCAAATAAGCTGTAATTTTTTTTTTCTCCCAGGATTTTTGCCATTCACATGTCCATCAGATTCACAAAAGTTGGAGGGAAGGTATTTTTCTTCAGGGACTGACACAATATTTGCCATTACCCAATATCTAAATACCATCCCCCATTAGGATCTTAGAGTACTCAATAGTGTGCAGAATATAGTGTCAATTTACCCTGACCCATCGAACACAGAGAGATCTAGACTGTTAAAGATATCGGACACATATCTTGATAGTGCAGGATATTATAATACTTCCTCATTTAAAAAAAAAGGCAGGAAAAGAGACTTGATAAGGCTATTTACAAGGAACCTACAGCAGCAATGTGCTTAACAGGGAGGCACTAAAAACATTTTCTTTAAAGAATGTCCTCTGCTAGGAAGGACAAGGAAAAAAAAAAAAAGAATAACATAGCATAGCATTGGATGACTGGTGTTATCAGGGTAATGACAATTAATTTATCTTTAATAAATATAATGCAAGCAGGAGCCCTGGTAGGCAGTGATTAAGTGCTCAGTTATTAACCAAAAGGTTGGCAATTCAAACGCACAAGCCGCTCTGTGGGAGAAAGATGTAGCAGTCTGCTTGGGTTAATATGACAGTCTTGGAAACCCCATGGGGGCAGTTCTACTCTGTCCTAGAGGGTTGCTGTAAATCAGAATCGACTTGATGTCAACATGTATATATAACACCTGAGACACAAAATTAGAAGTATGAATTTTACTCTTGTTAGACTGCAAATAAATCTGAAGTTACATTATTCTGTATCTACCAAATATCAGAGGGAGAGCTGGTGGTGCTGTGGTTAAAGCATTAGGCTGCTAACCAAAAGTCAGTGGTTCCATTCTACCAGCTGCTCTGCAGGAGAAAAGTAGGCAATCTGCTTCTGTAAAGATTTACAGCCTTGGAAACTCTATGGGGCAGTTCTACTCTGTCCGATACCCACCAAACCCAATGTCATCAAATGTATTCTGACTCATACAACCCTATCGGATACAGTAGAATTGCCCCACAGAGTTTCTAAGGCTATTTATCTTTATGGAAGCAAACTGCCTCATCTTTCTCCCAAGGAGTGGCTGGTAGGTTCGAACTGCACACCATTTGGTTAGCAGTCAAACGTTTTAAGCACTGTGCCACTAGAGATATTGGTCTCCAGAACAGTGAGAAAATTAATTTTTGTTCTTTAAAGGAACCCACTTTAAGGAATTTTGTTATAGCCACTATAGGAAAATAAGACACAGGGCCTAGTTACAGATGTGAATCTTTATCCCAAGAGCAACAGGGCTTCAGTTATGACACTACCCTGCCAGTTGGTACATCTGAGTCGACTGGGGAGTGGAGGTGGGCAGGGGACTGGACCCTTCCCCTTGCCCCCCCCCAAGAAAGAATATGTTTGCTAGTTCATTTTTTAAAAATTTTTATTGTGATTTGGATGAAAGTCTACAGAGCAAATTCTCTTTCTATACAGCATCTCACATACACTTTGTCTCGTGACATTGACTGCAATTTCCCACAGTGCAACAGCTTCCCTCTCACTTCCTCCCCATAGTTACCTCTTCCCTGTGTCCTTCCCTCCCATGTACTCCTACCCCTCGAGTTGTCTCACTGTGCATACATCGCCCTTCTATTCTCCCATGATTGATCTCTCCAAGGAGTGTATCTACCTAATGTAATGTTCAGCTCATATGCCTGTCTTTTGTTTGGCTGCAAGCCACAACAGTGGGTTCAGTTCTAGACCTGAAGGGAAGCTAGGGACCACAGCCTCAGTGGTTCCACCAGGCTCTATCAGAACAGCAAACTTGGTCCTTTTTATTTTTCTTTAATGATTTTGAGTTTTGTTCTACATTGTTCTCCCACTCTATCCAGGATCTCCTACATAGATCCCCCTCCAAGTGACTGACAGTGGTAGCCAGGCACCATCTAGTTCTTCTGGTCTCATAGTCATATAGGCTGAGGATTGCATGGTGTACCAGTTGCTTGGACTAATTTTTTCCATGTGTCTTTGGTTTTCTTCATTCCTCTTTGCTCTGGATGAGAAGAGACCCATTGTTGCATCCAGATGGTCTCTTGCAAGCTTTTATCTCTCTTTGCATCCTACTCGCCAAAGTCGGATACGGAAAAATATTTTTATGTAGTATGTTATGCTAATTGAGATTGATGTCTCATATGACTATGGTCCTCAACCCACAGGTCCAACTATTCACTCCCTTCAGGTAGCTGGCTATGGCCAAGAAGTAACTACAACCTTGTCCCTTGTCAGCTCTACAATATACCTGGGAATTCTTACAGACCATACAATTACACTCGTAGAAACATTGTCTGCCAACCCTGTACATGGTGTTGGGCACACTCCCCTCTGCGTAGACATACCTAAGAGTTCAGCCTGTCTACCCATCTATCCACCTGTAGTTTTTCTTAGTTACTCCCCAGTAAGTGACTTTACTTTTCAGTTAATTTTGAAATCTGTAAGTACAAGCCTAAAGTGAAGCCTCCTCTTCAGATGCTCAGTGCTGGGTGAGGCCCTAAACTTTGCACCTGGCTGACTGTGGAGAACTAGGGTGGTTGCTGTTGTTACCTGTGATGGCAGCCCCATGAACAATGGAGTAAAATACTGCCTGGGCCTGTGCCATCCCCAGATTGTTGTCATCCACAGGGTTTTCACTGACTGATTTTCAGAAGCACATCACCGAGACTTTCTTAGTCTGTCTTAGTCTGGATGTTCTACTGAAACCTGTTCAGCATCATAGCAACATACAAGCCTCCTCCACTGATTGATGCATTGTGGCTGCATGTGAAGTGCATTGTCCAGGAACCAAAACCTGGATCTCCCACACCAAAAAAAAAAAAATTACCATCGAATCAATTCTGACTCATATTGATGCCTATTGGGTTTCCAAGACTGTAAATCTTCATGGTAGTAAATTGCTTCATCTTCCTCCCATGAAGCAGCTGGGGGGGGGTGCAGTTTGAACCGCTGACCTTCTGGTTAGCAACCAAATATCTTACCACTATGCCACCAGAGCTCCTTGGGTCTCCTGCACAGAAAGTGAGAATTCTACCACTGAGCCACCAACATCTCCCGAGACATAAGTCCCCCTAATATAGTGGTTCTTAAACTGTGCTGCACATTAAATCATCAGGAGAGCTTCCACAACCCAGATCCCCAGCCCTCCCAAGATCAATTAAATCAGACTCTTTGGTGTTGCGGCCTTAGGCATCAGTATACTTTTTTAAAATTCCCTAGGTGATTCTAGAATCCAGAGACTCTTCTAGATGAGTCTATCCTTCTCCCAAACGAGATGAAGGAATGAGTAGCAGCAACAATTCCCACAAAGGGTTTGGAGCTTTCTGTTAGCCAAAGAAGGGGCTAGATAATGAGAGAGGAGAGTATCCAAATATCATTCTCTGATGAATTCACAGCCACAGAACAAGCACACAAACCCAAACACCATCTCTCCCCAGGCCAGCAATTCTATCCATGCAGGGCACTTCTGGGGTTTTGATGGACCATCCATAAGGGGACCAAGGTGGATCAGGGCATGTTTTCCCTTCCCAGGTCAGGATGCATCTGCAAGACTCAGTGGACTGTGAGAACCAATTGATTGTCATTGGGGCAAGAACTGTGCTCATCAACCAACAGCCTGTGGCCCCAAAAGCACTGGACACCCTAATCGACCTCTGGTCCCTGCTCCCCAACTACCACCACACAGGTTGCCATTGTGGGCATCTGCATATCCCCAGCTCTGGACATCTGGCCAAGCAGGGCCTCCCTCTGCCTATATCCTCCCACACTCCCCGCCCCTCCCCTCCCCTCTCTCTACCTCTCTTCCCACCCTTCCCTTGTTTGGGGCGGTGAGGTCAGAAATGTTCAACAATTCAACGTGGGAAGTCTCTCTGAGGAAGTACGGGTCATAAATTTCATCCAACAAGAGGCTCCCAGCAAGCTCAGGCTTGTTAGGAAACCTCCCAGCCACTAATCACAGGCAGCCCTAGCAGCCACTGGATGCAGGCTGGGCATGGGACTGAGGGAGAGACAGAGAGTCGTTTAGGTCAATGTGTTTCGGATCATATTTGTGTGTGTATGTTTCCCTCTGCCTCTGTGGCATTGCCTAGCTATACTTAAAACACTTGATGTTGCACAGGTTCTTAAGGGGCATAAATCTGAGAGAGAATGAAGGTGGAGTTTTTCTTTATATAGGAGAGGGATAGTAATCCCACCTGGATTGTTAAAAACTTGTGTTCAAGAAAGGAAACACTTGAATAAGTATAAGGATATCTTGGAGTCCCTGGGTGGGGCAAAGTATTATGCCAAAGGTTAGAGTTTGAGTCCACTCTGGTAGCATAGTGCCTAAGGCACTTGACTGCTAGCCAGAAGGCTGGCAGTTAAAACCCACCAGCCACTTCTTGGAAGGAAGGTTGGGCAATCTACTTCTGTAGAAATACTGCCTGGGAAACCCAAGGAGGGGTCGCTATGAGTCAGGTCTGACTCGACAGCACACAACAACAACAACAGAGGTGCTTCAGAAGAAAGTCCTGGCAATCTACTGAAAAATCAGCCTTTGAAAACCCCATGGAGCATAGTTCTACTCTCACACACATGGGGTAACCTGGGTAAGAAAGAATTCCAACTCGTAATCTTAATGCTGTGCTGAACACTTTACAGTATGTCTTTCCATCTGAGTGTGACAATGGTGTCTAGCAGAAACATCCCAGCCCCTGTTGTGTGACCTTGGTTGGGTCAGTCACTTTATGTGTTTGGTCTCTATGCCCATGGAGGGAGTTGGAGGGCTGGGGTGCTAGATCTCTAGATCCCTTCAGGCTCCAATACCTTTTGAGGTCTTTGGTCCACTCCACTCCAGTCTGTCTCTCACGCACACACACAAGCTGTTCATTCTGCTCCAACCAGGTGAAAGAAGGCTCTGAGTGCACCTGTCTTCATCCCCCTGCCATCACTCAAGGGAAACCTTTCCAGGGGCTGACCCTTTGGCTCGATTGGAAAGTCTAGTGTATTAAGCCCATATCAATACAAGGAGGATAAGCAAAAAACCAAACTCACTGCCATCAAGTCAATTCTGACTCATAGCGACCCCCTTTGGGTTTCTAGGGTGGTAAATCTTTATGGAAGTAGATTGCCCAGTCTTCCTTCTATGGAGAGCTGGTAGATTTAAACTGCCAACCTTCTGGTTAGCAGTCAAATGCCTTAGGCACTGTGCCACCAGAGCTAAAAGGAAGATACTTAAGCCAAATCTACACCTACCCTATGCTAAGATAGACAGGGGGAGGCAATTTTGGGTATTATTTACTCCATGCACTGTTGAGTACCTCCCTGATGTGCTCAAATACATAAAGTAATGCCAACACCCTGAAGGAGTTTGAAGACTCAACAAGGGGGATAATGCTGTGGACACAATAACTGCATGATTACCATTGGCCACTGTGCATCACACACTATTCTAAGCCCTTCCCATGCATTAAATCATGTAAGCCTCATAACAGCCCCCAAGGTAGATTCTATTTATTACTAGCCTTGTTTCACAGATGATTAAGGCATTTGGCTGCTAATCAAAAGGTTGGTAGTTTGAACCCACCAGCCACTCCACAGGAGAAAGATGTGGCAGTTTACTTCTACAGATTTACAGCCTTGGAAATCCTATGGGGATTTCATGAGTCCCGTTCTATAGGGTTGTTATGAGTCAGAATCAACTCAATGACAGTGGGTTTAGAGGTCCCTGCATGGCACAAACGATTAAGCACTTGGCTACTAGGCAAAAGGTTGGAGGTTAGAACCCACCCAAAGCCACCTCAGATAGACTGGCCTGGCAATTTGCTCTCCAAAGGTCATAGCCTTAAAAACCCTATGGAATAGTATCTCCATGAATCAGAATTGACTCAAAGGCAACTAACAACAACAACACAGATGGGTATACTGAGGTGCAGGGGAGTTAAGTAATTTGCCTAAGATTATACATGGTTAAGAGGCAGAGAGGAGAATTAAATCCCTAGCCAAGTTCCAGGGCTCATACTCCAAGTGGTGAGAGGCAGAAAGCAAGTCTTGGACTCTCTGCAGAGATGATATTTCCTGTTGTGGGGACCAAGTGAGTCAAGGCATTCCAGAAGGCATGAAGCCCAGGAGCAAAGGGAGGTGGGACCCCAGTTAGGGGTGGAAGGGATCAGCTGGCGGGTGAACCTTGTCCTGAAGAGAGGCTGTGTCCTTGGGGCATCTTGCCTACCTACTGCTCTTGGCTCAGATTTTCCATCAGGGCCCAGGAGAGCCCTTTTTTGGACAGCACAGAGACCTCTGGGGAGATGGGCGGGACTGAGCGGCTATAGTTTGCCAGCCAGATAAGTAAGCCTCACCTTTCATTCCAAAAAGAAAGAGCCCTTAGGGGTCTGAATAGTTCTGACTAAAAAAAAAAAAAAAAAGAAAAAGAAAATTAAAGATCTAGTGTAGTCCCAGATCGTAGTGTACCCTAATCAGGCATGGAGATTATTTTCTGTAGATGATAAACTAATGCTAAACCCATTGCTGTCAGGTCAATTCTGATTCGTAGTGACCTTATAGGAAACAGTGTTGTTGTTGTTGTTGTTATGTGCCGTTGAGTCGGACCCAACTCATAGCGACCGCTCCGTGGGTTTCCGAAGCAATATCACTATGGAAGTAGATTGCCCCATCTTCCTTCCCAGGAGTGGCTGGTGGGTTTGAACTACCAGACTTCTGGTTAGCAGTCAAGTGCCTTAGGCACTATGCTACCAGAGCTACTATAGGATACAGTAGAACTGCCCCATAGGGTTTCCAAGGCTGTAATCTTTACAGAAGCAGACTGCCACATCTTTCTCATAAGAAGTGGCTGGTAGGTTTGAACCTCCAAACTTTTTTTTTTTTTTTTTTGCATCAGATTGCTTTAACCATTGCATCAGCAGGGCCTCTTATAGATGAAAAAGCATCCTTAGAAAGATAAGCCACAGGTTCTGAGTTTTGATTACTTTGGCCTGGAGCATCTGCATTGTTGTTAGCTAGTGCTGAGTCAGCCCCTGACTCATGGCAACCCCATGCACAATAAGAATAGACCTTTGTGATCCATAGGGTTTTCACTGACTGATGCTTAGAAATAAATTGCCAGGCCTTTCTTCCTACTCCGTCTTAGTCTGGAAGCTCCACTGAAATCTATTCAACATCACAGCAACATGCAAGCCTCCACTGACAAACAGGCGGTAACTGCATGAGGTACATCGGCCAGGTATCAAACCTGGGTACGCCACATGGAAGGTAAGAATTTTACCCCTGAACCACCACTGCTCTCGAGAACATCTATATACAAAGACAAACAGTTCTTTGGGGATGAATTATCTGGATAATTGTCTGGTAGGAATTCCAGATCACATTTTGTCACTGCTGTTCTCTGCATTCCTTAATCAGCATTTTTTGCACATGTTCTAGTCAGTTGGTTGTAAATTTCTGCCATGGAAGCACTTTTCCAGCCTCTCAGAGGATCCACTTCGGGAAGGGTGTCACAGACTCAATGATAATACTAGATGATGATAATACTTCATGATGTCTTACTATACACAAGCATGTGAGAGATGGACACTGAATAAGGAGGACAGAAGGAGAGGTGACACCCTACCTTTACATTTTAAATCAGAAGAAGTCACATTGGCCTGTAGCATTCTGCTCACTCCTACAAAAAGTGTACACTCCCTGCCTTGATAGAACTCGGCACAGGGCTCTATTCATTAATTTTCCAAGTCAGATATCTGCCTGTCATTCTCCGTTGTCTGTCTGTCCTACCTCTCATTGTATCTAGCAAAAGTCACATGCATTTTGTCCACATGGCAAAGCAAACAAAAGCTGCCAAACTGAACTAAACCTGAGTTCCTGAGAACTGAACCATGTCTGAATCTTCAAGAGAAAACATCTACACACCCAAGAACACCTGCAATAGGTATAAAGCACAAATACT
>NW_006921665.1:6206717-6207989 GCF_000298275.1 Orycteropus afer afer | reverse complement strand
AATACCAGGCAGTTTTGACTACTGTGGCTGTATAGTAGGTTTTGAGATCCGGCAATGTGAGACCTCCTACTTTGTTTTTCTTCTTCAGCAGTGCATAAAGCACAAATACTTCTTAATCAAATTATTTTTTTGCATTATAGGAGACCCAGAAAGATGAGACTCCCAGCCATTCCCACAGAAAAGCATTTATGCTTCAGTGTATCTGCAGCTGGGGAGCCCATTTCTTTCTGCTGTGTCACCTGGAAGGCCTCTCACCTGCTAACACTGATGTAGTTGCTTCCTTGCAAAATTACACAGCTCAAGGTTGGCTGGAGTCTATGTTTCCTGGACCCAGAACGTGAGATAACATAATTCTGAGAGATGCTTTCTGCATGAACCAGTTGCCATGGAGTCTATTCTAACTCATGGTGACTCATGTGGGGCAGTGTAGAATTGTGCTCCATAGGATTTTCAATGGCTCGTTTTTTGGAAGTAGATCACCAGGCTTTTCTTCTGATGCACCTGTGGGTAGACTTGAACCTCCAACCATCTGCACCACTCGGTGATAATACTACATGATGATGTCTTACTATACACAAGCATGTGAGAGCTGGACACTGAATAAGAAGGATCGAAGAAGAGTTGATGCTTTTGAGTTGTGGTGTTGGTGAAGAATACTGAAAGTACCATGGACTGCCAGAAGAACTAACAAATCTAACCTGGAAGAAATGTAGCTGGAATGCTCCTTGGAAGCAAGAACGGCCAGACTTTGTCTCACCTACTTTGGTCATGTTGTCAGAAAGGACCATTCCCTGGAGAAGGATATTATGATTGATAAAGTGGAGGGTCAGTGAAAAATGGGAAGACTCTCAACAAGATCAATTGATACAGTAGCTGCAACGATGGGCTCAGGTATAGCAAAGATTGTGAGGCTAGTAAGGGAATGGATGGTGTTTCATTCTGTTGTACACAAGGTCACTATGAGTTGGAGCCAACTCGAGGGCACCTAACAACAATACATATACACAGAGAGACAGAGAGATACACACAATAGGAGGAAATTGGGAATAAAAATACCACAGTCTCATGGCCTCGATACCAAATTAATCTAGATCCAATTCCTCCCCAAATGAACGATGATGTTTCTGAATTCACTTTGGCTACCCTGAAAGCCCCTGCCTTTCTCAGCGACCGGTGACCGTAGCAGGAGCCCCTGGCTCAAAGCTCCATCCTGGCTTCACATAAAGGAAGCAAAATCAAAACACGAGCCAGGGAAGGAAAAAAAAAAAAAAA
>NW_006921665.1:6198126-6206617 GCF_000298275.1 Orycteropus afer afer | reverse complement strand
AAATCCTAAACTTAATTGGCTAGGAAACAGGATTTCTGGGGCCTGTGCTTTCCCAGTTCTAGTGAAGGATTTAGGCAGGGGCACTTCCCCGCCCTCGGGATATGGGGGCAGGGGGCGGGGGGGGGGGAAGAGGGGGATTAAATTCGAGTTTGGTCTGGCCAGTACAAATTGTGTGGCAAGTATACAGTTGCTTTACAGATTGCCTGTGCTTTCATGGTAAGGAAAAAGGGAGAAGGAGGGAGGGCAGTGATACTAAAGGGGGTGGTGGTGGAAAAACTAAAAACAACTTGCTGTTTTCATATGGTTGGCAAAAACTGTTTTGTCTCCGTAACTGTGCAGACTGTCAATGGAGGGCACCATGTAGTGACAAGATTTTCTTTTTTTTTTAAGTGAAGCTCAGCTCACACCCTGAGCCGTAGCCCCCCGAAGTATTGCCACTTTAATTGTGTTCAGTATGATCTACCGAACAATATGTCTTGATACATCTGAATGGCGGTCCAGCGCACGGTCCTTCCTGGCACTGCTGTAAAGCCAGGCCTTGCTTTAGACCCGTTCAGGAATGTGGGTTAATTCGGCCGACCCTTTTTACCCCCACAGCTCTGTTTTTGTGAGGTTGGCAGAAACTGACACGTTTTCTTTTGCTTAATTAAGTTGTTCAGTAGAAGGCTGGTCAAACAGTTGCAGCTACGTGGGGAGTCTGGAGATGCACAGAAAGCCGTGGGCGTTTCCAACATAAAAAGGGGGATTCTGTTATTGTTTGGGTGTAGACGGGTCATTTTTTCAAAGTTACTGCTGCCTGAGTGACCACAACCCTGCACGAAGCCCTGAAAGGACATGAAAGCTGCTTAACTACAACTACCTTGGGCTTGAAAGTTTATTTTTAAAAATGAGTGAGACTGAGGGGGAAAGAGAACATGCAAGAGTGAGAAAGATGGAGCAGTGTCATTTGTGTAGCACTTTATTTCTTTCCCGCCTTACGTTTTCTTTTAAAAAAAGCAAACAGTGGGCTCATTTACATAAGCGATGCCCATATATTATGAGTTAAAGCCGGTAGGAGGAAACACTCCAGTCGGTAAAACAAAACTGATGCTCGTGGAACTTGCCCTGGCGCTGGCCTTCTGGACACAGGAGTGGGACCCAGTCCCTTTTATGCCAGGCAGTGGGGCTGGGAAAATTCATCCACAATGTTCAGCCATTGAAATTCCAGCTTTCGTTCCTCACTGATGTTATGACAACCACAAACAATATCAGTCTCATGGATATTCAAAGGAACTCCGGACCTGATTGAGGCCTTCCAGTCACCTCTCCATCCCTTTATAAGCCTCCTGTATTTCTAATTTAAATCACCCTTATCATTCACATCAGATTACCCCAGGATTCTGTGGCTGTTTGATCCCACCAAGCATTTTCCTTTTTACACATATTGTGTGATAGAAGGAAAAAGGGCCATGTGGATGGAGACTGGGAACTAGGCTTTTAGGTCCCACTGCTAATGATGTTCTTGATATACTATATGATCCTGAGTGAATTCTTATCGATGCCTTTGTACTCCAGTTCATCCATCACAACAGTACTTGGCAGGTACCTACTATACATTTCTGGGCTTAGCTTGCCTTCTTTCTATCTCAGTAAGAAATCAATATTTGAAAAACCCAATGATTATACAAGTACTCTATCACTGAGCCGATAATCAATACCAAGCTTGTTGGTTTTCACCAAGGGCCTTGAACCAGTTCTTCCTGGTTCAGTCATGCTGGTGACGTGAAACTAGAACAGACCTGAATTTGTAAAATGTAGATGAATTGAAACAACAACTGGAATGGGAAAAATTACAGGTCAATGCCCTCCTAGAAATGTAATCTCCCTTTAGAACAAAGGCAGTGTGCACGTTGCACAGCAACCAAATCTCTTAACTGGGAGAGTAGGAAACAATAGTGTCCCACTCCAAGATGGTAGTCAACCACAACACTTTGAATGTGTGTCACTTCCACAGCCCTGGCAAAAATCCAATCTCCCACATCAGGCTTCTGAAAGGGCTTCCTCCACCTCTTCTGAGTTGCTCATTCCAGGGCTTTTCCCTTTCCACTTATCATCCAGTACACCCCCATTTTATAAATTCAGGTCTGTTCTGATTTCACTATGTTGGCCATGACTGAACCAATTTGAAACCCTGGTTTTCACCAACGACAAAGCACAGGCCCTCGTCGATCTGTTGGGCATGCTGATTCTGCATCAGGGTTGCAGGCCTGCTCCAGAGATTTCTGTACACCCTCAAACTCAGCACAGACAAACACTGTATCTGCTTTGACACTAGGCCCTCAAATTTTCCACTACGTCCAAGAACAGCAGCTTTTGGAAAGTCCAAAGATAAACTTTTTCTTTCTAGAGAAGGAACAGACTAGATGGCAAAAGTTTTAAGAATCTTCATCATGATTTTTCATTTCTCTTAATATACAAGAAAGAGTGGGTCATCGTTTCATTGATTTAAGTTGCATAAACTGCCAGATAATTCTGTTGTTGTTATCCGTTGCTATCGAGCTGGCTCTAACTCATAGCAACCTACTGTATAACAGGACAAATCACTGCCTGGTCCTGTGCCATCCTCACAATCCTTGGCATGTTTGAGCCCACTGTGTCAATCCATCTTATGGAGGGTTCCGCTTGTGTTGTTGATCTTCCACTTTACCAAGCACGATGTCTTTTCTAGTGATTGATCTTTCCTCATGATGTGTCCAAAGCAAGCAAGACAAAAAGTCTCTCCATCCTCACTTCTAAGGACCATTCTGGCTATACTTCCTCTGAAATGGATCGGTTCACTCTTCTGGCAGACTGTAATATATTCAATTGTTTAGACAAAAAAATTTCTTTAGTCCCTCCCACCCCATCCCCAAAAAACACATTTTGGAGTGTAAATTATGTGGATCAGCAGTCTACATTGACATCAGTTAATTGTTCATTACAAACAATGCCTGCTTATTCCCCAGACATTGCCAGAGCTGATTATGGATCTATACCCAGGACACCATAGCTCTATATTTAAGTTGTGTATATTCAGGTACCCAAAAATATGCCCATATTTCAAGGTCCTTCCAACTCATAAATAAAGATGGGGAGGTTTCGAAGTTCTGTTTTGCACAACCATTTCAAAAATGACTTATTCTTCTGGAGAACCAAAGGCAAGCTGCACAAAAACTTCAAAATACTTTGCCCACTTCTGGTCAGCCAAGGTTAAGGACCACATGGAACAGTGGTCGTGGTGTCCCTGCCCTTCTCCTCCCTCATCAATAGCTCTAGGAAGGCCCTGGAATTTAAGAGTTTTTCATCAGTCTTTAGTACTGGGGCCAGTTCTGCTGTTCATGGTCACTTGCCTTACCTTCAAAAAGGCCAACTTCAAAACTACGCAGTCATACACACAACTTTTCAATAACAGCTGACTGACTGGTTCTAGAATCTTGTAAAGACACAAGTTGTCAAAGGCCAGTGGAGGCCCAAGCAGATGGGGGCCGAGATGGCCGGGCAGTGAGTGGAGGCGAGTGTCACGCCACCTGGCACTCTTCCTACAGTCTGGAGGTGGTGTGTGTGTGGCTGGCGATTCCCACTCAAGGTGGCAGGCTCTCTTCCCCTTTCCAATTCCCTGACAGCTAGGGCAGACTTTTCTTTGGCTTTTTAAAATCCAGGACACACTATTTCTCCACGTCGCCAAGTTCCAGCTGCTAGAGAGAGCCGGCCTTGCGCTCTGTTGCCCCACCACCAACATTATGTCTTGCCACCCAGGGAAACAGAAAGCCTTCCTTGAGGCGGGCAGGCCCACAAGAGTTTGGAGACAGCGACTTGGGTCCTGGAGACAGAGGGGTGGATTCACAAGGGCTGGCCAGGAGCCATCCCACTATCCCTGGCACTCGTGGTTCCACATGGAGTGTTGAGGCTCTTCAGGACAAAGAGAAGCGTTTTTCACCAGCCCCACGTTCTGCTGACAAATGCATAATAAACTGGCAGAAAGCAACCAAGCAGCATTTCAAAACCCCCAGTTACAGGGGAGGCCGCAACGGAGAGGGGATGGTCACTTTCTGCAGGTGTTCGGCCAGTGTCCCTGCATTTGCATGCATTTGCATAGACTGTCAAACAGTTGGCGGACAGAAAGTCTGAGGAGGTCTGGACACGGCCCAAACCTGTCAGTGCCTTTCTCCTTGCCAGTCAAGGTTGGCTTTGGCTGCAATTAAAGAAGGAAACGAATACTTCTGACATTGCAATATACCCAGCCACAGCTGGGCGAAGTTGAACGGAAAAGTATGCTTCAATTAGAAAGACAAGATGCATGCTGGAAAGAAAACTAAAAATAATTAAGGTGGCAAATAATAAGTAAATGCTCAGAAAGAGACACTGAACTAATTCTTCAAAGGGAGAAAATATTTTGTAATCCTTGCATGTTGCTGGGCTGTTGTTGTTACTGTTATTATTGTTGAGGGTGTTACTGTTGTTACTTGTCTATTGTCATTGTTGATATCATTGTTGTTGTTGCTGTTATGGTTGTTCTTGTTGGGGTAAGTGAGCAGATTCCCCAACCCCAGTGTATGAAGCCAATTCAACTCGTTCGAGGGGCTTGCTAGACACTGTGCCTTCTATTCCCAGAGCTTTGGGAATAATCTCAGGCAGAAGGGAGGAAACAAATTCCGAAACTGTATTTCCATGGCACACACTCTACCCTGTAAAGCTCCACTGTGCTTTTCAGGGTTGACAAATAGGTAGCAGTGGTTTGGTGGGGGTGAGAACGTTGGAGGAGGCCAAGCACAAATGTCATGTTGTTCCCCTACCCCAGACCACAAGGATTACAGATCATATTAGCATATGGATTGCGGTGGGAAAGGAACAGAAATCAGAGCCTTCACTACTGTAAGAGTGAATGGGCTCAAGAGACAGAGGGGGCGGGGAAGGAGGGAAGCCGGATAGAAAGGTGATGGTGGTTGTCATTTTTGAACACATGCGATTTATATTTTTGGAAGCCTGCATCCTTCTGAGATGTGGTTTTACATATTCTTTTAGCGAGACCTAACAATTTATTAAATACTTCATCTCTCCACAGTGGTGGGCACTAGAGTTTCATGAGCAGCAGACAATAGATTCTGTTTATTCGCCAACAATACAGACACTGTTTTACTCTGGACTGCAAGTGGCTGAGCCATCTGGCTCATATCTCCACAGTAAAACATTGTCTGTGACACAAAAAATGACTCCATCCCCAGGACAAACTAGTGTGACCTCTAAATAAAGCCTTCCTCTGAAGCTATGATATCACACTGCACAGGGGACACCAGCACAATTGAATCTGGTCACCAAAAGCCCAAGTGAGATAGGACTGTGTAAATCCAATTTTATAGGAGACTTTTTGTCCTCCGTGGCAAACCATCCAGATCCGACCACAGCACTGAAACATCTTTTTCATTCACCCCTTGGGACAACAGTGCAGTTCTATTTGGGAGTTGGCAGTCCTCTTTCTCCGGCGCCCGACCCAGGAAGCACACGTCCATTTCCAGAACGGCACCTGCAGCCTTTGCTTCCAACAACGTTGCACTGATGGGTTCCCACCTGCACCAGCCTTTTTTCTGATATTTCTGAAACAAGTGGCTCTTTCTCCTCCCTGCCAGGGATAAGGCCCAAGTTTGCCAGCTTCTTCACAAATAGCCCAACAAGTCACTCACAGCATTGAGCCACCTGAATGCCTGCTTCACGAGGCAAACAAGCACACACATGCACACACACACACTCACTCCCCAGCACCCTGTCCAAGAAAGGGCCCATTTCAGTGGAAGACGTGTCATTCTCCGGAAAAGACCCAATTCACTTTCCAGTGTCTAGGCATTTGTGTGGCTGTTTGGTGGGAAAATTTCATTACAGAAATTGAGACATGATGCAGAACAGACCAAAGACAAAACTGCCTTGGCTTAAGCATTCTGCCTGTTCCAACTTCTGTTGGTTTGGTTTGGTTTTCTGAAGAAAGAAATATACATTATACATAGAATGCTTGCAAAATAAGATCTCTGAAAGCTTTCCAAATGCAAGAAAACATTAGACCATTGTGCAGCCAGAGCCACCTGAGGCAGTGACTCAGGTGGCACAGTGATAAAAGCACCATGTTTGGGGTAAGGTGGAGGAAGCCAAATTTTTACATGGACATTTACCAGCTCTATGGTCTTAGGCATCAGGCAGTGGTGGTTCAGTGGTAGAATTCTTGCCTTCCACAGTGGAGTCTTGGGTTTGATTTCTGGCCAACATACCTCATGCAGAGCCACCACCCATCAGTCAGTGGAAGCCTGTGTGTTGCTATGATGTTCAGTAGATTTCAGTAGCTCTACCAGATTAAGACAGACTAGGAAGAAAGACCTGGTGATCTACTTCCAAAAATAAGCCAATGAAGACCCTATGGATCACA
This sequence comes from Orycteropus afer afer, assembly GCF_000298275.1. NCBI lineage: Eukaryota > Metazoa > Chordata > Mammalia > Tubulidentata > Orycteropodidae > Orycteropus > Orycteropus afer. Next base: position 6,200,190 of record NW_006921665.1, on the reverse strand, counting down.
AAAGTTTAATGCACAACTGATCATGGGGATGGCACCGGACCTGGAAGTGTTCCATTGTACATGAGGCAGGGGCTGATTTGACACAGAGAACAACAACAACAACACAGTCTCAGGCAAATTACTTAATCTCTCAGTGCCTACTCCTCATTTGTCAAATGGAATAACATCTTTTTCACTGGAACTGTGTTCTTCACTTCTTGGAGAAGGACATCACGCTTGATAAGACAGAGGGTCAGTGAAAAAGAGTAACCAGCCCTCAACAAGATGGACTGACACAGTGCCTGCAACAACAGGCTCAAACATAGCAATGATTATGAGGACCAGGCAGTATTTCATTCCATTGTAGTAGGGTTACTATAAGTTGGAGAGCATTCAATGGCACCTAACAATATTTGGAGAATGTGCGAAAAGTGCTTAACACAATGCCTGGCATATAAACCAAATCAAACTAAACCCACTGCCACCAAGTCATCTGTGACCCTTAACAACCCTTTAGGACAGAGTAGAACTGCCCCATAGGATTTCCAAAGCTTTACAGAACATATTGCCTCATCTTTCTCCCACAGAGTGGCTGGTGGGTTCAAACGGCTGACCATTTGGCTAGTAGCTGAGTGCTTTAAACACTACACCATCAGAGGGTTTAATAAATGGTAGCCATAACAATAATGATACTAGATAATGGTTGTAGCACTTCTATGATTCCTGGTTAATTTCAGTAGAAAAATAGCATCCAAGCCATCAGTCATCCATTTAAATAAAGCATTGGCCTTTAATAACCATGGCACTTAATACAATCATGGTTATTTAATATAAACACAAATTATTTGGCAAAATTGAGTTAGAAGCTGTTCTGTGCTAGTTGGCTTGTTCTTTGTGCTACTTCTCAGATTGGACCTTTCATACACAAAACTTGCCAAATTGTACATTAAGTTATTTTTGTAACAACCATATTTAATATAATAATAATGAGGAATTACATTCACAATAGTCATATTTTAGGTGTAAAGATATTGGTGGTGGATTGATATCTTAAAATTCTATAGTTTTTCTTCCTTAATTCTTACCAATCCCATGAATTTTAATTGTTTGCAATCCATTTAAGAGTAATCTTTGCCCTTGCGCTTGTAACAGGCTGATTCTAGAAATGAAGCTGTTTGGTTGAAATGGTGAACATTTATTTTTCTCAGAGAATAAGTGGTTAATTGAGAGGTCACAATCCTGACCCAGAGCCTGGGGAACAATTCTTTGTAAAAAAAAAATGACTGCAAATGCTACATTTAATCAACTGTAAGCTGGCCTGTGGACCCTTTACAATCCAAACTTTGTAACAAGTATGAGAATCAATTTTACAAGATATGCCTATGGCTTTAATTACCATCCATATGTCCAGAGCTCCTCCTGACATTTCTGTAGAAATGTACAGTGCTTCTAGAATATCAAAGCTAATGGAAATCTCCATATGGAAAATCTCCCAGACGTTATACTGTTGGAAGAATGAATTTCAATACATATGCACAAATCTCCATTTCTGTTTTCTTAGTTTAGTTTTTTATTTTCTTAATTAATGCTTAAATGTGCAGATGGCTATTTCTATGAATCCTGGTTATTTTCAGTAGGAAAGCTATTCCCAGGGTAACAGTAAACTATTAAAATAACACTGACCCTTGGCCCTGGGGCCCATAGGAAGTCAAGCTAAGGACAAATAAGACTGTAATTAAACTTAGAAATATATCTTTGGGATGGGAGGGCAGGGTTGAGTCCTCTAATACACTGTTGGTGGCAATATTGATTGAAACAACTGTTTTAGAGAGTAACCTGGCAGTCTCTACCAACACTTAGCACACTCTCTGATCCAGAACTTCCACTTTGGGGACTATATCCTACTAAGTTTGATGGTGAATAAGGAAGACCGAAGAAGATTTGATGCTTTTGAGTTGTGGTGCTGGCGAAGAATGCTGAAAGTACCATGGACTGCTAAAAGAACTAACAGATCTGTCCTGGAGGAAGTAAGTGCACCTGAAATGCTCCTTGGAAGCGAGAATGGCCAGACTTCGTCTCACCTAC
>NW_006921665.1:6168767-6198026 GCF_000298275.1 Orycteropus afer afer | reverse complement strand
TGTAAGAAGGGACCATTCCCTGGAGAAGGACGTCATGCTTGGTAGGGTGGAGGGTCGACGAAAGAAGGGGAGGCCTTCAACAAGATGGATTGACATGGTGGCTGCAATGATGGGCTCAAGTATAGCAGGGATTGTGGGGCTGGCGCAGGATCAGGCGGTGTTTCGTTCTGCTGTGCATGGGGTCGCTATGAGTCGGAAACAACTCGATGGCACTTAACAACAACACATCCTACTACGTTACTTCCTTAAGTGTGCAAGGACCTATGCACCAGGAATGTTATTATTTGTCAGAGTGAAAAATAAAATGTTCACCACTAGGGGACTGATTGGATGAATTATGGTGCATCCAATGAAAAGAATAAACTAGAGCCATGTGTGTGTTGTAGTTGTCGTTGAGGTAATTGAGTCTACTCTGACTCATGCCAATCTTAGTTATAACAGAACTAAAGCCCAGTGCTGATCCATCTTCATGGTCATTTGTATGTTTGAGTCTGTTACAGTGATTGTGTCAATTCATCTCACTGAGGGTTTCCCGTGTTTTCACTGACCACTTATTTTGCCAATCATAATGTTCTTTTCTAGTGATTGGTCTTTTCTGATGATGTATCCAAAGCAAGCAAGTTTAAGTCTCAGCACCCTCACTTCTAAGGAGCATTATGGTTTTACTTCTAGGGAGCTCTGGTAGCATAGTGCCTAAGGCACTTGACTGCTAACCAGAAGGCTGGTGGTTCAAACTCACCAGCCACTCCTCAGAAGGAAGGTTGGACAATCTACTTCCGTAGTGATACTGCCTCGGCAACCCAGGGAGGGGTCGCTATGAGTCGGGGCTGACTCCACGGCACACAACAACAGGGTTGATTTGTTCATTCTTCTGGCAACCATCTACACTTACACCTATATTTATTTACACATAAAATTGTCAAAGAGCTCACTCCAAGCCATCCAAAGGATAGAGGAGGACATTTAATATTTACAGCACATCTTTTGGTATCATTAACATTTTAAACCAAAAATCTATAATCATTTTGTACTTTAAAATGAAGGTATGTGAAAAATACATTTCCCTGTAACTGTTCATTGTCAGTTGATGTCGTTGGCATACCAAAAAAACCAAACTCACTACCATTGAGTCAGATCCGACTCATAATGACCTCTCCTTGGGTTTTCGAGGCTGAATCTCTACAGAAGTAGATTGCCCAATCTTCTTTCTGAGTAGTGGCTGGTGGGTTTGAACCACCAGGCTTTTGGTTAGCAGTCAATTCCCTTAGGCACTGTGCCACCAGAGCTCCCTGTCCTTGGCATAGGGGACATCAGGGACATCAACTTTATAAGAGAGAAGGGAAGGGTGAGTTGGCCAACAAGACTTCCTGGATGTCCACTGTGAGAAGGGTTGATGCCAAAGGCTGAAGGAGTTTCAGACAAATAGGTAAAAGAATCCCCTTCTTAAGGTGCTTACTTTGGCATAAATAAGTCTGTGGTTTAAATATGTATATGAAGGAATTGGATTATTGGGCTTAACCCAGTTGTAGGGTTTTAATGGTTTATTTAATGTTGATTTCACAATAACAATACAGGGGATAAAAGACTTTAAAGGCTAAAGACTTTTAGCTCAGGATAAAGATCCCTGATGGAACATTGGTTAAGCACTTAGCTGCTAAACGAAAGGTTGGCAGTTCAAACATACCCAGTGACTCTGTGGGAGAAAGACCTAGTGGTCTTCTCCCATAAAGATTATAACCTAGAAAACCCACGGGAACAGTTCTGTTCTGTCACATGGGATCACTGAGACTAAATCAACTTGTTGGCACCCAACAACAACAACACGGGGCCATCTCTGTCACTTACTACCTGTGAAACTTTGGTAAGCTACTTATTTTCTCTCGGCCTCAGTTCCCATCTCTGTCAAATGGGGATAACAGTATTATTCACCTCACAGTTTTGATGCAAAGATTGAGATTATCGATGTAAAGCACTTCATACAGAGCCTAGTACTTACCAGGTACTAGGAATATGCTGTGGATTCAAGTATATAGATTTAGCTATTACTATTTTTGTTGTACTTGACTGCTAACCAGAAGGCTTGTGGTTCAAACCCACCAGCCACTCTTTGGAAGGAAGATGGGGCAATCTACTTCTGTAGTGATACTGCCTTGGAAACCCAAGGAGGGGTCGCTGAGTTAGGTCTGACTTGATGGCACATAACAACAACAACATTTTTGTTGCTCTTATTATTATTCTCACAACTAGTTTAGTTATCCAACCTCTGCCTGTCCTGAAAAAGGGACAGCACGATGTAACGTACTTTTCTGAGGATATTTCTGACTCATGTTAGTTAAGTAGGCATGGGTTTTGAGTTATTCCACCAACAAGAGATTTGTGCTTAACTAACCACACTCTGCCCACACCTTGGGTGTCTCAAAATAAACATTTTCAACATGGAAAACTGAGGTTAGGGGTCTGTGGACTTGGAACAAAGGCAGAGTCACTTGTAAATGCTGAGACAGAAACAGGCAATTGTTGAACTGAGATGTCATGGTCATTGTAGTTAGTTGCTATTGAGTTGGCTCCAAGTTTTGATGATCCCAAGTACAACAGAACAAAGCATTGGATGGTCCTGTACCATTCATGATCACTGGTAGGTTTGAGTCCACTGCTGCAACCATTGTACATTCTGAGTGCCTGTAATCTAGGGGCTCATCTTCCAGCACTGTATCAGACAATGTTCTGTTGTGATCCATAAAATTTTCACTGGCTGAATTTCAGAAGTAGATCATCAGGCCTATCTTCCTAGTCTCTTTCAATCTGAAAGCTCCACTGAAAGCTGTCTACCATGGGTGACCCTGATGATATTTGAAATACTTGGAGCATAGCTTCCAGCATCACAGCAACACACAAAATACTCTGAATGCAGCTCCAGGCCCACATTCTTGTTTTCAGCCACATTTTTATGGCTCTGAAACTTACTACTGGTGACAGTTTCCCAGAAAACGAGAGAGATAAAGCTCATACTTGTTATGAAAACTAACACATGTATAGGCACGCTTTTTCTGCAATACTTTATAAACAAGAAAGGGATTTTTCCTATTCAAAATGACCCTGAAGCTCTCTGGAGTGAATAACTTGCCAAGGGCAACCAGCTAACTGCTGACAGAGGCCAGCCAGGCCAAAGAGAATCTGGGTCTCTGGACTTTCAGAGCAAAGATCAGCACCCTGGTGAAGCAATATCAAGTTATTCACTCACCCTAATGCCTATGTTGGCCAATGGAAACAAGAGTCAAGATGCAGATATGACTAGAGGGCTCTGATCCTTCTAAGATGGGTTCTAGCACTGGGAGACTTTTCTGAAACTCTTTCTGAAACCTGGGCATTGTAGGGGAACATCCACAGAATGAGGAAATGAAGGAATTTATAAATTGTTCATTGAACTAAGAAGCCCTGGTGGTGGAGTGGTTAAGCCCTCAGCAGTTAACTAAAAAGTCAGTGGTTCAAATCCACCACCTGCTCTGCAGGATAAAGATATGGCAGTCTGCTTCCATAAGGATTACAGTCTTGGGAACCCTGTGGTGCAGTTTCACTCTATCCTATAGGTTTGCTAAAGAGCTCTGGTGGTGTACTATCTAAGGCATTTGACTGCTAACCAGAAGGTTGGTGGTTCAAACCCACCAGCCCCTCCTCAGAAGGAAGATTGGGCAATCTACTTCTGTAGAGATACCACTTGGAAACCCAAGGAGGGGTCGCTATGAGTAGGGACTGACTTGACAGAAGTGAGGTTTTTTTTTTGTTTGTTTGTTTTTTTTCTTTTTTTAAATAGGGTTGCTATGAGTCAGAATTGACTCAGTGGCAATGGGTTTGGTTTTGATTTTCATTGAACCAACCAATTATATCCCATATGTAATGAGATAAAGCCAATGTAGCATGGCTGGCCAGGGACTTAGAAGCGTGTGTGAGATTTAATTCTGCATTGTTGTTGTTAACTGCCATAGACTCAGCCTTCAAACTAATATACAACGGAACAAAATGCTGCCCGACCCTGCACTACCCTCATGATCATAGGGTTTTCACTGGCTGATTTTTGGAAGATCACTTACCAGTGTGTTAGTCCACCTTACTCTGAAAGTTCCACTGACACTTGTTTAGCATCATAGCAACACACAAACTTCCATTGACAAGTGGTGGTGGCTATGCATGAGGTACATTGGCCAGGAATCAAATTCAGGTCTCCTGGATGGAAGTCAAGAATGCTACCACTGAATCGCCCCTGTCCCCAAGTTCCATATTACTCAACGGTAAAGAGAAATGAAGTTCTGATACATGCAATGAAATGGATGAACCTTGAAAATATTATGCTGAGTGAAACAAGTTAATCACAGAAGGGCAAATATTGTATGATCCCACTTATGTAAAATAACTAGGTGAGGCAAATGTAGCAGGAGCTCTGATGGTGTAGTGTTTAAAGCATTTGGCTGCTAACCAAAAGGCCGGTAATTTGAACCCACCACCTACTCCACAAGAGGAAGATGAGGCAATCTTCTTCCTTAAAGATTTACAGCCTTGGAAACATTGAGGCAGTTCTACTCTGTCATATAGCGTTGTTATTAGTTGGAATCAACTCAATGGCAGTGGGTTTAGTTTTGGTTTTGTGTGTGTGTGTGTGGGGGGGACGTTGGTTAGGCAAATGGGTTGTTGTTGTTGCTAAGTGCAGTCGACTCAGACCCGAGTAATGGTGACCCCTCCTTGGGTTTCTGAGGCAGTATCACTACAGAAGTAGATTGTCCAACCTTCCTTCTGAAGAGTGGTTGGTGGGTTTGAACTGCCAGCCTTCTAGTTAGCAGTCAAGTGCCTTAGCCAGGGGCTGGTAGGAAGAGGAATCATTACTTAAGGGGACACTGGACTTTTATTAAGGGTGATGGAAAATTTGGAGAGTAGTGATGGTTGCACAACAAGGTGAACAGAAATAATGTCACTGAATTTGCTCATTTAAAACTATGTTGAAATAGCAAATGTTTTGTTATATATGTTGTCACCACAATTTAAAAAAAATGTAAAAAAGAAAAAAAAAATTTTGAATCCATGCATGTTTTATTAAAAAAAAAAATTATATCTCACTCTGAGAAAGGAAGGGAGGACAATGAGCAATCAGTGTTGGCAAAGAAGCTGAAGAGGAGGGAAAAGGAAAAACTCATGATAAACCTCCCTGGGATCCCAAGAAGGTGCTCTGACTGCGGCAGTGGCAAGTGTTAGTGGTCCCTGGCCAAAACGGAATGGGGGTGTTATGAGCTTCTGAAGAGATACAGCAAGGGTGCAGGGGGGATTCAGAGGGGCAGGAAACCCCCAATACTCCTTCCTTCCTTGCAACAGCCTCCTGTCTCACATAGCTATGAGTTTGGGGCAGGCTTTCTACCCATAAAAGTGTCAGGGTTTGGTTAGAGGACAAAGGGACATGAGGGGTGTCTTAGTTTCCTTGTGCTGCCATAACAGAAAGACCATAAGTACACATAAGTACCCACTGCCGTCAAGTTGATTCTGACTCATAGTGACCCTATTAGGACAGAGTAGAACAGCCCCATAGGGTTTCCAAGGCTATAAATGTCTGTGGAAGCAGACTGTCATGTCTTTCTCCTGTGGAGTAGCTGGTGGGTTTGAAGTGCCGATCTTTCAGTTAGCAGCCAAGCACTTGAACCACTGTGCCACTAGGGCTTCTATACCACAAATGAGTGGCTTTTAAAGAACAGAAATTTATTTTCTCACAGTTCTGAAGGCTAGAAGTCCAAATTAGGGATTTGGCCATGTTGATTCCTTCCTTGTTGGTAGCCTTGGCCATTTCTTGGTTCCCTGCTAATCCCAACATGCTGTCTGCCTTCTCCTGTGTGCGTGTGCGTGTGCATGTGTGCTTATGTCTAATCTGCTCTTTTTATAACTCAGAAGTGATTAGGTTTAGAACACACTTGGGTTGATCTAATTAATATAACAAAGACAACTTTATTTACAAATAGGATTACATTCAGAAGTATGGGGGTTAGGATTCTAACACATATTTTGGGAGGCATAATTCAATCCACAGCAAGGGGTCACATACTATGAGTTAGAAATCACCTGACTCTGTCCTCCATGGGGGACCAGACTGAAGAGCATGGTCTCCGTCATGTGAGAAGGGCTCCTTTCCATCTGCCTTGCCCAAAATGTGACAAGAGAAATGGAACAGGACAGCTCCCCCTTGTTTTGGTGGCTGACCAGTGTCTGTGGTCAGGAGCCATGGAGACCAGGGCCTCAGCAGCCATCTGCTCCAGTGATCTGATGAACCAGCCTTGCCCTGTTCTCACAGACCAGCAGCTCTCAGGGTAGGCCCAGACTACCAGAGGCTCCAACCATGTTAGCAAATGAAGACATGCTGACACAAGACTAGACAAATCGTCCTCTACCTTAAATATTTACTTTTCCCATAGAAAGATGATGCAAAAACAGTTATGTGGTTCACAGAATAACTACAATATTTATTTAAAAACTTACTTTGTAGTGCACTTTAGTGTGGCCTGGTGTTAAGGCCAAATTTTAGTTGGCTTTTTACAGCTAGCCACCCTCCTCAGGACCACAGCCTTGTATGGGGACAGAATTAAACGTCTAGGAATGAGGTCTGAGGGAAGTGAGGCCCAGGCTGTGGCTCTCCTTGCCTTCTTAGTATTGGATCTGATATGTTAGTGGCGTAGTACCTAAGGCATTTGATTGCTAACCAGAAGGCTGGCAGTTCAAACACATCAGCCACTCGGAAGGAAGACAGCAATCTACTTCCGCAGTGATATGCCTCAGAAACCCAAGGAGGGGTTGCTATGAGTAGGAATCGACTCGATGGGAGGGAGGGTTTTGTGTGTGTGTGTGTGTGTGTGTGTGTTTCTTCCACAAATGCTAAGTTCAGTTCTCTAGAAACTTTGGGGTGGGTTGAGTAGTTAAGTAACCGAAGCAGGAACAACTCTGGTTCTATAGAGTGTTGAATAATTACCTAAAATTGCCAGCTTGTTCCTTTGCCACTAAATGTGATGAAACTTCATTTTAGGTGTAAGCCCGTCCCATCAACTTTATCCAACCTCAAGGTGTCCCCATCCTGTGTTCCCAAGAGGACACTGAACCACACCACTCTCTTCAGAAATGCAGTCTGTGCACTCACCCTGGACCACAAGGAGCCCCTGAAAGCTCCCCTTCTGCCCTGCCCCCACCCCATCTGGAAATTACCAAGCCCTTGTGGACTTTGCTCTTTATTCATTCACAAAGAATGTAAGATTTCGTGGGTTTTTTTTTTTTTTTTTTAAACTGAATAGAACTCCCATACCAGGGCGGCTGGGCCACGCCAACTCCATAATTGCCCTGTTTCTAGTGCCTTTTTTCCTTCCACCAAAACCAACTTAAGCTGATTACCACCATCTCAAACAACCTCGCTCAGCTCTAGATATGGCCATTTAATATGGCCACGACAAGCAGCCAACTGCTGTTTTCAAAAGACGATCTGACAGATTCCATTCACTTTCAAAGTAGCTCTCCACGGCTGGAATAATTATCTTTCATTTCCCTCATTCTGACACCGTTCAATGATTTGTTGACATCTGAAGAGTTATGCGCAATCTTACAAGAGGCAGCTGGACTTTCCGCCCCCAAAGATACAAATACAAAAAGGATTCCCATACAGCATCTGAAATAACTCTGTGCGTTGCAAATGGACGTCCAAATCTGCATCTTAATAGGGGTACTTTCATCTTTAAATATAACCTCAAAAAAAAAAAAGAAAGAAAGAAAGAAAGAAAGAATGAAAGGAGGGGTTTGTTTTAACTTGTTCGCTGCCAGCTCAAGAGAAAGCCCCATCTTTCTCTTAAAATCCCCTTTGCCTTGCTTGTTCCATAAAAACAAAACCCACAAATATCCTGAGTTTTCAAACATCTCGCTCGTGCTTGGTGCGGTCCTCTGTAGAACAGCAGGAAGAACCCAAGTTAATGGCAAGAGGTCTCAACTGTTTCATCTGCTGCCAACCGGGTTTTAAGTGAGCATCACTGGAATAATGACAATTAATAATTTGCACTTCTATAGCCTTTTCTTGAGGGTGTCTCCAAGTGCCCTCCCAACAAGCTGAGCCTCTGCCTGCAGCAGAGGAGCCCCCAACAGGATGAGCCTCCTTCCTTCATGTCGCCCAGCTCAGCAAAAGAAGGCCCTTCTGTTTCTCAACCCAGGCTCAGCGGGGCTGGAGGAGTTTTTAACAGAGTGTATGTACAATATACATTAATGCAGCATTGGTGGTTCAGTGGTGGAATCCTTACCTTCCACACAGGAGACCTGGGTTTGAGTTCCAGCCAATTCACCTCATGCACAGCTACCACCGATCTGTCAGTGGAGGCTTTCGGGTTGTTGTGATGTTGACAGAACAGGTTTCAGTGGAGCTTCCAGCCTAAGAGAGACTTGGAAGAAAGGCTTGGTGATCTACTTCTGAAAAACAGCCAATGAAAACCCTATGGAACACAACAGAATATTGTCTGATTCCCAGCTGATCATGGAGATGGCACAGGACCGGGCAGCATTTTATTCTCTTGTTCATGGGGTCCCCATGAGTCAGAAGGTGATCCATGGCAGCTAAAACAGCAACATAATATTCACCATCCAATTACAAGTACTGATCTCAGCAGCAGCAGGATGTGTCCACAACGCTAATATCTTGGGATTCTTTACTCTCTTTTCTTTCTCTCTCCCCTCATCCATTCTGAGACCTTCAGGCAACAATTTCAGAATCTATCAAGCCATGTGAAGGAGCCCCAGTTGCGCAATGGTGAAGCACGTTCAGCAGCTAACCCAATGGTCAGCACCCAGTGTCAAATTACCCAATAAGCAAAATAAGCACAGGTTTCCTTGTGCTGACTTAATAATCTACAATGAACAATTTCACATTTTTTCACCGTATCAGAAATTTTGCTTCCAGTATGGGTAGCATCTGTCTCTATCCCAACCTTCCTACAGAATTAATGCCCCTTTTCAAATTTATAATCTGTCACAAGAATGGAGTATCCAGTAAGCAAGGCAAACATGGGCATATTCATGCTTAGTTATAATTTGTAGTAATGAAGCCCATGTGAAATTGTAAACAAACACAAGTTAGCCCATACTACCTTGCTGATTGAGTAATCCATCCCTGTTGGCACCGAAAGGTTGGCAGTTCAAACCCACCCAGTGGCTTGAACCCACCCAGCAGCTCTGCAACAGGAAGACCTGGTGATCTGCTTCCATAAAGATGACAACCAACAAAACCCTAGAAGGAAGTTCTACTCTGTCACATGGGGTCTCTATGAATTGGAATTCACTCCAGACTGACACCCAACAATGTCAAGCCATGTGCTGTTTGGGGAAACACTGACGGTCGCTGTGAGAAAGGCTTGGATTCATACGAAGTTCTAATATATGCAACAACATCGATGGACCTTGAAAACGTGCCAAGTGGAAGAAGTCAGGCACAAAAGGACAAATGCTGTATAATGCCACTTATGTGAAATATCCAGAATAGGCAAATGCATAGAAACTAAAAATTATTAGTGGTTAAAGTGGCAGATGAAAGTGGGAACAGGGTGGTGGTGATTGCTTAAGGAGAACAGAGTTTTTAAGAGTGATGAAAAAATCTGGAACCCATCAGCAGTGATTATTACACATGGTGAATGTAATCAATGTCACTGAATTCTACATGAAAACACGGTTGAAATGACAAATGTTTTGTATATATATTTCACTACAATAATAATAATTTAAAGAACCTACATGCAACTGTGATCACAATCAGAGATTAAAAAAAAAAAAAAAAACATGTAAAGACAATACAAAAGGAAATGGAACAAGCAAAGGTCTTCACTCACATGGCTACCAAGAGGCATAAGCTTATAGCCCAGGGCCTCACAGTTAACTCATTTGTGGCGACAAGGAACCCCCTGCAGTGTTGGGGAAGGAGAGGAGGTTGGACGAGGGGAAGGGGACAGCAAGGGAGGACTTCACAGGGGAAGGAAAACGACTGAGAAGGTCCCTTTCAGAAATGCACCAGGCTGCTGAGCTGAACACCACCTGTTTGAGTGTCCCAGCTTCAATCAGATACCCCCTAAAGAGGGAAACCCAGAGCACAGAAAACATCCGCTGGTCATTTCTTTTCCCAGCCTCCAGCCACGGTCTCTCAATCAACAGCGCCCCCTACTGGCCAGGGGGGTGATAAGGCCAGAGTTCGGGGATTTTTTGGTTAGCAACAAGGAAATTGGCATATTTATTTCATCTCTGTTTATAGAATTTTGAACACATCGGGAAAACAACTCTTGAAATCCAAGCTCATGGCTTGAACTGGCTTAAACTCTGGTCTCAGCAAAATCAGGTTTATCTGCAGGAGTTTATCATCAGGGGAGCTGTTTCTCCCAGGAGACCAAAAACCACAAACAGACGGTGTGTGATGAGAACACAGCCAAGCGTCAAAAACTTTCATCAATATCAAACATCCCGGCAGGAGAATCCATGTGCCCCTGAGAGCAGAATGGATTTGAATCTTAAGTGGTTAATGATGAGGGATGGTCAAATACCTTGCTGAAGTTTTCCAAGGAAACCTTCCTGGTTAAAGCGCACAAGGTTTATTAGTAAAATGCAAAGGGTCAGCTGATCACAGGATCAGCCTTGTGGCTGACCAGGCAGCAGCTGCGCAGGCGCTCTGGGCTATTTTAGGTAAGGGGGTTGGCGCATAGGGAGACAGAGGGGTGGAGGGAGTTTATTTTGGTGGAGGTGTTTTATTTTGCTTTCTTGCTTGGAGGATTCAACCCCCCCTGGGTAATTTAAAGTTTGTAAAGAGCCTTGGAATTCCTTAGAGGGAAGACGCCATCACAAATAAAATAAAGAGGACACATACTAGTGCTGATGGAGAAGGGTGGGCAATACCGCTACTTCAAACTCTTAGATAAATAGATAACAGGGTTTGTTTAGGTTTTAGGCATTTTAGGGAAGCTGAAGTCCCTGGTTGGTACAAATGGTTAACCGTGCTCAGCTGCTGACGCAAAGGCTGGGGACTCTGAAAAGATTGGGGGTTGAACCCACCCACAGGCGCCTGGAAAGAAAGGCCTGACAATCTACTTCCAAAACATCAGACATGGAGAACCCTCTGGGGTTCTCCTTGGGGTCCCCATGAGTTGGAACTGACTCCATAGCAATTGGTTAGTTAGCATCATGCATGCCCAGCTCTTGTTTGGGGACTAGGTATGTGTTTGTTTGACTAACATTGATTTTATCAGGCACTTTCATTCATTTAATTCTCACAACAATCAAATGCATTAATGAATTAATTTTGAATCCACATGTGTTTAATCAAACTAACTTTATGCAGCACCACTATCCTTGGAAAATAAGGGTAGAGAGACAAGGAGCTTTAGCCTAGCTGACTGCTCCAAAATAAGGCTTCCTACTTAATTCTTGCCAATGCCATTTTTAAAATGTGGAATCCTATTTAGAATCAGCAGTGGTGTCCCATGCCTGCCCCATCCAGTCTGATTTCCTCTACCTTCTTCTCAAAACCATGCCTGTCCCCTCCTCTTCCCACTGCAAACATATTGTTTACTCCATTAGTAGGGCCAATATCCTATACTGAAGGGAGCTACATCTTGTAGTTAAACAGTGTTGCTTGCTACCAACTAGTAAAACACACTGAACTCTATATGTCTTAGTTTCCTAGTGCTGCTATAACAGAAATACCACAAGTGTGTGGTTTGAAAGAACAGAAATGTTTTTCTTACAGTTCTGGAGGCTAAAAGTCCAATTCAGGGTCTCAGCCATGTTGATTTCTTCTTTGTGAGTCTCTCTCTTAGTTTCTAGTGTCTGCAAGCAATCCTTAGCATTCATGGTGTTCTTCAATGTCTGCCTTCCTCTTGGATATGTCTCTGTGTCTGCTCTACTCTATTTAAAACTTAGAAGTGCTTGAAGTTAGGACCCACCCTAGTCTGATAAAACTTCATCGACATAGCAAAATAGACTCCCTATTTCTAAATGAAGTCATATTTACAGGTATAAAGGTTAGGAGTTCAATATATATTTTGAGAGATACAATTCAATCCGTAACACCATAAAATATGCACACTGTTGCTTATGTCACTTTTAGTTCTATTTCCCAACACATACTGAGTCTGCAGGTAGATGGAGATCTGGGAATGACTTCCCCAGTCAATCTGCCCCTGCTCCTGCTCCTGCTCCTGCTCCTGCAATAGCATTGGCAAAGCCTCAGTTTTGGACTCTAGGGAATATCACACTATCATCCACTTAAGAGGAAAAAGAGAAAATGTATCCAACACTTGGAAATCAAGCAAAAGAAAAGACAGTGTTCTTTCCCTGTCATACTGGATACCAAAAGAACCAAACTTACTGCCCTAGAGTTGGATCCAACTCATAGCAGACACCTCCTTGGGTTTCTGAGGCATATCACTATGGAAGTAGATTGCTCAACCTTCCAATAATAACAAAAAAGGGCCCAGATCCTAATATTGTATGTTAACTTGTGGATTTAAAAAAATATTCCTTTTATTTTGAAACAATTTCAAAATAACAGAAAAGTTGCAAGAATAGTACAAAAAAAGTTCCTTCCTAATTTGAAAGTGAGTTGCCAACATAATGCCCCATCAGCCTCAAATAGTGTGTATACCAACCAGGACATTCTCCCTCATTATCAAAATACAACCATCATACAATCGCTTTGGAAGGTAATTCAGCTGCATCTGACAAAGCTCCAGAGTCCCTGGATGATGCCAACAGTTAGAGTGGTCAGTTACTAACTGAAAGGTTGGAGGTTCAAATCCACCCAGAGGCATGTGGGAAGAAAGGCTTGGTGATCTAATTCCAAAAAATCAGCCATTGAAAATCTGATGGAGCAGTTTTACTCCCACACATGGGGTTGTCATCAGTAGGAGCTGACTCAACAGCAACTGCTGCTACTAATAAAGCTCAAACTGTGTCTACTCTTAAAAAAAAATTACAAGCATGAAACTAATTAACATTGATTATACCACCATCTATTCCTTGCTTGCCATTCCAGTTTTATCAATTGTTTCAATAACATCTTTTGTAGCAAAAGGATTCAACCAGAGCTACCCATCACATTTAATTGTCATATCTCTTTTAGTCTCCTTCAATCTGAAACAGTTGTTGTCAACTTTTGTGACCTCCACACTTTTGAAGGTTACAGGCCAGCTATTTTGAGGAACATCCTCCGTTGTGGATTTTTCTGATAATTCTTCATATGAGATTCAGGTTATGTATGTATCTTTGGCAGCATCATCATGGAAGTGATGCTAGGATTTTCTCATTGCAACTGTCAAGTGGTACATGATTTTAACTTATCTCAATACTGGTAATTGTAATGAAAATCAATTGATGAAGACATATGTCTCTACTGTATTGTTAATTTTTCCCTTTGTAACTAGTAAAAAATGTTGTAGGGATGTACTTCAAAACTATATAAATGTACCATTCCTCATCAGATTTTCACTCACTGATTTTTAACATCCGTTGGTGTTTTTTGGTTCGATTAATAATTCCTACAATGGTTACTAATTGATTATTTTCAATTCCATCTTTCCTCCTATGTTTATTAGTTGCAATTCTACTGTGAGAAGAAGCTTTGACTTTTTCATTTATTTATTCATCTGTGTATTTCTATCACTAGGAACTCATGGGTTTCCTGTTTTACTTAATGGATTATGATCACTTACTATCATAACTTATTATTTGATTTTACTTTTGCCAAAATTGTCCTAGATTTGGCCAGTAGCAGCCACTTCCCACTGGCTTCTGCATTCTCTTGACACACACCCATTGTTCTTTGAGCCCTTCTTTACTTTCTGGCATAAGATAGTCCAGGCTCATCTTATACTCCCCCTACTCCAACATTGTAGTTGTTGTTGTCAGTTGCTGTTGAGGCTGATCTAACTCATGGCAACCTTATGCAACAGAATGAAACATCAACTGATCCTGCGCCATCTTCACCAGCATGGGTATGTTTGAGTCCTTTGTGGTGTTGTGTCACTCCATCTCACATCTCACTGAGGTTTTCTTTTGTTTTGGCTGATGCTTTACTTTACCAAACACGGTATCCTTTTCCAGTGATTGGTCTTCCCTGATGATGTTTCCAAAGTAAACAAACCAAAGTCTTGCCATCCTTGCTTCTAAGGAGCATTCTGGTTGTATTTCTCCTCAGATTGATTTGTTTGTCCTTCTCACCTTTAGAATCAGCCATTTCTCCCAGGAGTGCTGGTTATCTTAATGGTGAATGGTAATTAACAACCAAGATTGTACACTAGATATGTTTTCTGTTACTGGGGTGGCACTGCTCTCAGGCCCTCTGTATCTATCTCTATATGTTAAAAATCAGGACTTCACACCAATACCTTCAATGCCAGTCCAACATCAAAGGGTTTATTCTTGTCTTTTCCACATTCTCTCTTCAACAGTGAGAAACCTGATTCCCATTGTAATCACTATTCTTGCTTGTTGCCATCAAATTGATTCTGACTCAGCAACCCTATAGGACAGAGTAGAACTGCCCCCATAGGGTTTCCAAGGCTGTAATCTTTATGGTAGCAGACTGCCACTTCTTTCTCATATGGAGCAGCTGATGGGTTTAAACTGCCGATCTTTTGGTCAGCGGCTGAGCACTTCACCACTGCACTACCACTCAATATATATGCTGTTGTTGTTGTTAGGTGCCATTGAGTCAGTTCCAACTCATAGCAACCCTATGTACAACAGAACAATACACTGCCCAGTCCTGTACTGTCCTCATAATATCACTATATTTAAGACTGTTATTGCAGCAACTATGTCTATCCATCTCCTTGAGGGTCCTCTTCTTTTTCGCTGACCCTCTACCAAGGATGATGCCTTCTCCGGGGACTAGATCCTCCGAATAACATGTCCAAAGCATGTGAGACGAAGTCTCATCCTTGCTTCTAAGGAACATTCTAGCTGTACTTCTTCTTAGACAGATTTGTTCATACTTCTGGCAGTCCATGGTACGTTCAGTATTCTTCACCAACACCACAACTCAAAAACTTCAACTCTTCTTCGGTCTTCCTTATTCATTGTCTGGCTTTTGCATGCCTATGAAGTGACTGGAAATATCATGGATTAGATCAGGTGCACCTTAGTCCTCAAAGTGACATTTTTTTTTTATCACCTTGCACTTTTTTTTTTTAATTTCAAAAATGTATTATAAAACATTTCAAACAGAAACCAAAACTAGTGAACTAGTACTAGTACTTATGGGTATGCCCATAACCTAGCTTCAAAAACTATCAACTAATGGTTAGTCATAAATATGTTATATTGGCAGTGTGATACTTCATTGGTGCAGGGTAAGCATCTCCATGGGCAATACGACCTGGTTATCTGCTCCTGTAAAGATTACAGCTTAGGAAGCCCTATGGGGCAGTTCTGCTCTGTCCTGTAGTAGCACTATGAGTCAGAATTAACTTGACAGTATACAACAAAAAGAAGGAGGTGTATGTACATATATATATATAAATATATATATTTAAATCCCTTCACCCACATCAAACCTATCTCTTAATTGTCCATCTCTCCCATCCTTGGTAACCAAAAAATAAAATTTTCTTCCCTGTATAAACCTTTCTTTGACTTTTTTAAAAAATTTGCATTGGGATTTGGGTGAAAGTTTACAGAGCAAATTCACTTTCCATACAGCAGCTCACATACACTTCTTCTCATAACATTGACTACAATTTCCCACAATGTAACAGCTCCCCTCCCGCTTCCTCTTCATAGTTACCTCTTCCCTGTGTCCTCCCCTCCCATGCACTCCTGCCCCCTGAGCTGTCTCCCTGTGCATGCACAGCCCTTCTATTCTCCCATGATTGATCTCTCCAAGGAGTGTATCTACCTATTGTAAATGTTTAGCTCATATGCCTGTTTTTCTTTGGCTGGAAGCCTCAGGAGTGGGTTCAATTCCAGACCTAAAGGGCAGCTAGGGGCTATAGTCTCAGTGCTTCCATCAGGGTCTATCAGACCACCAAACCTGGTCCTTTTGTTTTTTAATGATTTTGAGTTTTGTTCCACATTGTTCTCCTACCCTATTCAGGATCTCCTACAGAGATCCCCTTCCAAGTGGTTGACAGTGGTAGCTGGGCACCATCTAGTTCTCCCGGTCTCATAGTCGTACAGGTTGAGGATTGCATGGTGTACCAGCCACTTGGACTAATTTTTTCCATGTGTCTTTGGTTTTCTTCATTCCTCTTTGCTCTGGACGAGAAGAGAGCCATCATTGCATCTACATGGCTACTTGCAAGCTTTTAAGATCCCATTTGTTACTCACCAAATGTGTATGTAACAATGTTTTTGTGTAGTATGTTATGCCAATTGAGCTTTGATGTCCCCTGTGACTAAGGTCCTGAGCCTACAGCTCCAACTGCTCACTCCCTCTGAGTAACTGGCTGTGGCCAAGAAGTGGCTACAACCTTGTCCCTTGTCAGCTCTACTATATACCTGAGAATTCTTACAGAACATACAAATACACTTGTAGAAACATTGTCTGCCAACCCTATACATGGTCTTGGGCACACTCCCCCCCCTGCATGGACATACCTAATAGTTCAGCCTGTCCACCCATGTATCTGCCCGTATATCAATGTTTGCCTTCACTGACAATGCAGTACTCTATGTGCAAAAGGGTTCATCTTTGCTAGGCAGCAAAGTACCTCCCATGCACTTCTCTATGTTTTCCTCTTCCTCAATACCACTGTGTTGATTACTCACATTTGGTATATTGCCCTTCTCTTCACCCAAATATCAATACTTGTCTCTACCACTCTAACAGTGACTGCTTCCCCCCCGCCCACAACCAACAAAGAAAATTTCCTTCCATATATAAATCTTTCCTTGACTGGTGGCATAGTGCCTAAGGCATTTGACGGCTAACCAGAAGGCTGGTGGTTCAAACCTACCAGCCACTCCTCAGAAGGAAGACGGGGCAATCTACTTCCATAGTGATACCTCCTTGGAGACCCTGGGAAGGGTTGCTATCCGACTCAACAGCAGTGAGACAATATTTGTCCTTCTGTAATTGACTTATTTCACTCAGCATAATGTCCTCCAAGTTCATCCATGTTATGAGGTGATCCACTGATTCTTCATTATTCTTTAATGTTGCGTATTATCCCACTATGTATATGTACCATAGTTTGGTTATCCATTCATATGTTGATGGTCACTTAGAGATGTTTCCATCTCTTTGCTATTGTAAATAGTGCTGCAATGAACATAAGTGTGCATATATCTTTTTTTTTTTTTTTAACACTTTGAAGAGGTCTTTTTCAGTAGATTTGCCTAATGCAAATATGTGCCATTTTATTTCTTGACTGCTGCTTCCATGGGCATTGATTGTGGATCCAAGTGAAATGGAATCCTTGACATCTTCAATACTTTCTCCTTTTATCATGATGTTGCTTGTTGGTGCAGTTGTGAGGATTTTCATTTTCTTTATGTTGAGGTGCAATCCATACTAAAGGCTGCAGTCTTTGATCTTCATCAGTAAGTGCTTCAACTCCTCTTCACTTTCAGCAAGCAAGGTTGTGCTATCTGCCTATCACAGGTTGTTAATGAGTCTTCTTCCAATTCTGATTCTGTGTTCTTCATAAAATCCAGCTTCTCAGATTATTTACTCAGCACACAGATTGAATAAGTATAGCATTCATAAAGTTTGGAAATATACTTAAATGTATATGATGTCACAAAGACATCTTCTATCTGTAAAATAAAAATAATAATATTATCATCTATGTTTCCAGACTTTATAGACACCATTTATTTATTCATTTATTTTATTGATTCTTCCATGTGTAGACAATCTCCCATTGCTGCTGCACCCTCTAGAGCACTCAGGCTCTGACATCCACACGCCCTTGGTTTTGTTGTGTACTGCCAAGTTACTTCTCACTCATAGCAACCCTACAGGACAAAGTAGAACTGTCCCACAGGGTTTCCTAGGCCATAATCTTTATGGGAGCAAATAACCACTTCTCTCCCATGGAGCCAGTTAC
This sequence comes from Orycteropus afer afer, assembly GCF_000298275.1. Taxonomy (NCBI): domain Eukaryota; kingdom Metazoa; phylum Chordata; class Mammalia; order Tubulidentata; family Orycteropodidae; genus Orycteropus; species Orycteropus afer. The sequence continues at coordinate 6,179,949 of NW_006921665.1, read as the reverse complement.
CCTGCACCAATAATGTATCACATTGCCAAGATTAACCTCTTGCTGGCTGGTTCATTGAGCTAAAAGAGTGTCTGAGTCCTCCTCTACCATGAATCACATTAACAAATGTCACCGTTGTTATCACAGCCTTAATAAGTGCTAGGATCCAACAAGAAAGTGGAAGAAGAAAATGCGTCTTGCCGCACACACACCTGTCACTGCCATAGTCCCCTTTGCCCTCATAGTTTAGTTGCTGAGCTTTTCATCTGCTCATCTTTGTTTCACATTGTTCTCTCTCCTAGAATGCATGTCCCTCTGCCTCTAAACCCTTCCTGTGTGGCATTGCCACACCTTTTCCACAAAGCCTCATGTGGGTCCCATGACCACTCCCAAGAGTTCTCTTTTGCTCCCTGCTACTACACTCTGGGTGGTTCAGCTATAGAATTCTCACCTTCCATGAGGGAGACCCAGGTTTGATTCTAGGCCAATGTACCTCATGCACATCCACCACCCATCTGTCAATGGAAGCTTGACTGCTGTGATGCTATGTGTTACTATGATGCTGAACAGGTTCTAAATTGGACTGTAAAGAAAGGCCTGGCAATCGCCTTCTGAAAATCAGCCAGTGAAAATCCCATGAATCATAGCAGCCTGATCCCCATGGGATGGTGCAGGACCTGGTAGTGTTTTGTTCCATTGTGTATGGGGTTTACATGAGTTGGGGGCTGACTTGATGACAGCTAACAGCTATAGTCTGACCTTCACTTTTAATAGCCCTTAATGATTATATGCTGTTATTGATTGTTCTTTGCATCATAAGTACTAGTAGAGCAGTCTCTATAACTATGTCACAAGTTCCTAAGGACTACCAGAGCATCCAAGCAAAAGATTGACTCCTTCTCTATAAGGTAGGGAATGGGTAGTCTAGAAAATGGAATAAAATAACATCCATAAAGCACCAAGCACAGCATACAGTACATCTTGTTACTGCTATTAATTGCCATTGAATCATTCCCCAATTCACAGTGACTCCATGCACAATGGAATCAATCTGTGCCTCCCTATGACTGTTGTGATCCATAGCGTTTTCTTTGGCTAATTTTCAGAAGTGTATCACCAGTCCTCTCTTCCTAGTCCATCTTAGTCTGGAAGCTCCACTGAAACCTATTCTGCTTCCTAGCACCATGCAAGCCTCTACTGACAGACGAGTGGGTGCACATGAGGTGCACTGGCCAGGAATCAAACCCAAGTTTCCTATGTGGAAAGGGAATTCTACCACTAAACCAACATTAACCTTTTTCAGTATATAGTTGGTGCTTAGTAAATGGAAATTATCCTTATGGCTTTATAGGGTGCTCAGTAAATAATGGATTGATTGATTAACTGACTTTGATATACTTTTACTCCTCTAAGAAAAGCTTTCTGAACTGTAGGACAATGAGAAATGTAGAGGACGGATGGCTATGTTGGGAAGTTTGACGTGAGTTTTACAACAGGAGGCTGCTGACGGAACATGTGACTGACTACCTGCAGGGTCCCTCCCACTGCCCCCCAAAGTCATTCCATTAGAGTCATTTCTCTGGTAGAAGCATCATCTCCAGAAGGCCCTTCTGTGAAAATACAGATGTTAATTTAGCAGAAGAACCCATTAGGACCCTAACCCCCATTAGCAAGGAGTGTGTGGCTGGATTATCTGGCAGGTAGTAGCATCCTGCTGAGATGGACACCAGTTAGGCATATTGTGATGGGGGGGTGTGGAGTGGGGGATGGGAATAGAATGTGGTCCAGGGGCCATGCTTGGAGGGGCTGCAGCCAGCTCCCTAGTAAAGAGAAAAAGCTCAGGTCAAACAAAGCTCCTTTTCTTCCTTGACCACTTATTACAGGGCATCCATGTGTTAACACAATACAGCTTGTAGTGAACATAGACTTGTTCATTGTTACAACTTAACAAGGCAGGTATTATTAGCTCCATTTGCAGAAAGCAAACGAGGATCAAGATAGTCAAGTGGCTTATGTTGAAGGTCAAATGGCTACCCAGGACTCAAATCCAGGTATTCTGATGTCATGCTTACTGTCCTAGTTTCCTAGGGGTGCTGTAAGAAAATACCATGAGTGGGCAGCTTTAAAGAACACAAATTTGTTCTCTCACAATTTGGAGGCTAGAAATCTGAATTCAGGGCATCAGGTTCAGGTCCACTCTAGGAGATCAATCCTTGTCTGTTTCAGTTTCTAGTAGCCCTGGGCATTTCGTGGCATTCCTTGGCTTATAGATGGGTCCTCACTTGGCATGTTCCTCCTCTTTATGTCTTGGTGTCTATTCTGCTGTTTTTATAAGACATCACTCATAAGAGATTAGGTTTAGGATCCACCCAACTCTAGCATGACCTCATTAGCATAACAAAAGGAAATATCTATTTTTCAAACAGGGTCATATCTAAAGGTATCAGAGGTTAAGACTTCAGTATAATTTTTTGGGAGACACAATTCAATCCATAACACTTATCACTGTACCACAACCAAAATCAAACCAATCTCAATGCTGTCAAGTTGGTTCAACCCATAACGACCCTTCCTTGGGTTTCCAAGGCAGTATCTCTATGGAAGTAGATTGCCCAATCTTCCTTCCAAGGAGTGGCTGGTGAGTTTGAACTGTCAGCCTTCTGGTTAGCAGTCAAATGCCTTAGGCACTATGCCAACAGTATCTGCATATTAGTAAGAACTAACATTTAGCACTAGTATAAGCATTACTACTATTATAACAAGAGCTCTGGTAGCATAGTGGCTAAGACACTTGCCTGCTAACCAGATGGCTGGTGGTTCAAACCCACCAGCCACTCCTCGGAAGGAAGGTTGGGCAATCCTACTTCCGTAGTGATACTGCCTCAGAAACCCAAGGAGGGGTCGCTATGAGTCAGGTTTGACTCGACGGCACATAACAACAACAACAAACTATTATAACAAATACTACCATTTAGATGTGACAGGTATTGTTCTAAGTAGTTTACATATTTCCAATGTATGTATGTAATTTCCATATTTCATAACAATAATATTGAGGTCTTTGGTGGTTCAGTGGTGGACTTCTCACCTTCTAGTGGAGGACCTGGGTTCAATTCCTGGCCAATACATTTCATGTGCAGCTACCACCTATCAGGAAGCTTTTGTGTTTCTGTGATGCTGCACAGGTTTCAGTGGAATTCCCAGGCTAAGATGGACTAAGAAGAAACCTGGTGATCTCCTTCCAATTTATAGCCAACAAAAATCCTATGGATCATGATGATCAACCAATCATGAGGATATCACAGGACCAGGCAGTGTTTTGTTCCAATGTGCATGGGGTTGCCATGAGTTAGGGGCTTATTTGACAGCAGCTAACAACAACAACAACATTACATAGGTACTATTATTTCATTTTACAGATGAGGAAAAAGAGGGGGCATAGATAGGATTAACAGCTTGCTTCAAGCCACAAGTCAGCAAGGAAGAGTGTAACCAAGTACTGAGCAGCCTAGGGGAGACAACACACAAAGACTGTTCTACAGCAAAGTCACAAAATCACTGACAACAGGTCCCCGACCTTCTCCAGGGTTTCTGGGTGGACTTTTTCCCTGGGATGGGGCAGATCGCCTCATTGTATGGATTTTTTTTGGAGGGGCATTTAGGTCTAATTGAACTGTAATCTTCTCCAGTGCAATTTAGGCAACCATGAAATTGTATTTCTCTCCTGGAAAGTTTTATTAAAGGATAGTGCTATTTATTTTGCTGGTTTTAGGAGCTTTAATGTGATCATTGGAAGGAAGTCCTGGCAACCTACTTCCAAAAATCAGCCTATGATCAACCAGCACCAGGGAGATGCACTCCTTAGAACATTCAACCAGGAGAGATCAGAAGGGCAGCATTTGCACAGGGAGAAAAGTAGAGAGACAGGAATGCATAGGCAAGAAGGACACAGGGAAAGGGTAACCACAGGGAGGAAGTGGGAGGAGAGCTGTTATACTGCGGGAATGGTATCAGTGTCACAAAACAAAATGTACATGAACTGTTGAATGGAAAATAAATCTGCTTTATAAAATTGTACTCAAATCACCATTAAAAAAAAATCAGCCAACGAAAACCCTATGAATCACAATGGTCTGGTCTGCAGCTGATAATGGGGATGGTTCAGGAGCGGCAGTGTTTCTGTCTGCTGTGCATGGGGTCACTGTGAATCAAGCCAACTGCACAGCAGCTAACAGTAACAACAATCTTACCATTATTTTGTTTTGGACATTCCTCTTATATAGATAATATTTTGAAATATATCATTTTGTTTCACTTTACCTTAACCCCCCCCCCCCAAAAAAAAAAAAAACCAAACTCACTGCCATCAAGTCGATTCAACTCATAGTGATTCCTCCTTGGGTTTCCTAGGTGACATCTCTATAGAAGTAGATTGCCCAATCTTCCTTCTGAGGAATGGCTGGTGGGTTTGAACCACCAGCCTTCTGGTTAGCAGTCAAAAGCCTTAGGCACTATGCCACCAGAGGTCCCATCACTTTACCTTAACTCACTGCTGTCCAGTCGAATCCGACTCATGGAGACCCCTTCTTGGGTTTCTGAGGAGGTATCACTACAGAAGTAGATTGTCCAACCTTCCTTACGAAACATCAATTCAAAACACCTAAAGTATAGAGTAAAGATTCTCAAAAGTTATCATTATTGTTTGTTATGTAAAGTTTTCTTCTGTCTTTCAACTATCCAGAAACAATAAATTTTTGGATAGATAATGGATATGCATGCAGTGCATTAAGCAAAATAAAAATTTTAAATGTTTAAGTGGTGTATGGACATTTCACAACTCTTAAGATACCTAGGCATGTCTCACAGTCCTGGTTTACAAAAATGTGAGTTTCTAGTATCCTTTGGACATCTCTTGGTTGCTGCTTCCTGAGTTGGGGATTTGGTTGCTTGTAAAAAGTCCCTATTCAGCACATTGGCCCTTGAATTACTTTGGAATCACTGAAATGGGGGACTATTCTCACTCTTGAGTTGTGCTGGCAATGGAGTGGGGTGGTGTAGGAAACATCACCATTTATAATCTGTGTATGTATATGTCTGTACCAAACCAAACTCACTGCCATCAAGTCAATTCTGACTCATAGCAACTCCCTTTGGGTTTCCAAGCTGGTAAATCTTTGCAAAAGTCGAGTCCTCCGCGGAGTGGCTGGTGGGTTTGAACTACCAGCCTTCTGGTTAGCAGTCAAATGCCTTAGGCACTGCACCACCAGAGCTCCATATACATCTGTATACATAGATATAGATGTATACACAAGCAGTCTCCAGATTACAAATGAATTCCATTCCTAAATCTGTCTTTAGATTGAATATGTATGTAAGTCAGACGAGTTTAGTATGATTAGTATCTAAAGTCTGTTAGTTAAATGTTTGTCTTAGTATATAGTATATTTCTATGCATAAAAACATTAAAGACACACTTCTAGCACACTAAAACTTATTAAACATAATAATACAATAATAAAAATGTTTTGAAAATTATTTCCCCAATTAAAAAAATAATGTTTTGATATAGGTTGCAAAGTGGCACCCATTTGTTTTGTACCTCAAATTGGTGTTATAATAGGCTTTACAGGGCTCGGTTGGTAAATATGGGTTGTACCAAAGTCAGACTTTCATATCCTGAGGACTGCTTGTATACACACATAAACAGGAAACTCTCCTTCCAAAGGAAAAGAACTAAAAGTTACATATTATAAATTGAATTATGCTTACCCTAAATCCGTATTGAAGTCCTGGCTCCCGTACCTGTGGATGTTATCCTGTTTGGAAATATAATTTTCTTTTGTTATATTAATGAACCAATACCAGAGTTGGGGGGTGGGTGGTCCTAAACCCAGTGGCATCACTAGGGTTGGTGTCACCCAGTGCAACAATTCATGATGTCACACACACCCTCCTCCCCCTCCACACACACCCAGGGCCAGCAGGCAAAACACTCCTGGAGGGTGGATCAGGCCTGCTCTGCTCTCCCTCCACTGTAGGTCCTAAGGCCCACTCCACACACACTTGCTGTGGCCCCACCCCTCTCTCCTCTCCCATTAGCCAATACAGAGACCCTCCTCTCAAGGCCAACAAGGCCAAGGACTGCCCACTGGGGGAGGTGATGAGTTACGACACTGGGTAAGGATGGGGTAGGGAATAGTGGTGATGGGTTACTATTTTGGGTGATAGGTGACACCAACCCTAGGGACCCCATTGCTTTGGTGTCCCCCCTTGGTAGTGGCCTACCCAGCACCACCACTGCTGCCACCATCACTACCACAGACCATTTTGGTGTTACCCCCGCTGACAGCATCAGGAGGTGCAGTCCACAGTCCACACTTCCCCACACATACTCCCCTAGGGACACCACACCCTAAACTTAATCCCTTCTGAGTTACAAAAAGAGCAGAATAGAGCCAGAGACACACACATACAGGGGGAAGACAGGTGCCAAAGTACTCAGGAGTACCAACAAGGAAGGACCCTTCCTTAGATGATGCTCTGATTTGGACTTTTAGCCTCCAAAACTATGAGAGAATAAATTCATGTTTTTTAAAGCCACCCATTTGTGATAATTTTATTATAGAAACACTAGGTAACTAAGATAGTGAGTTTAGTAAAAACATTTCCTGTAGAGAAGACACAACTTGGGTGAGAGTAACGAATTTCTTCTTGGACAATGGTTCGAACAGGCACAAGATCCAACATTGGCTAAGTTGCTAAGCCAGGACTGAAACACCCTAGTCCCCATATCTTTGCTTCTCAGTCACACTTCAAATAGGACTTCCATGTGATGTAAAGGGTGCCAGCAAAGGGATGTGTGAATTCATTTCATGATGAAATGGCAGGTTGTGATGTTTTGCTGACCTAAAAGATAAACAAAAAACAAAATAAAAAAACCCCAGCAAACTTGCATAATTGTGTAAGTTAAAAATATTATCTTTTGCATGTTGTTGCTGTTCTTAGCTGCCATCACGTCAGTCTCAAGTCATAGCCACCCCATGTGGTACAGAGTAGACTGCTTTATAGGCTTTACTGGGCTATAATCTTTACAGGAGCAGATTCCCAGCCCATTCTTCCACAGAACTGCTGGATGGATTTGAACTGCCAACCTTTGGGTTAGCAACCAGTCAAAACCCATTTGCACCAAATGGGCCTTTTTTTTTTTTAACATGGTTTGTTATTTTTCTAATGACATAGAAAATAGAGGTCATTTCTGACAGTGGACTGAGAAATAGGTGTTTGTGTTCATTTATCAATAATGTGAGTCTGAGGCTCCGATTCTTACTGCACGCAAAGCTCTGGATTTCTTGCCATGAGACACAGGTCTAAACAACATAAAAGACTTCACTGTGCCTAATTTTATCTCCGTCTGCACCTCATTACTGTCTGGGAGCTTGTTTCATACAAACAATTGCTGGTTTCTAGCATAACAAGGAGGCCCATGGCGTCTGTATTGAACATATTCCTCAGAGAATGAGAAATCTCCAACCGGGAAAGAGGAGATTCTTGTTAAGCCCTGGAAATAGGCCGAAATGTAAATGTGTGTTCCCTTCTACAACGTGCCTAATTGCCCATAAATGTCATTAAGTTGAGAAATGTTTTCCACCAAATTAACTTTGACTCATGATGTCTAATTAGTGGGAGAAGCTCGAAGATAACAACTTATCAGTCACTGTTTAAGAAAACATGTTTAACGTGTGACTTTTGGCTAGTAGCAATGTTGAACCAGGTATTGTAACTGTCAAAATCAAGCGTGAGCCCAGCAATTAAGCTCAATGTCTCTGTTTTGGTGCCAAGAATTTTCCAACTGCCTCACAGATGTTTTCTAAAAATTGTGGTGAATGTGGTCTTCCTAGGAATGCATTGTTCGTGGAAACATAGGTTCAGGGTGGGAAGAAGGAATACGTCATTGATGAATGCAAAAATCTTTGGCAGAAAATTGAGGGTAATGCATTTAAAAGGATTGATTCCATTTTCATTCTTCCTCAAAACATAAGGAGACACCATTCACAATAATTAAAAGGTGGAAACAGCCCAAATGTCCATCAACTCATGAATGGCTAAACAAATTGTGGAATATACATACAATGGAATATTATTCAACCATAAAAAGGAATGAAGTACTGATACATACTACAACATGGATTGAAAACCTTGAAAACATTGTGCTAAGTAAAGAAGCCAGACATAGTAGGCCACATATTATGAATCCCTTTGTATAAAGTATTCACACCAGGCAAATCCAGAGGGACAGAAAGCAGTTGGTTGTTTCTAGGCACTGGGGAATGAAGAATGAAGAGTGACTTAATAATAGGTACAAGGTTTCCACTGGGGTGATGAAAACGTTTTAGAATTAGATAGTGATGATGGTTGTCCAACATTGTGAATATATTTAGAGTCATTGAAGTGTATACTTTTAAATGGTTAAAATGGCAAATTTTGCATGATGTGTGTTTTGTTATTGAAAAATACACTAAAAATCATTATTCCTGTACACGGTCCAGAAGCCTCACCAGACTGTGCAGAAAAGTGGATGAGCCTCAGTTCTGTAGCTGCCATATTTAACAGTAAGGGGATAGGATATTATTGCCTTTGCCTGCCCAACACAGGCTGGTAGGGCTGGGAAATCCACGTGCAAATAGTTACTGGATATGCTTTTAGGTATCTCACAGAAGATGACACAACACCTTTTGAACATGAGCAGAATATCAGGCTCTGACCTCAGTTGGGCATCTATGCTCTGTGAGCTGAGGGGTGTGCCCTGAGAGGAGGGGATGGCTGAGGTACTATACAATTTTCCCAGATATCCTTGGTTCTCCCCTACTGTCTCTGATGCCATTTTAACTGTATGCAAATGCACGGTCCTATCCCTTTAGCTAGTCTGAAGGAGAGTGAAGCTTTCTAAATGAGAATAAGCATGGAAACCACCACTGAGCATGCAGAAGTCCACAAGTTAGGTTAAACCACTGTTAGGGGTTAAATTGTGTTCTCCCAAAATAGATGTTGACATTCTAACCCTTACACCTGTTTCCAAGCACGGTTTTCTTTTGAATGTTAATTAGATCCTAGCTGAGTAGGGTGAATTCTGAATTTAATCACTTCTGAGTTACAAAAAGAGCAGATTAGATGCAGAGATACACATGCATAAGGAAGACAGACACTATTCAAGGATCATCTAGACACCAAGGAATCAAGGAAATCCTGGGACTACCTACAAGGAAGGAATCAAGATGGCCAAGACTCTGATTTGGACAGTTAACTTCTAGAACTGTAAGAAACTTAGTTTCTGTTCTTTAAAGCCACTCATCACATGTCGTACTTTTGTTATTACAGTAGAAACAGGAACTAGGACAATTCTGCTACAGTAGAAACTAGGGAACTAGGATAATCACTGAAGGTTCCCACTTGGCCTCCCAATGCTGGAAAAATATACACGCCCCCAGAAGAAAGCAATAGAACGGAGCTTGCTGCACTTCATATCCAATATGATTTCTCACCCAGGGGACCATCCATGTGATGGCAGAGGCATTTGATCTCTGGGTTTTGTAACTAGCTGCCTTTCCCTCAGCATTCAACCTAGCTCTTGGAAAGCATTTGTAAGTTTGGGGATCCAAAGCGCAAGAGGTACAGGGACAACAAGGTGAGCATCTAGGAATGGAGAGAATGGAGGGTTAAGGAGCAGTGTTATAATGTGTACTGAAAATGTGTATTTGTAAACCAGAAAGAGGTGTTAGCCATAGTTGGTGGTTTATCTTTAGGGGAGGAATAGAATTTCCTGAACTGTACCTTAATTAATGTTTTTAAAATACAAAGGGTTGCCAGAGAGATGGGGAGAAGTTGTTGTTGTTGTTGTCAGGTGTCATCGAGTTGATTCCAACTCATAACAACCCTATGTACAACAGAACAAAACACTACCTGGTCCTGCACCATCCTCACAATCCTTGCTAAACCTGAGTCCATCAGTTGCAGCCACTGTCAATCCATCTCATTGATGGTCTTCCCCTTTTTCTCTGACCCTCCACTTTACCAAGCATGATATGCTTCTCTGGGCAATGGTCCCTTCTAACAGCATGATCAAAATAGGTGAGACAAAGTCTGGTCCTTCTCGCCTCTAAAGAGCTTTCTGGCTGTATTTCTTCCATGACAGATTTGTTCATTCTGGCAGCCCATGGTACTTTCAATATTCTTTGCTAGCACCACAATTCAAAGGCATCAAATTTTCTAAGGTCTTATCATCTATTGTCCAGCTCCCACATTAATATGAGGCAGTTGAAAATACCATGGCTTGGGTTAGGTGCACCTTAGTCTTCAAAGTGACATCTTTGCTCCTTAACACTTTAAAGAAGACTTTTGCAGCAGACTTGCCTAGTGCAATGTTGTTGTTGTTGTTGTTATGTGCCATCGAGTCATCTCCGACTCACAGCGACCTTATGTACAACAGAATGAAACAAAGCCCAGTCCTGTGCCCGCCTCATGATCCCTACTATACCTGAGCCTATCACTGCAGCCACTGTGTCAATCCATCTTGTTGAGGGCCTTCCCCATTTTTATTGACCCTCCACTTTACCAAGCACGACATCCTTCTCCACAGAATGATCCCTTCTGACAACATGACCAAACTAGGTGAGACGAAGTCTGACCATCCTCGCTTCCAAGGAGCATTCCAGCTGCACTTCCTCCTGGATAGATTTGTTAGTTCTTTTCATAGTCCATGGTACTTTCAGCATTCTTCTCCAACACCACAACTCAAAAGCAACAACTCTTCTTCGATCTTCCTTATTCATTGTTCTGCTCTCACATGTATATGAGGCTATTGAAAATACCATGGCTTGGGTTAGGCACATCTTACTCTTCAAGGAGATATCTTTGCTCTTCAGTGCTTGAAAGAGGTATTTTGCAGCAGATTTTCCCAATGCAATACATCTTTTAATGTCTTTTATTATTATTATTTATTGTGATTTGGGTGAAGATTTACAGAGCAAATTCACTTTCCATACAGCAGCTTACATATACTTTGTCTCATGTCATTGACCATAGTTTACCACAATGCAACAGCTCCCCTCCCACTTCCTCCCCATAGTTACATCTTCCTAGTGTCCATCCCTCCATGGACTCCTGCCCCCTGAGCTGTCTCTCTGTGCATAGGCAGCCCTTCTTTCTC
>NW_006921665.1:6160906-6165876 GCF_000298275.1 Orycteropus afer afer | reverse complement strand
TATTAATAATAATAGTTGTTTTAAAACAGACAAATACAAGCAAACTAATCATCAGAAAAAGAAAGTGAAAAATAAAAAAATAAAAAAATCGGTGGTGGACAGGGCAGGGCACCCAGGCTCTGTCTGAGCACACAGACTGTGATGGAGTTCCTGTGGGCCCAGAAGGTAGGTGGGAGTGGGGGATGGCCGCACTTCCATTCACCAAGTGGGTGTGGGGTATAAGAGTAACAAGAGGAATGTAGTACCTTTTCAGTCTTGCAGGTCCGGAGGGTTCTTGGGGTTGCTGAAAAGCAGAACGTGTTCTTAAGCCCCAGGAATCTGCAAGAGCACTGTCCCTTTAAATATCCAAAATAGTCAAGCCGCTTTTAGATCTTCAAAATGGCGGCACCCTCTGGACCGGCAAAAGTCCACAGCTCAGCCCACCTTTCTCTTCACCTTCTCCATTTATTCTCCAGCCACCAGAGCAGTCCTCTATGCAGTCCCTGGCTAGCAGGGCTGATTTTTAGGTTAGTTCTTAAGTCCTACCAGCACTCGGGAATCTCCAAGCTGTCTGTGCCTTCAGGATCACTGCCAGACTGCAGCTCCATCTGTTTCCTTTCTTGATATTTTCATGCAAATTCTTCTGCTAGTTGGGGTTTAGTCCACTTCTATAGCCTTCCCTTCAAGGTTCAGGGGTCCAGGACTATCTTCTGTGTCTGTGTTAATTGGTTTCCCTTTTCTTGGTTGAAGAGGGTCTGTGCAGTCTTTCTGCCTAGTCCACCATCTTGCTGGAACCTCATCTTTTAATGTCTTGACTGCTGCTTCCATTGGCATTGACTGTAGAACCAAGTAACATGAAATCTTTGACGACTTCAGTCTTTTTCCAGCTATTGTGATGCTGCTTATTTGTCCAGTTGTGAGGATTTTTGCTTTCTTTATATTGAGGTGTAATCCATACTGTAGACTGTAGTCTTTAATTTTCATCAGTAAGTGCTCTAAGACATACTTACTTTCAGCAAGCAAAGTTGTGTCATATGTGTATCACAGGTTGTTAATAAGCCTTTCTCCAATCCTGATGCCACATTCTTCTTCATATCATCCAGCTTCTTGGATTATTTGCTCAGCATACAGATTGAATAAGTATGGTAAAAGGATACAATCCTGACACACTCCCTTCTTGATTTTAAACCATGCAGTATCCCTTTGTTCTGTTCAATCGACAGTCTCCTGGTCTACGTACAGGTTCCTTATGAGTACAATTAAGTATTCTGGAATTCCCATTCTTCTCAATGTTATCCATAACTTGTTATGATCCACACAATCAAATACCTTTGCATAGTCAATGAAACACAAGTAAACATATTTTTGATATTCTTTGCTTTGAGCCACGATCCATCTGATATCAGCTATGACATTTCTCACTCCACATCCTCTTCTGAATTCAGCTTGCATTTCTGGAAGTTCTCTGTCAATATACTGCTGCAACCATTTTTGAACTATCTTCAGTAAGACTTTACTTGCATGTGATATTAATGATATTGTTTGATAATTTGCACATTCTGTGGGATCACCTTTCTTTGGGATGGGTACAAATATGGATCTCTTCCAGTTAGTTGGCCAGGTAGCTGTCTTCCAAATCTCTTGGCATAGCCAAGTGAGTGCCTCCAGCCTAGCATCCATGTGTTAAAACATCTCAATGGGTATTCCATAAATTCCCAGAGCTTTGTTTTTCACCAATTCCTTTAGTGCAGCTTTGACTTCTTCCTTCAATACCATTGTTCTTGATCATATGCCACCTCCTGAAATGGAAGATCATCTACCAATTATTTTTGGTATAGTGACTCTGTATTTCATCTATCTTCTTTTGATGTTTCCTGAATCATTCAACATATTCCCATGGAATTTCCAATATAGCTATTTGAGGCTTAATTTTTTTCCTCAGTTCTTTCAGCTTGAGAAATGCTGAGCATGTTCTTCCCTTTTGGTTTTCTAACTCCAATTCTTGGCACATTGCCTTATAATAATTGACTTCATCTTCTCGAGCTACTCTTTGAAATCTTCTGTAGGCTCTTTTATGTTGTCGATTTTCCCATGTGCTTTAGCTACTCTCCTTTCAAGGGCAAGTTTCAGAGTCTCCTCTGACATCCACATTGGTCTTTTCTTCCTTTCCTGTCTTTTTAATGACCTTTTGCTTTCTTCATGGATGATGTTCTTGATGTCATCTGACAATTCCTCTGGTTTTCGGTCATTGGTGTTCAATGCACAAATCTATTTTTTAGATGGTCTCTAAATTCAAGAGGAATATATTCAAGGTCATATTTTGGCTCTCGTGGACTTGTTTTAATTGTCTTCAACTTCAACTTAAACTTGTATAGGAGCAGTTGATGGTCTGTTCCACAATCAGCCCCCGGCCTTGTTTTGGCTGAAGATATTGAGCTTCTCCATCACTTCTTCCCACATATGTAGTCAATCTGATTCCTGTGTTCTATGTCTGGTGAAGTCCACATGTATAGCTACTGTTTGTGTTGTTGAAAAAAGGTATTTGCAGTGAATAAGTCGTTGGTCTTGCAAAATTCTGTCATGCGATCTCCAGCATCATTTCTATTACCAAGACTATATTTTCCAACTACTGGTGATTCCTCTTTGTTTCCAACTTTTGCATTCCAATCACCAGTGATAATTAACATATATTGAGTGCATGTTCATTCTATTTCAGACTGCAGAAGATGGTAAAAATCTTCAATTTCCTCAACTTTGGCTTTGGTGGTTGGTGTGTAAATTTGAGTAATAGGTAGGTGTCTGGATATTATCCTGTCACTGACAGCATTGTACTTCAGGATAGATCTTGAAACATTCTTTGTGATGATGAATGCCACTCCATTCCTCTTCAATTTGTCATTCCCAGCATAGTAGATCATATGGTTGTCTGATTCAAAGTGGCCAAAACCAGTCCATTTCAGCTCACTAATGCCTAGGATTTCAATCTTTATGCATTCCATTTCATTTTTGACAACTTCCAATTTTCCTAGATTCATATTGTTCTGTTATTAATGGATGTTTGCAGCTGTTTCTTCTTACCTTGAGTCATGCCACATCAGCAAAGGAGGTCCTGAAAGCTTTACTCCATCCACATCATTAAGGTTGGCTCTATTTTGAGGAGGCAGCTGTTTCCTAGTCATATTTTGAGTGACCTCTGACCTGAGAGGCAGTATAACAGAAAATGTTTCAGGGCTATTTTTCAGTAATATATCAGACAGTGTTTCACTGCTATTCATAAGGCTTTCACTGGCCAATTCTTTGAGAAGTGGATGGCCTCTTCCTTCTTCCAAGTCGATCTTAGTCTGGAGGCTCCGCTGAAACCTGTCCACCATGGGTAACCCTGTTGCCACTTGAAACACTGGTGGCATAGCCTCCAGCCTCACAGCAGCACACAAGCCACCATAGGACAACAAACTGACAGATGAGTTCTTCTCCCTTAGTTGTTCCAAACTGCTACACTCCCTCTTCCTGGCCTTCCCTATTGGTTCCTGCCCTCCGAAAACCATCTGCCACTGCTTCCTAGACCTCCCTATCAGTTCCAGCCCTCCAAAAACTGTCTGCCGCTGCTTGCTGGCCTTCCCTACCAGTTCCAGCCCTTCAAAAAGCTGTCTGCCACCACTTCTCAGCCTTCCCTTCCAGGGCCCAATGCAATACTATGTCTCATTTCTTGATTGCTGCTTCCATGGGTATTGATTATGGATCCAAGTAAAATGACATCCCTGACAACTTCAATCTTTTGTCCATTTATCATGATCCTATTTATTGATCCAGTTGTGAAGACTTTTGCTTTCTTTATGTTGAGGTGTAGCCCATACTGAAGATTAGCCTTTGACTAGTCTTTGATCTTCATCAGTAACTGCTTTAAGTCATCTTCATTTCAGCAAGCAATGTTTTGTCATCTGCATATCTCAGGTTGTTAATCAGTCTTCTTCCAATCCTGATGCTGTGTTCTTCTTCATATAGTCTAGCTTCTCAGATTATTTGCTCAGCATACAGAATGAATAAGTATGGTGATAGGATACAACCTTGATACACACCCTCTGTGATTTTAAACTATGCAGTATCCCCTTGTTCTGTTCCAACAATAGCTTCTTGGTCTATGAACAATTAAGTGTTCTGGAATTCCCATTCTTCACAATGTAATCCATAATTTGTTATGATCCACACAGCTGAAAGCCTTTGTATAGTCAATAAAACACAAGTAAACATCTTTTTGGCATTCTTTGATCCATTTGACATCAGCAGTGATATCCCTTGTTCCACATCTTCTTCTGAATCCAGCTTGAATTACTAGAAGTTCCCTGCCAACATATTGCTGCAACCATTTTTGAATAGTCATCAGCAAAATTTTCCTTGCATGTGATGTTAATGATGATGTTGTTGTTTGTTGTTGTTGTTATGTGCTGTCGAGTTGGTCCCAACTCATAGTGACCCCTCCTTGGGTTTCCAAGGCAGTATCACTATGGAAGTAGATTGCCCAACCTTCCTTCCAAGGAGTGGTTGGTGGGTTTGAACTGCCAGCCTTCTGGTTAGCAGTCAAGTGCCTTAGGCACTACGTCACCAGAGCTCCAAATGTTAATGATATTGTTTGATAATTTCCACATTCTGCTGGATTACTTTTTTTTTTTTAATGGGCACAAACATGGATCTCTTCCAGTTGGCTTGCCAGGTAACCATCTTCCAAATTTCTTGGCATAAATGAGTAAGCACTTCCAGTGCTGCATCCATTTGTTGAACCATTTCAATGAGCATTCCATTCATTCCTGGAGACTTGTTTTTCACCAACTCCTTCAGTGCAGTTTCGACTTCTTCCTTCAATACCAGTGGTTCTTGACTATATGCTACCTTCTAAAATGGTTGAACGTTGTTCACCAGTTCTTTTTGGTCCATCTTCTTTTGATGTTTCCCATATCTTTCTATGTTTAGCCCACAGAATCCTTCATTATTGCAAT
>NW_006921665.1:6152089-6160802 GCF_000298275.1 Orycteropus afer afer | reverse complement strand
CCAGGTCTTTGCACATTTTATTATAATACTTTACTCTGTTCTTGAATTGCCCTTTAAAATCTTCTATCCATTCTTCTCTTTCATTATTTCTTCTGTTTGTTTTAATTACTCTACATTCAAGAACAAGTTTCAGCATCTCTTCTGACATCTATTTTGGTCTTTTCTTCCTTTCCTGTCTTTTTAATGACCTTTTGCTTTTTTCATGGTATTCTTGATGTCATCCCACAACTTGTCTGGTCGTTGGTCACTGTTGTTCAATGCTTCAAATTTATTTTTCAGATGGTCTTTAAATTCAGGTGAGATAAACTTACTCAGGGTTATATTTTGACTTTTGTGAACTTGTTTTAATTTCTTCAACTTCAACTTGAACTTGCATGGGAACAATTGATATCAGCTCCTGGCCTTGTTTTGACTGATGATATTGAGCTTCTCCACTGCCTCTTTCCACAGATGTAGTTGATTTTATTTCTGTGTATGCCATCTGGCAAGGTCCACATGTACAATCACTATTTATGCTGTTGAACAAAGGTATCTGCAATGAATAAGTCATTGGTCTTATAAAATTCTGTCATATAATCTCCAGTATCACTCCTATCAACAAGGCCATATTTTCCAACTACAGATGCTTCTTTGTTTCCAACTTTCACATTCCCATTACCAGTAATTATCCTTACATCTTGATTGCGTGTTTGGTCAATTTCAGACTGCAGAATTTGGTAAAAATTCTCAATTTCTTCGTCTTTTGTTTTAGTGATTGGTGCATAAATTTGAATAATGGTAGTATTATCCTATCACTGACAGCATTGTACTTCAGGATAGATCCTGAAACATTCTTTCTGGTGATGAATGTGATGCATTCCTCTTCAGTTTGTCATTCCCAGCATAGTTGATTATATGATTTTCTGATTCAAAATGGACAATACCGGTCCATTTCAGCTCATTAATGCCTAGGATATAGATCTTTAGACATACCATTTCACTTTGACACTTCTTACATTCATAATTTTCCTACATTATAATTTGTACATGCCACATTCCAATTATTAATGAATATTTGCAGCTATTTCTTCCCTTCTTGGGTCATACTCCATCAGCAAATGAAAGTCCCGAAGACTTTACTCCATCTATGTCTTTAAGGTCAACTCTACTTTGAGAGGGCAGCTCTTCCCCAGCCATATTTTGAGTGTCTTCCAAACTGAGGGGCTCTTCTTCTGGTGTTATATCAGACAATGTTTCAGGTCTATTCATAAAGTTTTCCAGTAATATATCAGAGAGTGTTTCACTGCTATTCTTAAGATTTTCAGGGGCCAATTTTTTCAGAAGTGGATGGATGGCCCTGTCCTTCCCAGTCTGTCTTAGTCTGGAAGCTCTGCTGAAACCTGTCCAGCATGGGTGACCACGTGGTATTTGAAATACATATGAAGAAAGCAAAAGGTCATTAAAAAGACAGGAAAGGAAGAAAGACAAAAGTGGATGTCAGAACAGACTGAAACTTGCTCTTGAAAGGAGAGTAGCTAAAGCAAATGGAAGAAATGACAAGATAAAAAAGCTAAACAGAAGATTTCAAAGAGCAGCTCAAGACAACAAAGTCAATTATTATAACTAAATGTGCAAAGACCTGGAATTAGAAAACCAAAATGGAAGAACAAGCTCAGCGCTTTTCAAGCTGAAAAGAACTGAAAAATTGCAATGTTGAAAACTTGCCATATTAAAAGATTCTATGGGAAACATATTGAATGATGCAGGAACCATCGAAAAAAGATGGAAGGAATACAGTCACTGTACCAAAAAGAATGGTCAATGTTCAACTATTTCAGGAAGGTGGCACATAATCAAGAACCAATAGGATTGAAGGAAGAAGTCAAAACTGCACTGAAGAAATGGCAAAAAATAAGGCTCCAGGAATTGACGAAATACCCACTGAGATGTTTCAACAAATGGATGTTTGTGCTGGAGGCACTTACTCCTCTATACCAAATAATTTGGAAGATAGCTACCTGGCCAACTGACTGGTAGAGAGATCCATATTTGTGCCCATTCCAAAAAAAGGTGATCCAACAGAATGTGGAAATTATCAAACAATATTATTAACATTGCATGCAAGCAAAATTTTACTGAAGAAAATTTTAAAAAGGTGAACAATGTATTGACAGGGAACTTCCAGAAATGCAAGCTGGATTCAGAAGATGTGGAACAAGAGATATAATTGCTGATGTCAGATGGGTCTTGATTGAAAGCAAAGAATACCAGAAAGATGTTTACTTGTGTTTTATTGACTATGCAAAGTCTTTTGGCTGTGTGGATTATAACAAATTATGGATTACATTGCTAAGAATGGGAATTCCAGAACTCTTAATTGTCCTCACAAAGAACCTGTACATAGACCAAGAAGCTGTTGTTTGAACAGAACTGGGGGATACTACATGACTCAAAATCACAAAGGGTGAGTGTCAGTGTTGTATCCTTTCACCATACTTGTTCAATCTGTATGCTGAGCAATTAATCTACGAAGCTAGACTAATTGAGAAGAACAGAGCATCAGGATTGGAGGAAGACTAGTCAACAACATGAGATATGCAGATGATACAACCCTGGTTGCTGAAAGTGAAGATGACTTGAAGCAGTTACTGATGAAGATTAAAGACTACAGTCTTCAGTATGGATTACACCTCAATGTAAAGAAAATGAAAATCCTCACAACTGGACCAATTAGCATCACAATAAATGGAGCAAAGATAGAAGTTGTCAAGGATTTCATATTACTTGGTTCCACAATCTACACCCATGGAAGCTGTTGTTGTTGTTGTTGTTATGTGCCGTCGAGTCGGACCCAACTCATAGCGACCCCTCCTTGGGTTTCCGAGGTAGTATCACTACGGAAGTAGATTGCCCCATCTTCCTTCTGAGGAGTGGCTGGTGGGTTTGAACCGCCAGCTTTCTGGTTAGCAGTCAAGTGCCTTAGCCACTATGCTACCAGAGCTGTCGTCAAGAAACCAGGCATAGTATTGCACTGGGAAAATCTGCTGCAAAAAGACCCCTTTAAAGTATTAAGGAGCAAAGATGTCACTTTGAAGGCTAAGATGTTCCTAACCCAAGCCATGGTATTTTCTTTCTTTTATTTATTCATTTATTGTGCTTTGGGTGCAAATTTACAGAGCAGAATTTGTTTTACATTCAACAGTTCATGTACATTTGGTTTCACTCCCTGACTACCATCCCCAACCCTAAACCACTCTTCTCCCTTCCCTGCCCTGTGACCCCCTGCCCTGTGCCCTTCTTAACTATGCATTCCTGTCTGTCCACCTTTCCCTCCATGTGAATGCTGCCCCTCTGGTGCCCTATGGTTGATTGCTCCAAAGAGTTTGTCTCTGTAGAGTAGTTGGGTCCATAACCCTGAGTTAGGTGTTCTACATGTAAGTCTTTCTACTCTTGGGCTGAGAGCCAGCCCTTGGGAGTGAGTCCTATCCCAGGCCTAAAGTGTATCCCAGGGCCATAGTCTTGGGAGTCCCACCAGACTCCATCTGACCAATAATTCTGGTTGTTATTGTGTTTTTGAATTTTGTCCCATGATTTTCCTCCCACTCTATCCAGGATCTCCAGTTTTGATCCTTTTCCAAGTGGTTGGCACTGGTAGCTGGGCACCATCTAGTTCTTCTGGTCTTGAGTTCCATCATATCCTAGGGCTAATTGTTTCCAAAAGCCTTTGGTTTTCTTCACTCTTCTTTGCTTTAGATGAGGGGGAGACCATTAGCTGCATCTTAGATGGCCACTCGAAAGCTTTTAAGACCCCAGACACCACTCATCAAAGTAGGTTGTGGAACAAGATTTTTATGTATTATGTTGTGCCAGTTGAGCCTGATGTCCCCCAGCACTATGGTCCTGAGTTGGCAAACCAGTGATTCTTTCTCCCAAGGTGTTTGGCTGTCTCTGAGGGATTACTCCAATTCTGTCTTCTTTTGCTCTTGTAATGATTGTGGTTATTTTGTATCACTAGTATCTGTGCAAGATTATCCTCAGCTAAATCTATCATTGGTCTAGGGTAAATTCCTGATCTTCTCAGTTGGCTATGCATTTATCTGTAGCCTGGTGTTTGGTATTAGTGGTAATGCAGTATTGTTCACATGCTGGTATTAGCCCCTGTCATTTGTATCTTATGTGTACAATTCAGTGTCCTCCCTTTCCCTAATGTTATCACACCGGTCATAAACTCTTTCCATACCATGCCTCCCCTTACCCAACTTGGCGTGTGGCCCCCAACTAGTCTGAAATTTTCCCCTTCTCTTCCCTCCCATCCCTGGCAACCTACAAAGTGAGTTCCCTGCCCTAAGCAAACCCTTTCTTGACTTTTTACAGTAATGGGCTCATACAATATTTGTCCTTCTGTGATTGACTTATTTTACTCAGCATAATGTTCTCCAGATTCATCCATGTTTGAGATGATTCACGTATTCTTCATTGTTCTTTAATGTAGCATAGTATTAGATTGTGTGAATGTACCATAATTTGGTTATCCATTCATCTGTTGATGGGCATTTAGGTTGTTTCTATCTCTTTGCTATAGTGAATTGTGCTGTGATGAACATGGGTGTGCATATGTCTGTTGGTGTCCTGCCTCTCACCTCTTTAGGATATATTCCGAGTAATGGAATTACTGGTTCAAAAGGTATTTATTTTCAGTTTTTTAAGGAAATGCCATAACATTTTCTACAATGGCTCTACCATTTTACAGTCCCACCAACAGTGTATGACAGTTCCAATTTCTCCGTAACCTCACAAGCATTTGTTATGTTCTGTCTTGTTGAACTTTGCTATTTTTGCTGGAATGAGATAATACCTCATTGTTGTTTTGACTATTCCCTGGAGAAGGATATCATGCTTGGTAAAGTGGAGGGTCAGTGAAAAATTGGAAGACCTTCAATGAGATGGATTGACACCATGGCTGCAATGATAGGCTCAAGTCTAGCAAGAAGTATGAGAATGTTGCATGACCAGGCAGTGTTTCATTCTGTTGTACATAGGTTCACTATGCATTGGAGTTGACTCAACAGCACCTATCAACAAGAACATAAAACTATGATTACATAAGGTACTAATGTGATAAAAATAATATTTCAGCTGAATAGTGCCAATTTGAAGTCCTGTAGCCCTCCTTTGCCAAAGGCCACACAGTCCCTCAATGAGTGAACTTAACTGGGCAATATAACTGGAGTAGATTGACTGATATGGCTTAGGGAATAGTATGACTGAGATAAATTCATTGACATTATGTCCATTTGTAATCTTTCTTTTCTTGGAGAAATAGTGAAGAAACTAATATCACTGAAGCCCTACAAAGTTGAATATTTAAACTATCATGGGACAGTGGATATATTGTTTGCAATTGGTGGGTAATGAACCAAAATCTCAGTGACTTAAAACAACAATAATTTATTATCACCGATTTATCTGCATGTCTGTGGGTTGGCTGGGGTTTGGCTGATCTGGGCTGGGCTGGGCTGGGCTGGGCTGGGTAGCTCCATTTTAGGCAGCAACAGCTGAGGTGACTCTATTTCACTGCAGGCCTGGGGGGTCAGTTGGAGCATCTTCACTCCACATAACTTTCATCCTCCTTGGACCCACAGACCAGCATTGCCAGAGGCACAAGGTGGCAGATCCAATCCTGCAAGTGCTCTATAAGACTTTGGTTGCTTCAGATCCACCAACATCTCATTGGCTAAAGTCACGTGTTCACCCAAGTTCCATAGCCATGGCTCAAATTAAAGGGCAGGAAAACCATGGAAGTGGGAAAAGAGGTAAATCTTTCAAAATCTACCAAAATAGGAGAGGAGGAACATTTAAGTAAGAAAGGTGAAACTTTTTGCAGTGATTCTTAACCTTGTCTGCCCATTGGAATCACCTGTTTTAGTTGTCTTTGAGTTGGCTCTGACTCATGGCAACTTTATGCATAAGAGAACTAAATGTTCAGTCTTGTGCCATCTCCATGATCTTTGGTGTGTTTAAGCCCATTATTGTGGCTCTTGCATCAATCCATCTCATCGAGGATTTCTCTCATTTTTGCTGACCCTTCATTTTACCAAACCTGATGTCTTTTCTAGCAATTGGTCTTTCCCGGTTAGCAGTCAAGTGCCTTAGGCACTAAGCCCCACCCAATTAGTTTGTGGGAATTGCAATCCCATAACAGGAGGACCATATTCACTGCACTGCAGTGATATTAAGAAAATTTGCTGAAATCTGCTCCTTCCTCGGCACCTTCTGATTTCCACTCCCCTACTCTATGTCTAAAGTCCTTCGGTGGCACAAATGGTTTGCACTTGAATGCTAACCTAAATATTGGCAGTTTCAACAATGCTATGGAAGAAAAGGCCTGGTATCTGCTTCTGTTAAGATTATAGCCAAGACAGCCAACACATGAAGAAATGCTCATGATCATTAGCCATCCCACCCCCACTGCCATGGAGTGGGATTACAACTCATAGCAACCCCCATTGGGTTTCCAAGGCTGTAAATCTTTATTGAAGTAGATTGCCTCATCTTCGTCCTGTGGAGTAGATGATAGGTTTGAACCACTGACCTTCTGGTTACCAGCCAAATGCCTTACCCACTGAACCACTAGATCTCCTCAATTAGCCATTCCAAAACCAAACTCATTGCTGTCGAGTCAGATCCAACTCATAGCGACCCCTCCTTGGGTTTCTGAGGCAGCATCTCTACGGATACTGCCCAAACTTCCTTCCGAGGAGTGGCTTGTGGGTTTGATCTGACAGCCTTCTGGTTATCAGTCAAATGCCTCAGGCACTACGCTACCAGAGCTCCTCATTAGCCGTTAGGGAGATGTAAGTCAAAACAACAATGAGATATCATCTCACCCCAGCACTAATAGCAAAGTTAAAAAAAAAAGACATAAATGAAAAACCCAGAAGACAACAAATGCTGGCAAGGGTGTGGAGAAATTGGAACCCTCATACACTACTGGTGGAACTGTAAAATGGTACAACCACTGTGGAAAGTGGTATGGCACTTCTTTAAGAAATTGGTAATAGAAATACCATATGATCTAACAATCCTACTGCTAGGTATATATCCTAGAGAAATAAGAGCCATGACATGAGCAGATACATGCACACCCATGTTCATCTATGATATTGCATTATTCACAATATGAAAATGATGGAAACAATGTAAATGTCCATCAATGGATGAATAAATGGATAAACAAACTATGATACATACACTAAATGGAATACTAACACCAAAACCAAACTCACTGCCATCAAGTCAGATCCAACTCATAGTGACCCCTCCTTGGGTTTCCGAGACAGTAACACTACAGAAGTAACACATCAGAAGAACACTGATGAATCTGCAAAACATCTCATAACATGGATGAACCTAGAGGACAGTATGCTCAGTGAAATTATAGTCAGTCACAAAAGGACAAGTATGATATAAGATAACTATTGTAAAACATCAAGAAAAGCTTTTCACCCAAAAAGAAATATTCTTTTATAGTTACTGGGGGGTGGGAAGGGACGAGAATGTAAATCACTACTAGAGGGTAGACCCATATTAACTTGGGTGAAGGGGAAGACAGTATACATAAGGAGTAGGTCAGCACAATATGACCAAGGAAAGGAAGATGCTGGAATGAATACAATAGTTAAAGGCAACAAAGGTAAATACAAGTTCATATGCAATCCTGCAGTAACAGTCATAACAATAATCAATACTCTAAGTATGGCTACATAGACATGAATAGCTGAACAGGTGTGGGAAAGGGAATGGGACTATACCCATAAATATATATAGGTTTGACAGAGGATATTTCTACGTATGTAGTTACAAATGCTGCAACTATATCCATGAATATAGTAGAGTAGGGCAAAGTTATGAAAACTCCTAACCATAACCAAAAACCCTGAGGGAGTGAGTTGCTGGGCCTAGAGACTCAGGATCATAGTCTCAGGGGACATCAAGGTCAATTGGCACAACATAGTCCCCAAAGACAGTGTTCTACATCCTACTTTTGTAAATAGCAACTGGGGTCTTAAAAGCTTGTGATCAGCCATCTAAGGTACAACTATTGGTCTTTCCGTGTCCAAAACTAAGGAGAATGAAGAAAATAAAAAACACATGGAAACAATAAGTCCAAAGGACTAATGAGCCACTCAAGCCTCAGCTTTCACAACTCTAAGACCAAACGGCACCTGACAACAAGAAGACCAAAAGAACAAGCATTACCCACTGCTCTGAAAGAGATAACATTAGAAGGTCCTGGATAAAGTGGGAGAAAAATGTGGAATAAAACTAAAAATTATTTTTCAAAGAAAAGGCCAGGTTTACTGGTCAGATAGAGACTGGTGGAACCCCTAATACTATGGCTCTTGGCCATCCTTCAGACCTGGAACTGAACTCACTCCAGTAGCTGAATTTTCAGTCAAACAATAGGTCTACAAGGTGAACGACAACTCTAGGAAGGTAGATACTCCTTAGAACAATCAGCATTCGAGATCAAAAGAGCAGCATTTACCCAAGGACAAACTTCAGAAGGCAGGAAGGATTAGGAGGGAAGGAGGAATGGAAACAAGAAACACATGGAGGATGTGAGAGGAGTGATGTTACATTGTTGTTGTTGTTGTTAAGTGCCATCGAGTCGTTTCCGACTCATAGCGACCCCATGCACAGCAGAACGAAACACTGCCCGATCCCGCGCCAG
>NW_006921665.1:6137826-6149134 GCF_000298275.1 Orycteropus afer afer | reverse complement strand
CTTTGGCTTCCTGGATTTTACCCCTTTCTCCTGCTCTCCCGGCCTGCTACTCTGTGCTACGCCCGTGCTTACTTTGCTCCCGGAGACCCTGTCCCTCTCGGGAGGGTAACAAGGGAAAGTGTTCAGTGCAGTTCAGTGAGTAAGCACAAGCCCGCCCATGCTTACCTCGCTCTCGGTGACTAAGCACAAGCCCGCCCATGCTTACCTCACTCCCGGGGACTAAGCACAAGCCCGCCCATGCTTACCTAGCTCCCAGAGACCCGGTCCCTCTCGGGAGGGTAACAAGGGAAAGTGTTCAGTGAGGGAATTGTAATCAATGACATGAAAAAACCATGGTGAATTATTGAATGGAAAACCGATTCACTCTATAAACTTTCACCCAAACCATAATAAAAAAATTAAAATAAATAAATATTTTTGAAAAAGAAAAAATATTTTAGGCAAGAAAAGTCTATGGAGCAGTTCTACTTTGGATTCATGGGGTCACCATGAGTTGGAATCGACTCAATGGCAGTGAACCATACCTTATCCCTCTGAACTTTGCCTTGTACAGTAAAGGGTATGGAAAAGCAGAACAAAACCAGATGAGGAATCCAGAAATCACATGGAGCTGATGCTGCCAATGTCCCATTGATATCCCCTCTACTCTGAAGATTCCTTCAAAAACTGATTTTGCAAACAACTGCAACTCTTTAAGTGAGGCTTGGTCTGTCCTTGGGACCACTCTTGGTTTGCATGTTCAGAGGATGCCAGGAAATGCTGGAAAATTGTTGCTGTTAGTTGTCACCAATTTGGTTCTGACTCATGGTGACTCCATGCACAACAGAATGAAACATTGCCCAGTTGTGTGCCACAGTCCTTCGTACGTGTGATAGTTAAGATTGTGTGTCAGCTTGTCTGGGCCATGATTCTCAGTAGCTTAGCAGTTATGATGTAATTATCCTTCATGATGAGACCTGATAAAATGTAATCACCTCCATGATGAGGTCTGCTGTGAGCAGTCAATCAGTTGAAAAGGAGCTTCCTTTGGGGTGTGGCCTGCTTCCAGTATATATGGAAAAGCTTTGGGACAGGTCTCTGGCAATCTGCTGGATCTGAATTCTGCATCTGGCTCATCATCATCTCCAGTTCCTGAACTTGAACCAGTGGTCTGCTTTATTACCTGCTGATCACAGGAGTGTTGCCTTTGCAGCCTGTGACCCAATAATTTGTCATTTTACCTGCTGATCTTGGATTCTTCAGCCTCTGAAACCAGCAGCATGTTGGACTGTCTGTCAATTTTGTGTTCATCAGCCCCAGCAGCTGCGCAAGTTAGGAGAAGCTTGACATTTGACCCATGGGACTTGGGACTTGCCAGCCTCTACAACCATATAAGCCATTTCTTTGAGATACATCTCTCTATAGATAGATAGATAGATAGATAGATAGATAGATATAGATAGATAGATATAGATAGATATAGATAGATAGACAGATAGATAGATAGATGAGATAGATAGATGGATAGATAGATGAGATAGATAGATGGATAGATGGATAGATAGATAACTGGTTTTGCTTCTCTAGAGAACACAGCCTAAGACAGTATGCTTGAGTCCATTTCTGAGGCCACTGTGTATTTTGAGTGCCTTCTAACCAAGGGAGCCTTATCTCTAGCACTATATCAGATAATATTCTGTTGTGATCCATAGGGTTTTCATTGGGTATTTTTTGGAAGTAGATCCCCAATCCTTTCTAACTACTTCGTTTCTGTCTGGAAGCTCTGCTGAAACTGTTCACCATGGGTGACCCAGCTGCTGTTTGAAATATCAGTGGCATAGCTTCTACCATCATAGCAACATGCAAGCTACCATAGTAAAAACAAACTGACAGATGGGTGGCAAGCTGGAAAACTAATGGCCCTGGACATAGCTTCAACCAGTGGTGTCAGGGATTGATGAATAAGTAGCCCAGATCCCTTGCTCCTTGGTCAGAATAACACTGAGGTACATTCCTCATTCCTCACTGTCTCCCAGATTTCCCGGGGAGATGTGAGTTCCAGGTTCCCACAGGGGTAACTGGCTTGATAACACATTTGATTGGTTTCTGTCCCTTCTCTGCCTCATTTCCTTCCACCCACTACCCACCAAAGTTTCTTGAGAGCACCTCCAAAATGAACTACTTACACTAAAATATTTGTCTCAGACTCTGTTTCTGGGGAATCCAAATGAAAACATTAGGATGCCAGCAGTGTGCTATGAAGCTTTAGGCACATTGCTGAACCTGTCTGAGGCTTGATTTTCCCCTCCATAAAGAAGGTGCACATACCCCTCTCCTACGGACGATGCCAAGAAATAATAGATGCAAAAGTGCCCGAGAGAAGCACTTGTTGGGGGAAGGGGTCTACTTAGTTTGGAAGACATTAGATGTCTCTGAGAAAAATGAATTTAATTCCCTATAGAGCTTGGGGAAGAGGAAAGACAGGTTTGACCAAAAGTTGTTTTGCAGCTGGGTCTTGTCAACAAAGAAGGAGAACAAGAGAAAGGCAGGAAGGTAGGCAAGCAGAAAGGAAGAATGGAAAGGAAGGAGGGAAGAATCAGACAAAGAAAAGAAGGAAGGAAGGAGGAAAGAAAGGAAAGAAGAAACAAAGGAAGGGAAAAACAAAGAGAAGAAAAATTTGTACCATCTTCTAGGTGTTTTTATTTTTAATAATATTTTATTGTGCCTTTGGTGAAATTTTACAGAGCAAATTAGGTTTCCATTTAATAATTCCTACACATATTGTTCAGTGACATTGGTTACGTGTTTCACAATGTGTTGACATTCTTGTTAATTCCATTCTGGATGTTTCATTTTCAGTAATCTGGATCCCCTTCCTCTTAGCCTTTCAGCTTTGCTTTAAAGTAATTATCAACCATTTGGTCTCATACAGATGAGGTGCTCAGTAGTCACTGGTAATATTCTTTAGTTTATGAGCCACTCTATTATTTAGCTAAAAGGTGACCTCGGGGGCCGTCTTCTAGTTTTAAACTCAACAGAGTCACTAGTATTTCTGGACTGTCCCTAAAAGATTTGGAGAGTATCTAAGGACTTGATACTGACGAAAATGAATGGCACAACTTCTGCTGCAGAATTTAACTAGAGGCAGCCTCCTGTCTTCAAGTCATAGAGCTGCAAACATCTAAAGGGAGAACTGACTGCATGTCCAAAAGTTGGCAGACACCATCTTTGAAAAGGAGAATCCTCTTTTTAAATATGTGTTGTTATAACAACAAAATCAGAGAAAGAACAAAAACATCATATTACACACTATCTGGATCAGAAAATGACACTAGAAGATAAATATGTGGTGGTCCCCAGTGGGTTCTTGGTTTACCTCCTTGTTTCAGAGCTCTGCAGCCTGGCACATATGGTCTGTAATATTATCCAAACACTGTCACACATGCAGACAAAGGGGCAGCCACATCTCCCATTCTGGTTCCGTGCTGCATATTTAAGGTGGCCAACCCTTTTCAACACTATGTCCGTGCTACAGGAGAAGAAGGGATGGGAGGAAGAATTGTTCATAACCAATTTCAAACCCTTCTAGCCCATATATTGGAAGATGGTTTTATAATTAGAGAACTGTGCAAAGCACAAAGGCCCTTTTTGAGACTCCCCAGGGCATAAGCCATGGCCCCAGGAAAATGCATATATTATGAGTCCCCTCTTTGCATGGCAGCAGAGGGATGAATGGCCAGCTAGGGAGAGATACTGATTTGTTACAACTTCTCAGAAAAATGGGAAGATTCACAATTACGAGCAATGGATTCTGCTCCTGCAAATCTCAGAACTTTTCAGCAAGCATTTTAAGATGAAGGATTGAAACGACCCAGAAGCACAGAATTCTCCCAATGAAGTCACTGTGTTAACACTTTGCACATTTTTAGAAGTTTTTTTTTCTTCTTCTTTTGATTCTTAAAAGCCCACTGTGAGCCAGATAAGTTTCAAACCCGTAAAAATTCAGATGATGAATCTGCACAAAGCCCCCCGGAAGATTTGCAATGGAAATGGCACCCAGCCCTTAACGACAGAGCCCAACGTGACACTCACAGTGTGATTACAGTATCTGATTTGGAATTCAAATTCCAAGCAAGACAATGGCCCTTTATGAAGTTTCTATCATCCATTACCTTGCCCACTGGCTGGCCATATCTCATTTACTGCTATCTTGAGACGCTATCTAACTCCTACCCTAAAATATGAAGAAGGTGAATTGGCCAAGTGAGAAACTCCCAGAGAGAGGAACTACTTGCAGAACTGAGTCTAATACATGTGAGCCCCACAGCTCCTATTGTTGGCCTTCCACTACCCTGAACTTCAGCTGCTAACCTGAAGGTTGACTATCTGAATACACCAGCAGCACCACAAAAGAAAGGCCTGGTAATCTGCTTCCATAAAGATTGCACCCAAGAAAACCCTAAGGAGCACACTTCTACTCTAATACATAGGGTCACCACAAGTTGGGGTGACTCAACAGCAGCTAACAGCGACTACTGAACTAGGCCTGAGTTTGTCTTTCTAAGCTAGGAAACCAAAAGGAAGTTTTCTCTGGCTGTGCCAGGTACCTGTTGACCAGCCTCTGTGTGCTCCAGCTCAAATCCTCTGTTGCTGTCAGTGCCACATGCTTCCTGGCTCATCTGGGTGGCCCAGCCTCATTAAGAAGGGATTTGGTGCCTGTTAGTTAATTGAGGCCCGTTCCTGCCACCTGCCACTTGCGAGCCTCATCTGCACACTAACTGCTCCTAATTGTCATCATACGGCAGGATCCCCACAACAACTTGCGAACAGACCCGAGCAGCACGGGCAGGCTCCGCGACGGTCCAGGGAGCAGCGGTTCAGCGAACGATGGGCACTGTCACCACTTATCAGGGGGTCAGATGTTTGCAGAGGAAAGGCACCTTGCGCCAACCTCAGTGTGGAAGTTGGCTGTTTATTATCCTCTCAGTGTCACTTTATAAATGGAGAGGTGTCTTCTCAGGGAGGTCTAGTTGAGGTGCATAAAAGGCTTCATCTGGACAAGGACAGATTTGATTAGAAACAAATGGCTCAGAGACCCAGACTCCATATCAGGGAGAAACAGCACTGAGCATTTGCAAACCTTTGAGTGGATGTGTTAACTTCTCCCACGCAGAGACCAAGAAAAGTGTAAGCTGTCCAATCACTGTCCCACACCCTAAGTAGTGAGTAGAAAAAGGTGCATATGTTAGCACCAAAGGCTGATCAGCCCCAAAGGAATGGAGAGGAAAGTGGGAAAGTGTGGAGTGAAAGAGTCAAACCCTACAGAGACATGGAAGTGAAGAGGCAAATGGAGGGGGATGCAGATCATCAAATTTTAGAGTTGGAGGGGACTATGATGTAGGTACAGAATACATATGTCCAATGGCAGAAACAAATTCTAAGCTATAGGATATGAGGACTATATATCTATGTTGGCATGGAGTTGGCCTCTGACTCATGGAAACCCCATGCACAATAGAACAAAATGTTGGCTGGTCCCTGCGCTATCTCCATGTGTTGCAAATCAAACCATTGTGCTCCATAGCATTTTCAATGGCTGATTTTCTGAAGTAGATTGCCAGGCCTTTCTTCCTAGATAGATTTATTTTGTTCTGGAAGCGCTGCCAAAACCTGCTTAGTACCATAACAATATTCAAGTCTCTACTGACAGTCAAGTTGTGGCTGCACACGAGGTGCAGTGGGAGGGAATTGAGCCTAGGTCTCCTGCATGAAAGGTGGGAATTCTACCACTGAGTCACCACCACCCTCATATACCTGTAAAACCCTGCCTCTGAGTCGATTCCAACCTATAGCAAACCCTATAGGACAGAGTGGAACTGCCCCATATGGTTTCCAAGACTATAAATCTTTACAGAAGCAAGCTGCCACATTTTTCCCTTGCAGAGCAGCTGGTGGGTTTGAACCACCAGCCTTTGGGTTAGCAGCTGAATGTTTTAACCACTACACTACCAGAGCTCCTTCATATACCTATATATAGAGAAAAAAATGAACAGGAGGGAAAAGGAGGACGCTCCTATCATGGTAGAAAATTACACAATTTAGGGGCTTAGGAATCATAACTATAAGGAATCAATCTGGGTTTAGTAAAAACTAGACTCTGCCAAGTTATATGATTAATTTTTTAAAAGAAACAAAACTGTAAGCACAAGCCCAATTTGATTCTCTGGTTTCTCAGGTTCCACTAGGGTATCTGTCAGGTCTCTCCACCCAGAACTTTTTAGCACTTTTTGTCTAGAGGTTTCTGGGTCATGTCTGACTTATCAGTCCCTTCCTGCTGGATGAGAAAGGAAAAGAGATGGGGAAAACCTGGAAGGACCCTCTGAGAGACATGGTTCTAAGAAAAAGAAAAGGGAACAGAAAAAGTGAAACCACAAATGCCTTGAGTATGAAAATAAAGGTTACTAAGACATGGCTTTCACTAGCACAGACTTGACCAATGGCTAAAAATATTCCTCTGAACCAAACTGCAGCAATATTTCTTCACTCTCCAACCAAAACAAGAAAAAATAAAAACCTGAGGTGGGAGTGTGTTTTTTTTTTTAATGAAGCAAGTTCTGGAAATAATTCCATTCTTAGATAATCCTCTCAGAGAGAGAGGGAGGGATAGAGAGAAAGAAAAAGTGGGAGGAGAGAACGAGGGAAATAAAGAAGGGAGAAAGAAAGACAAGGGATGGAGAGAAAGACAGAGACTGAGAGACGAGAGAAAGAGGAAGGCAAGGAGATAGGGAGAGCGAGAACATTGAAACAGAAAAAGGCAGGAGGTTGTGAATCTCTTTCGCTCCTTCTCAGAGATGCCTTTTTTCCACAGCCTTTCTCTGGGAGTGGTGACTGTGGCTGATAACAGTTCTAAAAACTCTTCTATCACCCAGTCACCAACTTCAGAGAAGGGCCCATTCCACCGGACTTCTGAAAAAGTGAGTGCCATTCTGTTGATAACACATCCCAGAGATCCAGGAGAGCAGGAACACCCCTACTCTTGTGGTTTCCTTCACAAACATATCGTGTGATTTTTCAAACTGTTGGAGCCACTGTTTTCCTGCCTACGTTTTGAAAAAGAAATGATTCCCTAGGTGGCCCAAATGATTTGTACTCCACTACTAACCTAAAGGAGCTCTGGTAGTGAGTGTAGTGCCTAAGGCACTTGACTGCTAACCAGAAGGCTGGCAGTTCAAACCTACCAGCCACTCCTTGGAAGGAAGATGGGGCAATCTACTTCTGTAGTGATACCATCTCAGAAACCCAAGGAGGGGTCGCTATGAGTTGAGTCCGACTCCATGGCACATAACAACAACAACAACACTAACCTAAAGGTTGGTGTTCAAATCCGTGGAAGAGAAACTTCCATAACAGATCACAGCCAAGAAACCCTATGGAGCAGTCCTACTCTGTAACACGTGGGGTCACCATGACTCAGTATCAACTGCAGCCAACATTTTGATTTTTGTTTTTATTGTTGTTGTTGTTCTGGGGCTCATGTCCGCACCTCCCAAGCACAGCCCTAAAATATCCCAATCTGTAACACTTACCCCTCATCTAAACTTAACTCTGCCCAGGATGAGATATAAAACCCTCGCAGCCCCTTTTCCCACATCTCTCTGCACTTGCTCTCCCTCTCTCTTGCTCTCTCTCAACCCCCCTCCTCTGCCACACTCTGGATGTCACTCATTGCTTGTCCCTGCTCGCTTCCTCCAGCCTGTGAACCCGAGGGGCCTAGTCAATGCTGCTTCCGAGAGCTGGCAGATTTCAGAGGAAAAAAAAACCACACGAGGAAGGAAGAATGGCAGTTTGACACTGCACTGTCACAGTTAAAATGGGCCCTTCGCGTGACCCAAGCCTGGACACGGATGCCATGTGCCCAATCACAGCTGAGGCTGCATCTGCCACGGTTCACGGACCTGCACTCCATGCTGGGGGACCAGCTGCCTCTGTTTATGCTCCGGTCCTCGCAGCCTTCTGCCGACGGCAGCGAGACAGAGCCCCATACCCCGTCCCTGGGCTTCAGCTGTCTCCTCAGGATCGGCCTGCCTTTCAATGTATCCTTCCCTCTATAACTTCCGTCTCCACTCTACCCCTTCAAGATGGCCAGAAGGGGTATTTCTCTTTTTAAAGTTTGACCCAACAGAACAAAGCAGAAGAAAAGGCTAAGCAGGGGGAATCTGATTCCTGCCCCACACAGGAAAACATGGAGGATTTGAAAATCGGGACAGAATTCCTCCAGCTTCCTACTCTGTTTTACCACCAACTTCCTGTTTTACTTTTCTCTCTGGTTCTTTAGAAATCTCACACTGAAGAATCAATTTCAAACGCCAGCTTTTAGCCTTTTTAGTTGTTGTTAACTGCCAGCTAGTCCCTCTGACTCATAGCCACCGTGCAACAGAAGGAAACGTTGCCTGTTCCGCACCACCTTCATGATCTTTCGTTGGCATGTTTGAGCCCATTGTTGCAGCTGTTGTGTCAATCCATCTAACTGAGGGTTTCCCTCATTTTCATTGACCCTTTGCTTTACCAAACCTGTTATCTTCTAATGATTGGTCTTTCCTGATTATGTGTTCAAAGTAAGTGAGATGAAGTCTTACCACCGTCTCGTCTAAGGAGTATTCTGGTTGTTTCTTCTGATTGATTTGTTCATTCTTCTGGCAAAACCATTGCCGTGGAGTCGGACCGACTCATAGAGACCCCTCCTTGGGTTTCCAAGGCAGTATCTCTATGGAAGTAGATTGCCCAGCCTTCCTTCCGAGGAGTGGCTGGTGGGTTTGAACCGCCAGCCTTCTGGTTAGCAGTCAAGTGCCTTAGGCACTACGCTGCCAGAGCTCCCATTCTTCTGGCAGTCCACCGTATATGCAGTATTCTTTGTGAATACCACAGTTCAAATGCATTAATCCTTCGTCTGTCTTTCTTTTTTACAGTGGCGTAGTGCCAAAGGCATTTGACTGCTAAACAGAAGATTAGTGGTTCAAAACCACCAGTCACCCCGCAGAAGGAACACTGGGCAATCTACTTCTGTAAAGAGTTACTGCCTCTGAAACCCAAAGTGGGTGGCTATAAGTTAGAATCAACTCCACGGCAGTGAGTTTGGTTTTTCTGTTTGGCTTTCACATGCATGTGAGGCGACTGAAAAGACCACGGCTTGTGTCATGTGTACCTTAGTCCTCAAATTTACATCTTCCATTTTTAAAACTTCAGATAGGTCTTTTGCAGCAGATTTTGGAGGCTGGGAGAAAGATTGACAAGATTGAAGCCAATAGTCAGCTGCCATTTTAAAAAGGCTCTCATGGCGAATTTTTTTTTTGTTTTTAAATAAGTCATCTTTGTCACATTACCCTGTTTCTCGCACCAACCCTGAGGCACGTGACTCATACAGAAGGAAGAGTTATTTGTCCCCAGGGACCAGATGACTTCTTGTCGAGGGCATGTAGCAGACAAGTGTCAAGTGGCTGCCCCTCATACTGCCCACTTTGAAACTCCAGGGAACTGGTCCCAGCTCTGGAGCGTCCATG
Source organism: Orycteropus afer afer (assembly GCF_000298275.1). NCBI lineage: Eukaryota > Metazoa > Chordata > Mammalia > Tubulidentata > Orycteropodidae > Orycteropus > Orycteropus afer. Next base: position 6,139,598 of record NW_006921665.1, on the reverse strand, counting down.
TGAGGGAGTGTATGTAGAGAGACAAAGCCCACAATTCTCTGGCTCCCCAAAACACTGCAAGTTTATGACCCCACTTATGTGGAATATCTGCAATACACAAATGCATAGAGACAGAGAGCAAATGAGTTGTTTCCATGGGCTGAGGGAGGGGAGAGTAGGGAGTTGTTGCTTAATGGCTACACAATTTGTTTGGGTTGATGAGAAAATTTTGGGAACAAATAATAGTAATGTGAATATAATTAATGCTAATGAATTGTGCACTTAAATATGGTTAAACGGTCGGATTTTATGCTATATATATAGAGAGGGAGTCACAGTTTTCAAAAATGATAATGTAGAGAACACCACATGTATGTCCAGAGCAGGAGCAAAGTGGGCTTTCATGCCTGAAAGCCAGAGGCTGAGTGCTCTCTGGTTTACAAATGCAATGGGTGTTCCTCACATGTCAATGACTGTCCTTGCTGAGGACTAAACTCATGCCAGTTCTTGGAACACTTCCTCTGTAATTGTAATTGCACTATAATTGCTGCTGAACATGCCCCGTTCTCTTTCTCCGATCACTTTCTGTTCCCCCACAGGCTCTTTCATCCCTCTGGGTAGGGAAAGGACTTGAGATTTCCTGTAGCAACAGGTAATACCCAGGACTATGGACCCGCTCCCTGCTCCTGTATTGCCTGGCTCCCTGGGCTTCCAGTTCTTCAACCTGGCTCTTTGAGGAGCTAGGTATACCCTATGGCCCACTGTCTGCTACCATCAGCTTCTGCCTCCATTACTTGACACACTTGTGAAACTCTGAGAAGTGCTGTGGTTTCAGTCATGCACCTGTTTTGTACATTATTATGTAATTCAAAAGTATATAAATTACTTTTAGTGATTTAGGTGCTCAATGAATGTTAGTTGGATGAATGAATGCATTCATTCTACCTGCCCTAATACATACAAAGACAACTAAGGTACAGTCTTTGACATCTAGTCTTTTGAATGGAAAAATATGGGATATATAATGGCCATTCCTTGGAAGGAAGGTTGGGCAATCTACTTCCGTAGTGATACCTCCTCGGAAACCCAAGGAGGGGTCGCTATGAGTAAGGTCTGGCTCAATGGCACATAACAACAACAACACAATAGTTGAATGAATTTGAGATGTTTAATCTACCAATGGCGTCTTTATATCAGGAGTCCTACTTTTTTCATGTAGGCACAGTGTAGAAAGGGAAAAGGGGTCAGGGGTAAGGCTGGAAGGAAGAGGAGAAGGATAAGGAAAAGAAGGAAAGGAAATTTTTAAAAAGAGCCTATTGCCTCCAATTTTCCCTAGAGTTCCAATGCATTCTTTCTGGGATGTCACTCTGCACATTTAACTTTAACTTTTTTTTTTTTTTTTAAGAAAATAGGCAACATATTTTGACAATATGCTATTCGTATAGTTCAAAAGAATGATTTCTAATTGTAATATTACATGCACGGGGGCCTGACCAGTCAGAAACCCTAACACACTCTTTCCTTTTTGAACATACTTTACTCTCTGACTCACAGCTTCCCATACATGTTTAATTCCAACTAATTATGAAATATGGCACAAACATTGCCTAATTAATCCCCATGACAACATAAGGAAGCCCTGAAAAGTTCTGAGTAGTACCCATCCCCTAGGCATCACCAAGGCTTTATTTTTATTTTTATTTTTTTATTTTATTTTGATTTGGGTGAAGATTTACAGAGCAAATTCACTTTCCATACAGCAGTTCACATATACTTTGTCTCATGTCATTGAC
>NW_006921665.1:6114661-6135966 GCF_000298275.1 Orycteropus afer afer | reverse complement strand
TCTAGAGATAAGACCCTTGTCAGATATGTTATTACCAAATATTTTTTCCCAATCTGTAGGTTCTCTTTTGACTCTTTTGGAGAAGTCTTTGGAAGCACACACCAAGGCTTCATTTTTAATCTTTTGTTCTTTCTAGGCTTCCTCTGATCAGGATATCTTTCATTCTTCCCTCAAAAAAAGCAAAACAAAACAAAGAAACAAATAAATAAAAAGAGGAATGTGTTCTCCTTTCTTCTCCCTCCTCTCCCCCTCCCCTCCCCTCCTCTCCCATCCCCTCTCCTTCCTTCTCTTCCTTCCTTTCTTCCTCCTCTTCCATTGCCCATACCTCTTCCTTCTTCTTTCTCTTTCTCTAATATCAAAAGCAGAGATATTGGTCCTGGGTGTTGATTACCAGATTTGCCTACCTACATTTCAGCACCAAGGACACTTCCCTTGTTTTGGGTAATTGCTAGGGACAGTAGCTAAGGCACTTGACTGTTAACCAGAAGGCTGGTTGTTCAAACCCACCAGCCACTCCTCAGAAGAAAGGTTGGGCAATCTACTTCTGCAGTGATACCATCTCGGAAACCCAAGGAGGGGTCGCTATGAGTCGGGTCTGACTCGATGACACATAACAACAACAGGGACAGTCTGGGAGCTCTGGTGGCATAGTGACTAAGACTGCTAACTAGAAGGCTAGTGGTTCAAACCCACCAGCCACTTCTCAGAAGGAAGATTGGGCAATCTACTTCCATAGTGATACTGCCTCGGAAACCCAAGGAGGGATCGCTATGAGTCGGAGCCAACTCAACAGCACTGAGTTTTTTTTTTTAGGGACAGTCCAGTCCCTGGGTGATTCGGTTTGCCCTCAGCTCCTAACCTAGAGGTTGGCAGTTCAAATACACCCAGCAGTATCACAGAAGAAAGGGCTGGCAATTTGTTTCCATGAGGATTACAGCCAAGATTACCTTATGGAAGAGTTCTACTCTGTAACACCTAGATAGCATCACATTGAGTCAGAATCAACTCGGTGGCAATGAGTTTGGTTTTTCTTTGGTTTAGGGATAGTCTACCCTACTATAAATGAGAGCTTTGGTCTAAAAACTACCAAGAAAAATGTGCAGATAATAGTATCCCATCCAGAATTTAATTACAGCCTATTCTCCCTGAAAAAGCAAGGGAAAAAATCTCATTAAAAATATTCATACTAAGCAAATATCTAAGAAAATGTTCTCATTTAAAGTTTAAAATAAAAGACAAAGTATTGGCCAGGTGTCAGTGTCCTCAGAGAGTGTCACTGATACATACTCTTCTTTTCACAGATGAGGGGTCCCAGCTCACCAAGATGGTGGCACCTGGCTGGCGTCTGGGGATCAAGGATTGTTTTATGCTGACTAACCTTTTTTCTAAGGAGCTCTGATGGCATAGAGCCTAAAGCATTTGACTGATAACCAGAAGGCTGGTGGTTCAAACCCACCAGCCACACTGTGGAAGGAAGACTGGACAATCTACTTCCATAAAAATTTACTGCCTTGGAAACCCAAAGGGGAATTCAACTCAATGGCAGTGAGTTTGGTTTTTGTTTGTTTGTTTGTTTAGTTGGTTGGTTTTTGTTTTGTTTTGTTTTATGTTTGGATTCTTTCTTCTAAGCTTTGCTCAAATTTTAGGAAACCAGCTATATGTAGGAGCTCTGGTAGCATAGTGGCTAAAGCACTTGACTGCTAACCAGAAGGCTGGCGGTTCAAACCCACCAGCCACTCCTCGGAAGGAAGGTTGGGCAATCCTACTTCCGTAGTGATACTGCCTCGGAAACCCAAGGAGGGGTCGCTATGAGCTATATGCTAAATAATAATAATAATAATAATAATTTCACTCCTAAGAAGTTTTCCCTGTTGATAACTTTTTAAATAAGTAGACTTTTGAAAGAGTATCTCTTTAGGGATTTGTTATAAATTAACAACTTAAAAACTTTTTTATCCCATTCTCCCAACTCCCACCTCAGCCTTAATAAGATCAACAGTTCACATTTTTTTGAGCACCTTCTATAGTGCAAAAACTCTTCATTCATATCACATTAGTTCTCACAGTCACCCTGTAATGAGGGTATTATTATTATTATTTTTATAAGTAAGGCAAAAGAACTCACTGACTTGCCCAAGAGCACAGAGTTGAAAATGGTGAAGTAAGGGGTCTCATTTGTTCTGTTTGATTCCAAAGACCCTTCAACTTCCCCCCATGACCTCCCTAAAGCCATTAACTACATATGGACTGGTACATAAAATGGTCAGCTATGTATGAGTGAGAAAGAAAATATTATCTTTAAAATTGTCTGAAAGGAAAGGAGAATCAAAATTGCTCACTACAAAAAATCAGCTAAACACACACACAAAAAAGATAGTGTGGGAGAAAAAAAAGAGAGAAAGAAGGTATATGACACAGAAAACAAATACCAAAATGGCAGAAGTGAGTTCTTCTTTATCAGTAATTATATATCCAAGGGAATCTTGTTCAGTCATAGGGAGAAATAAAGTTCTGATACACACTTGACATGGATAAATTTTGAGAGTATTGTACTGGGTGAGATAAATCAGACAAGGAGGGGCAAGGATTGTATGAGCTCACTTAGGTGAAGTATTTAGAATAAGAAAAAGCATAAAGATGAAAGTAGATGGGTGGTTACCACCACTGAAGAGAGGGAGGGATGTGGAGTTATTGTTAGTGGATACTGATTTTCTGTTTCAGGTGATGAAAAAGTTTTGGAGGCAGAGGTTGATGGGGATTGTACAACATTGTTAATGTAATTGTTGTTGTTGTTAGCTGCCATCAAGTCAGCCCCCAACTCATGGAGACCCCATGCACAATATAAGGAAACACTGCCCAGTCCTGTGCCATCCCCATGACTGATTTTGGATTGAACATTGTGATCCATAGTGTTTTCATAGGCTGATTTTTGGAAGTAGATCACCAGGACTTTCTTCCTAGTCTGCCTTAGTCTGGAAGCTCCACTGAAACCTATTAAGTATCATGGCAACATGCAAATCTCCACCGGCAGAGAGGTGGTGGCTGAGTATGAAGTGCACTGGCTAGGAATTGAACTTGGGTCTTCTACATGGAAGGCAAAAATTTTCTTTGCCAACATCGTAACTCAAATGCATCAATTCTTGTGTGGTCTTCTTCACCATCCAGCTCTCACATGCATATGAGGCCTTTGAAAATGCTATGGCTTGGGACAGGTTCACGTTAGTCTTCAAAGTGAAATCTTTGCTCTTTAGCACGTTAAAGAGGTCTTTTGCAGCAGATTTGCCCAAAGTAATACATCGTTTGACTTCTTGACTGCTGCTTCCATGGATAGTCTACTCTACTACAAATTGTTGATTCTGGATCTAAATAAAATGAAATCCTTGACAACTTCAATCTTTTCTCTATTTATCATGATGTTGTTTATTGGCCAGTTGTGGGATTTTTGTTTCTTTATGTTGAGGTATAATCTATACTCAAGGCTGTAGTTTCTGATCTTCATCTGTAAGTGCTTCAAGTCTTCTTCACTTTCAGCAAGCAAGGTTGTGATATCTGCATATTGCAGATTCTTAATGAGTCTTTCTCCAATTCTGATGTCACATTCTTCTTCATATAGTCCTGTTTCTTGGATTATTTTCTCAGCACACAAATTGAATAAGTATGGTGAAAAGATTCAACCCTGATGCACACCTACCTTTCCTGATTTAAAAGCATGCAGTATCCCCTTGTTCTGTTTGAACAACTACCTCTTGGTCTATGTATAGGTTCCTCATGAGCACAATTAACTGTTTGGAATCCCTATTCTTTGAAATGTTATCCATAATTTGTTATGATTCACACAGTCAAATGCCTTTGCATATTGAATAAAACACAGGTAAACCTCTTTCTGGTATTCTTTGATTTCAACCAAGATCCATCTGCCATCAACAATGATATCCCTCATTCCACATCCTATTCTGAATCTGGTTTGATCTCTGTCAGTTCTCTGTCAATGTACTGTTGCAATCATTTTTTAATTATCTTCAGAAAAATTTTACCTGCAGATGATTTTAATGATATTCTATGATAATTTCCACATTATGTTGGATCACTTTTCTTTGGAATGGGCACAAATATAGATCTCTTCCAGTTGGTTGGCTAGGTAGCTGTTTTTCAAACTTCTTTTTTTAAAAACTTTTTATTGTAATTTGTGTGAAAGTTTGCAGAGCAAATTGGTTTTCCATTGAACAATTCATACTCATTTTGTTTCATGACATTGATTACAATCCTCACAATGTAAGAGCACTCCTCCCCTGTCCTTCCTGTGGTTACCCTTTCCCTTTGTCCTTCTTTCCTATCCATTCCTGCGTTCTGAGCTTTATCCCTGGGCACATGCTGCCCTTTTGATCTTTTGTAATTGATTGTTCTAAGGAATGCTTACTTCTCTGGTGTTATTATTCACTTCATAGATCTGTCTATTATTTGGCTGAAAGTTGAGCCACAAAAGTGAGTTTAGTTCCAGGCTTAAAAGGTGACTAAGGGCATTCTGCCAGTCTCTACCAGACCAGTAAGCCTGGTCGTTTTTTTATGATTTTGAGTTTTATTACACATTTTTCTCCCACTCTATCCAGGATTTCCAATTTTGATCCCTTTCAGGGTGGTTGGCAGTGATATCCAGACACCATCTAGTTCTGATCTCAGGGTTGTGGAGGCTGAGCCCACTAGTCCCTTGGACTATTTGTTTCCATGCTTCTTTGATTTTCTTCACTCTTCTTTGCTCCATACAAGAGACCAATAGTTGCATCTTAGATGGCCACTCATTACCTTAATACCCCAGTCACTAGTCACCAAACTACTCACCAAAGTAGATGAAGAACAATGTTTTTGTATACTGTGTTATGTCAATTGACCTTGATGGACTATGGTTCTGCAACCACTGGCCCAGCAACTCACTCTCTCAAGGTGTTTGGTTAGGCTAAGATGTTATCATAACTTTTCCCTCTGTTAGCTCTAATATGTATGTGGTGTGTATGTGTGTGTGTGTGTGTGTGTGTATATATATATATATATATAATGTGTCAGCAGGGTCAGGTTCTTGAAGACTCTAGAGGAGTAATTGTTCTTTGTCTCTTTCTAGCTTATAATGCTGCTGGCAATCCTTGGTGCTCCTTGGCTTATAGCTGCACCACTTCAATCTCTGCCTCCATCTTCACATGGCCTTCTCCCCTGTGAATATGGTTCTATGTCCAAATTTTTCTCTTCTTTATAAGACAACACCCTAATGGCTTCATCCTAACTTGATTATATCTGCAAAAGACTCTATTTCCAAATAGGGTCATATTCACAGGTACCAAGGTTAGGACTTGGACACGTCTTCTGAGGGACAAATTAAACCCACAACAAAGTTCATTAGAATTATGACTTGGGAAATGAAGGGAGGGAAATGCATCAATTTTTTTGGAAAAAAAAAAAAAGAGTAGGGAAGGCAACAGAGAAAGTTACAATGAGGAGAACTTCAGGGGTGATGGAGGAAAAATCCAGGGGCTTGGGTGGGGAAGGGGTGACACACGTTAACCGATAGAATATAAACCCTCTCCCCAACACACATACATACACACACCAAGAATCCTCAGAAACCATGAGATGGGGACTACATTAAAAAAAAAAAGTTTCCAAACTATGGTTTTAGATAACATTTTCTGAAGGCTTTGGTCAAAATATGACTATATTGCTTGGGGAAAAAATGAACAAACTCACACCATCGAGTTGATTCCAACTCATAGTGACTCTATAGGACAGAGTAGAAGCTCACCACAGAGTTTCCAAGACTGTAAATCTTTACAGAAGCAAATTGCCTCATCTTTCTTCCACACAGCAGCTGGAACACAAAATAACCATCAAATACACTGAATAGTTGCTCATATTAGACAATAACCACCTATATGAAGAATGGCTCTGTCTGGTGATATTAATGCAAACATAAATTCTGGAGATAAAAAATGAATTTACAAATTAAAATTAGATTTGGTCCCCAGTAAGAGACTGGGGCGGGGGCTTACAAAGTTATAAGTCTGTTATTGTTATGTGAGAATTTGAATTCAGGTATCCAGTACCAGTATGGCTTCTCCATCACTATCTAGGACCTAGGCTGCACCCAATTTCCTATTCTGCCTTTTCTAAGTTATGGCCCTTGTCCTTATGGTCTAAAATGGAGCACCAGTCATCATGTCTTCATTGCATGTCTTCACTGCTGCTTCTTAAAGAAAGTCCTTAGATGGTGCCTCATTGCTTACCCTTCTGCTTACATCCTGACAAATGGGCAAAAAATTAGTCATAAGACTACACCTATCAGTAAGTTCGGTTGTTTGCCATGGAGTTCCAATTCATAGTGTTCCTATAGCACAAAGCAAAACTGCCTGATAGTCCTAAACTATAATCATTATGGGAGAAGAGCACCCTGTCTTTTCTCCCACAGAGTGCCTGGTGGGTTTGAACTGCAAACATTTTAATAATCAGCCTAGCAGCCAACCACTTAACTGTTTTACCAGCAAGGTGGCTTTTATTAAAAGAAAGGCTGTTCAATTTTAATTTCAGGCAGTTATTACCCACTGGAAATCAAGAGTTGTAAGAGGAAATAATGGCTTTGGGGGCAGGCAACTGTAATGGCTAATGTTGTATGTCAATTTGACTAGTCTATAAAACCCAGTTATTCAATCAAACATGAATCAAAGTGTTGCTATGAAGGTATTTTGTAGATGTGGGTAACATTTGCAATCAGTTGACTTTAAGACAAGGCCTTAATGGAAAAAACTGAGATTTCCCAGAAAAGAAGAAATTCTGCCTCAAGATAGCAGCATTAACTCCAGCCACATTTCCAGCCTGTCAGACTGCCCTATGGATTTCAGACTTGCCAGCTCCCACAATTGTTTGAGCTAATTCCTAAAAAGCAATCTCTCTAGATATAGAGATAGATATATGCTGATGTTGTATGCCATCAAATAAAAATTTCTGGTGGCTGTATTGCTTTTGATTTTTGTAGATTTTAATTGAGTCACTAATCTTATTTTGCCTATAGCATTGAAGCAAATCTAATGAAGCCAGAAGGAAATGTTAGAAAAGCCATACATGCTAGGCTATGTTGTTGTTGTTATGTGCTGTCAAGTCGGACCCGACCCATAGCGACCCCTCCTTGGGTTTCCGAGGCAGTATCACTACGGAAGTAGGATTGCCCAATCTTCCTTCCGAGGAGTGGCTGGTGGGTTTGAACCACCAGCCTTCTGGTTAGCAGTCAAGTGCCTTAGCCACTATGCTACCAGAGCTCCTATAGTGCTGCATAAATGGTAGAATTGGGAAAAAGCAAAAGTCACCACTCAGACAGTGCTCATTGTATGATCAATATTTCCAGATGGCCATGACTTACAGGGTTCTAATGATGGTGGAGTAGGAGCCCTGGTGGTGCAATGGTTAAAGCACTTGGCTGCTAACTGAAAATTTAACAGTTCAAACCCACTAACTGCTCTATGGGAGAAAAATGTGGTGATCTGCTTCCATAAAGATTCACAGCCCTGGATACCCTATTAGGCAGCTCTACTCTGTCCTATAGGGTCACTATGAGTAAGAATCAATTTGATGGCAATGGGTTTGGGTTTTGGAATAATGATGATGGTCATGGTGGTGGTGATAATGGTGGTGATGAGTGATGGTCGTGGTTATGGTGGTAGTGATGGCCATAGTGGTAGTTGGGTGATGGTGGGCATTGTGGTGGTCATGGTAGTGGTGGTGGGCATGGTGGTAATGAGCACAGCCATGGTGGTGGGATAAGCATAGTGATGGTGGTCATGGCCATAGTCATGGTTATGGTGAATGTGGTGGGTATGGTAGTGATTCCCTTAGTTTTTCAAGTAACCTTTATCTTGGTTACTTACCACTTTTTGGTTTTGCATCTGCTGTATTTTCAGCAAAATCACCAATTTTTAATTTCACTTCCATTTCAATCAAAGTCACACAGATCCACAAAAAGTAAATGGAATTAACCAAGATGGTGTTACTGTTGTCAGAAACAGTCTTGATAATGTGGCTGTGACTCCTGGGCCTTGCCTAATAGATTAGCAAGTAATTGGCCCAGTGTAAGAAGTATGAAGTTTAAATTGATTTACAAATTAATAATAACAGAATAGCAAAAATGATGGCTTAGTCAGACACACCACATTGTCCTTCTACAGCAAAGATCTGAGAAATTAAGTTAGATATCGAAGACAGTCCCGGAACCCTGAGCATCAAATGAAAAGATGAAGAGCTAGATTGAACATTGATTGGAAACTAAAAACAGTCAACAATGCTTGTCCAACCCACCCTCAACTGCCCCACATGACAAATGAACAAAGACCCATGTTCACACATTCAGCCGCTATCCCACGTCCCAGAGATAGGTGGCAAGTGCTCCAATGCTACCAGAGTACCACACTCATCCCAGCTGCCCAGATACATCAAAACAAAACATAACACAAAACTGGGACTCAGCAAACACCCTTACAATTAATAAATACATATAATAACACCTTAATGCCTCAGAAACAACAGACAATATCAAATCATCTAAAGAAGCAGGACAAGACAGCTCCAGTAAGTAACCAAGATAAAGAACCAGGAAACCAGCCTGAGGAAGAAATGGTAATGAATCTATCTGATAAAGAAGTCAAAAGATTTATATAGAAAGACTTCCAAGAGATCAAGGAAAACACAGACAAAATTCTGCAAGAATTCAGGAAGAACAATACTAGGACAAAATGACAAAATAAATAGACAATGAGAAAGTATTTAAAAAAAAAAAAAAAAGCAACTAGAAATCCAGAAGATAATCACTGAAATTTCAGAAATAGATATGCATTAGAAGGACAAAGGAGTAGAATTAAATCAATGTCAGAATCAGTGAAATAGAGAACAAATTCCTTGATATCACTCTATTAGAGAAATGACCAGAAGAAAAAGAATGAAGAAAAATTAAGAAAGGCTAAGAGTTATATGGGGCACTATCAAGTGGAATAATTTACACATGATCAGAATTCCAGAACAGGAAGAGAACAATAAAAGCACAGAGAAAATTTTGAAGATTTTCTGCCAGAATATTTCCCTACTGTCATGAAAAACAAGAAGATATCCATTCAAGAAGCTCAGCAAACCTCAAATAGGATAGACCAAAAGAAAATCACCAAGACATATCATAATCAAGCTTTCCAAAACCAAAGGCAAAGAAAGAATCCTGACAGCAGCTCAGAAAAAAATGAAATGTTACCTACAAGGAGAAACAATAAGACTAAGCTCTGATTTCTCAACAGAAAGTATGCAGCAAGGAGGCAATGGGATGACATATATATAACCCTGAAAGGAAAAAAAAATTGCCAATCAAGAATTATATATCCAGCAAAACTGCCCATTAAATATGATGGTGAAATTAGGACATTTCCATATAAATAGAAATTAAGGGAATTTGTAAAAACTAGGCCAACCTTACAAGAAATAGTAAAGGAAATTCGTCAGACAGAGAACAAATAATGTCTGACAACCTGAGATTAAGACAGACAATATCACTTACAAAACAACCAAGATAAAGAATTTTCAAAAATAAAATAAAACTACCAGATTGAAAATAGGGAACTAGAGATGTCAATCTATAAACGATGACAACTTCAAAAGAAAGAAGGAATAAATAATGTAGTTACAGAACTTCCTTATGGAAAGGAAGTCAAGGCTATATGGAGATAGAACAAATTTCTTTAAACTTAGGAAGATAAAAGTAAATTTCAGGGCTCTGATAGCATAATGGCTAAAGCACTTGACTGCTAACCAGAAGGCTGGTGGTTCAAACCCACCAGCCACTCCTCGGAAGGAAAGTTGGGCAATCCTACTTCCGTAGTGATACTGCCTCGGAAACCCAAGGAGGGGTCACTATGAGTCGGGGCCGACTCGATGGCACATAACAAAAACAACAAAGAAAATTAATACAACTTTTCACCAAAATAAAAAAGAAAATCATAAAGACTCAATAAACACAAAATCAACAGCAACAAAGGGAATGAAAAGGAAATCTATGAGCAAAAAGAACTCAGCACAGAAGTGTATAGAACAAAGAAATCATCAGCACCATTTTAAAAAAAGCACAACAAAATGACATCAGTACATTCATACCTACTGTAAATCACAATGAATGTAAATGGAGCAAATGCACCAGTCAAGAGACAGAGAGTGGCACAATGAATAAGAAAACGTGACCCATCAACACGCTGTTTACAAGAGACACACCTTAGACATTACAATAAAAATAAGCTAAAAATCAAAGGATTATATATACATATATAATTTTATATATATATAAAGCAAACAACAATCTAAAAAGAACAAGAGTGGCAATGTTAATCTCTGATAAAACAAACTTTAAGGAAAAAACTAACATAAGAGACAAGGAAGAGCATACACAATGATTAAACTGTCAATCTAACAAGAAGACATAACCATAATAAATATCTTTGCACCCAATGAAATAATTCCAAAGTACATAAAACAAACTAACAGAAATGAATATAGAAATAGAAAACTCCACAATAATAGCAGACTTCAACACATCACTTTCATATGTGTGTGTGCGTGCATGTGTGTGTAATATTTTAATTGTGATTTGGGAGTTTACAGAGCAAATTGTTTTTCTTTCAACAATCTATATACATTCTGTTTTGTGACATTCACTGCAATCCCCACAATGCAACAGCACATTTCACACTTCCTCCCCACATACACTCCTTCCCTTTATCCTTCCTTCCCATTCTCTTCAGTCTTCCTAGCTCTATCCCTGGGCAAATGTTGCCCTTTTGGTCTTATATAGTTAATTGTTCTGAGTGTATACCTCCTGGTGTTACTGTTCACATTACACGCCTTTACATAGATTGGCTAAAATTTGAGCCACAGGGGTAGAGTTCAGTTCCCAGCTTAAAGGGTGTCTAAGAATTGTAATCTCAGGGGTTCTACCAGTCTTCATCTGACCAATAAGACTGGTCTTTTTTTTTTTTTTTTTTTTTTAATAATTTTGAGTTTATTCCAATTTTTCTCCCACTCTATCTGGGACCTCTTATTGTGATCCTTTTCAGAGCAGTCAGCATTGATAGCTGGGTATTATCTAGTTCTTCTGGTCTCAAGGTCATGGAGGCTGGGATTCACATGGTCCATTAGTCCTTTGGATTGTTTCCATGCATCTTTGATTTTCTTCACAGTTCTTTGCTCCAGATAGGGAGAGACCAATAGTTGCACTTTAAATGGCTGCTCACAAGTTTTTAAGACCCCAGTCACTAATCACCAAAGTAGGATGTAGAACTTTGTCTTTGTGGACTATGTTATGCCAAATGACCTTAGTGTCCCCAAGATGATGGTCTTGAGTCTCCATGCCTGTGACTCATTCCTTTGAGGTGTTTAGTTATGGCTAATAACTTTGCCCCCTGTATGCTCTTCTATATTCATGGATATGTATGCAGCATACATAAATACTTAGGTAGAAATATTCTCTGTCAAACCTATATATATTCATAGATGTAATCCCATTCACCTCCCACCCCTGTGAAGCTTGAGTGTTTATGTATCCACTTGTAGATTATTGTTATTACAGTTATTGCATGATTATGTATGTAATAGTATTCCCCTTTGTTGCCTTTAACTCTTGTGCTTCTCCCTGTGTTTTCCACTGACTTGGTCATTTTGTGCTAAACTCCCCATGATTGTATATTGCCTTTCCCTTCACCCAAGTTAATACGTATCTATCCTCTAGTTAATAATTTATCCTCCCATTCCCTCCCAACCCTGGTCCTCAAAGAATGTTTCTTTCTGTTGTAAACCTTTTCTTAACTTTTTACAGCAGTGTTCTCATACAATATTTGTCCTTTTGTGATTGACTAATTTCACTCAGCATAATGTCCTCTAGGTTCATCCATGTTATGAAGTGTTTTGTAGATTCATGGTTATTCTTAAATGTTGTGCAGTATTCCATTGTGTGTATGTACCATAGTTTGTTTGCACATTCACCTGCTGATGAGCATTTAAGTTGTTTCTATCTTTTTGCTATTGTGAATAATGCTGTGATGAACACGGTTTTGCATATATCTGTTCATGTCATGGCTCTTATTTGTCTAGTATATACCTAGAAGTATGATTGATGGATCATGTGGTATTTCTATTTCTAACTTCTTAAGGAAGTGCCATACAGTTTTCCACAGTGGTTGTACTATTTTATAGTCCCACTAGCAGTGTACAAGGGTTCCAGTCTCTCCATACCCTTGCCAAAATTTGTTATTTTCTTTTTTCTCCAAACTATGTTATTAATACTTGGGTGAGATGATATCTCATTGTTATTTTGATTTGCATGTCTCTAATGGGTAATGATCATGACCATTTCTTCATGTGTTTATTAGCTGCCTGAATATATTCTTTGGTGAAGTGTCTGTTTATGTCCTCTGCTTATTTTTTAATTGGATTGTTTGTCTTTTTGTTGTTGAAGTGTTGAAGTTTTCTATAAATTTTAGAACTTAGTCCCTTGTCCAATATATCACTGCCAATTTTTTTCCTAGTTTGCAGATTCTCTTTTTACTCTTTTGATGAAATCTTTTGATGTACATAAATGCTTAATTTTTAGGAAGTCCCAGTCATCTAATTTGTCTTCTGCTGTTTGTGGATTTTTAGTTATGTTTGATAGTGTTATTTATGCCATGTATTAGGGTCCCTAAGTTTTCCTTGATTTTTTCTTTGATGATTTTAACACATTACTTTTGATGAAGGACAAAACAACTAAGAACACACAGTACACATTCTTTTCCAGCACACATGTATAATTCTCCAGAATAGACCATCAAAGCAAGCATCAATAAATTCAAAAACATCAAAATAATACCAAGAATCTTCTCAGATCCCAATACTATAAAATAGAAATCAGTGACAGGAGAAGAAAGAGAAAAATCAAATACATGGAATCTGAGTAATGCTCTGCTTAAAAACCACTGGGTAGAAGAAGAAGAAATAATAATAATAATAATAAATTGCTGCAATCAAATGAAAATAAAACTAACACAGACTAAGTTTAAAATTTGAACAGACCCATGACAAAAGAAATTGAACAGGTCATAAAAAAAGAAAAAACTACCACGCAAACAAAAGTCTTGGTACAGATGACTTCACTGGAAAATTCTACCAAATATTTAGAGAAGAGCTGACAACAATTCTACTAACACTATTCCAGAACATAGAAAAGGATGGAATGCTCCCAAATTCATTCTATGAATCAAGCGTAACCCTGATACCAAAGCCAGGCAAAGATACCACTAAAAAAGAAAATTATAGACCAATATCCCTCATAAATAACCAAAAACAAAAAAAACAAAAAAAACTCACCGCCATCAAGTTGATTCTGACTCATAGTGAACTCTTTTGGGTTTCCAAGGCTATAAATCTTTATGGAAGTAGATTAACCAGTCTTTCTTCTGCAGAGTGGCTGGTGGCTTTGAACCACCAACCTCCTGGTTAACAGTCTAATGCCTTAGGCACTGCACCACCAGAGCTCCTTATCCCTCATGAATATAGATGCAAAAGTTCTCAACAAAATCCTAGCTAATGGAATCCAACACCATATCAGAAAAATAAAAAAATAAAAAAATCATGACCAAATGGGGTACATGCAAGGATGGGTCAACATTAGAAAAAACAATCAATTCAGTCTACCACATAAATAAAATAAAAGAATCACATATCATATTAATCAATACAGAAAGTGCATTTGATAAAATCCTACACCCTTTCCTGGTAGAAACGCTCAGCAAAATAGGAATAGAAGGGAAATTCCTCAACATATTCAAAGACATGTACACAAAACCAATGGCCAACATTATTCTAAATGGAGAGAGACTAAAAGCATTCCCCTTGAAAACAAGAACCAGATAAGGCTGCCCTTTATCACCACTCCCATTCAACACTGTAATGAAAGTACTAGGCAGAGCATTCAGGCAAGAAGAGGAAATAAAAGGCATACAAATTGGTAAGGAAGAAGTTAAACTATCCCAATTTACAGATGATGTTTGTAAACATAGAAAATCTCAGAGATTCTACTAGAAAGCTATTGGAACTAATAGGAGGATTCAGCAAAGTGGCAGGATGCAAGATCAACATACAAAAATTAGATGTCTCTACATGAAAAAAGAGGACTCTGAAGAGGAAATCAGGAAAACAATACCATTTATGATAGCCACCAAAAGATGAAATATTTAGCAGTAAACCTAACCATGAATGTAAAAATCTTATACAAAGAAAACTACAAAATACTACTGCAAGAAACCAAAAGAGATATACATAAATGAAAGAACATACCATGCTCATGGATAGGAAGACTTAACATTGTGAAAATGTCAATACTGCCCATAGAGATTCTTAATTCTCTACTGCTGCTATAACAGAAATACCACAAGTGGATAGCTTTAACAAACAGGAATTTATTCTCTTACAGTTTAGGAGGCTAGAAGTCCAAATTCAGAGTGCCAGCTCTAGGAACTGGGTGAAGGCCCCTCAACCTTGGGCTTCAGCTCCATTTCTTGTTCCAGGCCCACTGGAGCTAGAGGCTTCTCCTAACTCATGCAGCTACTGGCTGCTGAGGCTGGCAAACCCAAGATTGGCATATAAAACGGCACAATCCCAAGATCCACAAGCAACAAGGCAGGCCACTGGTTCAAGCTCAGGAACTAGAGATGAAGACTCGGCCAAATGCAGGATCCAAAATGTGCCAAAAACCTAGAGACCTTTCCTAACGCTTCTTCATATATAATGGAAGCAGGCCACACCCCTAAGGTAAATCCCTTAACTACTCCTCAACTACTTAGCTACTCACAGTAGATTCCACCATGTAGATGATTACAATTGCATCATGGGGGATAATTACATTCACCTGCCAAGCCACTCAAAACTACAGCCCAGTCAAGCTAACAACACAACCTTAACTACCGCAGAGATCTATAGATATAATGCAATTCTGACCCACACTCCATCAACATTCTTAAAGAGATGGAAAAACTAATCACCAACTTTATATAGAAAGGGAAGAGACCCTGGAGAAGCAAAGCACTACTGAAGAAGAATGAAGTAGAAGACCTCACACTTCCCTATCTCAGAACCTACTATACAGCCACGGTAGTCAAAACAGCCTGGGACTGGTACAACAACAGACATATAGACCAAGGGAATAGAATTGAGAACCCAAAAGTAAATCCATCCACATATGGATAACTGATCTTTGACAAAAGGCCAAAGCCCATCAAATTGGAAAGAGAGAGTCTCTTTAACAAATGGTGCTGGCAAAACTGGATCCTCTTGCAGAATAATGAAGAGGATTCATACCTCACACCATATACAAAAACTAATTCAAAATAGATCAAAGACCTAAACCTGAAACTTAAAGCTATGAAGCTTGTCAAAGAAAAAATAGGGGGAAACTTAGGGGCCCTAATTTAAGCATAAATAGTCTATCAACATAGAGCCTGATGGAACCACTGAGACTATGACCCTTAGCTGCCCTTCAGGTCTGCAATTGGACCCACTCCTGTGGCTTCCAGCCAAACAAAAAACAGGCATATTAGGTGAACATTTACACTAGGTAGATACACTCCTTGGAAAGAACAATCATAGGAGAATAGAAGGGCTGTTTATGCACAGGGAGACAGCTCAGGGGCAGGAGTGCATAGAGGAAAGGACACAGGGAAGAGGTAATTATGTGGAAGAAGTGGGAGGGGAGCTGTTGTACTGTGGTAAATTGTAGTCAATGTCATAAGATAAAGTGTATGTGAACTGCTGTATGGAAAGTGAATTTGCTCTGTAAACTTTCACCCAAATCACAATTAAAAAAAAAAAAAAAAGATCATACCCCAAAAAAAAAAAGTCTATCAACATAACTAAGAATTCACAAAGAACAGACTAACAATATAATTTGGATGTCCTAAAAGTTAAACCTCGGAAACCCAAGGAGGGGTTGCTATGAGTTGGGTCCGACTTGATGGCACATAACAACAACAACAACAAGAGTTAAACAAAAATTAAATACATGCATCAAAAGACTTCTCCAAAAGAGTAAAAAGAAAACCTACAGACTTAGAAAATATTTTAGTAACAACATATCTGACAAGGATTACTCTAAAATTTATAGAAAATTTCAACACTTCAACAACAAAAAAACAAACAATCCAATTTAAAAATGAGCAAAGGACATGAATAAATACTTTACTAAGAAAGACATTCAGGTGGCCAACAAATACATAGCAGATGCCATTAAAGAGATGCAAATTAAAATAACAATGAGATATCATCTCACCCTGACAATAATAGCAATAATCAATAAAACAAAACAATAAATTCTGGTTATGGTGTGGGGAGATTGGAACTCTCGCACACTGCTGGTGGGATTGTAAAATGGTACAACCACTGTGGAAAATGGTATGATATTTCCTTAATCTGTTAGCAATAGAGATGACATGTGATCTAGCAATCCCTCTACTAGGTATATATCTTAGAGAAATAAGAGCCACCACATGAACAGATATGTGTACTCCCATGTTCATCACAGCATTATTCACAACAGCAAAAGATGGAAACAACCTAAGTACCCATCAGTGGATGAATGGACAAACTATGGTACATACACACAATGGAATACTACACAACATTAAATAGTGATGAATCTGTGACACATTGAACAACATGGATGAATGTGGAGGATATTATGCTGAGGGAAATAAGTTAATTACAAAGGGACAATATTGTATGAGACAACTATTATAAAAAGTCAAGAAAAGGTTTAAACACAGAAAGAAACATTCTTTGATGGTTACCAGGGATGGAAGTTGAAGGGAGGGAAAATCATTAACTAGAGAATACACATGTATTAACTTGGGTGAAGTGAGGGGCAATACATGACAAGGGGGAGGTCAGCATAAGATGACCAAGGCAAAGGAAGACACTGGGAGGTACACAGAGTAAAAAGCAACAGTGGTACATACTATTACATGGACAATCCTACAATAATAGTCATAACAAATAATAATTTATGAGTGGATACATAGGTCAATATGTAAGCTGAACAAATGTGGGATTGTACAAGGAAGTAAACCCACGAACATATATAGGTGTGTTGTTGTTGTTATGTGCCGTTGAGTCGGACTCGACTCACAGTGGTCCCTCCTTGGGTTTCCGAGGTATCACTACAGAAGTAGATTACCCCATCTTCCTTCCGAGGAGTGGCTGGTGGGTTTGAACCGCCAGCCTTCTGGTTAGCAGCCAAGTGCCTTGGGCACTATGCTACCAGAGCTCCCATATATATATAGGTGTAGCAGAGGATATTTACACATATGTATTTGTATGTACTGCTAATATATCCAGGTATACAGTAGAGCATATAGGGCACAAAATTATGCAAACTTCTTAGCTATAACCAAACAACTTGAGGGACCAAGTTGTTGAGCTGGAGGGCTTAGAGCCATAGTCTCCGGGGACATCTGTTGTTGTTGTTGTTATTATTGTTAGGTGCTATCAAGCTGGCTCTGACTCAGAGCAACCCTAAATACAACAGAATGAAACACTGCCTGGTCTTTCACCAGCCTCACAATCCTTACTACACCTGAGCCCATTGTTGCAGCCACTTAACATCCATTGCATTGAGGGTCTTTCCATTTTTCACTGACCCTTCACTGTCCCAAGCATGATATCCTTCTCCAGGGAATGGTCCCTTCTGACAACATGACCAAAGTAGATGAGATGAAGTCTGGCCATTCTCAATTCCATGGAGCATTCTGGCTGTACTTCTTCCAGGGCAGATTTGTTAGTTCTTCTGGCAGTCCATGGTACTTTCAGTATTCTTCACCAACACCACAACTCAAAAGCATCAACTCTCCTTTGGTGTTCCTTATTCATTGTCCAGCTCTCACAGGCATATGAAGCAATTGAAAATACCATGGCTTGGGTTAGGGGCACCTTAGTCTTTGAAGTGACGTCTTTGCTCTTTAGCATTTGAAAGAGATCTTTTGCAGACTCCCCCAGTGCAATACGTCATCTAATGTCTTGACTGCTGCTCCCATTGGTGTTGATTGTGGAACCAAGTAATATGAAATCTTTGACAACTTCAATCTTTTCTCTACTTATTGTGATGCTGTAGATAGATAAGCAGACAGACAGACAGACAGATAGATGGATGGATAGATAGATAGATAGATAGATAGATAGATAGATAGATATAGACAGACCAAGATAGTCATAAAAACAGACCATCAAACCCTGCCTCAAAGGCATCCCAGTGTTGAATCAAATTGATAATAATCCAGAGGAACTTGTTGATTTTATCCCACACTTAGAAACACCACAAAAGAACAACAACAACAAAAAAAAAACCCTCAAGATTTTTAGGAACTTCCGAATAAAACTAGTCATCATTTTTGGAAACTAGGCATTTCTGCATGGACCCCCTCCCCATTCCTTGCAGGGGTGGTTTTACTAACCAAAGGAGTTTCCACAACAATTAAGAAGACATATTGCCAAAATAAGTTAATTGTAATAAACAATATTTATTTTCATTTGTTTAGAGTCATTAAAATAAAATAATTGTAAGTCAATCATACAGTCAGTTAAGGGCTTGGCTGCTAACCAAAAGTTTGGTAGTTTGAACCCACCAGCGGCTCTACCGGGAGAAGGACCCGGCCATCTACTTCTGTAAAGATTACAGCCAAGAAAACCCTATGGAGCAGTTCCACTGTGTCACAGGGCTCACTATGAGTTGGAATTGACTCTACAGCACCTAATAGTCACAAAAAACACAAATACTGTATGATCTCACTTCTATGAAATAAGCAAATATATAGAAACCAAAGATTATTAGTGGTGACCAGAGGTGGGAGCTCTGGTAGCATAGTGGCTAAGGCACTTGACTGCTCACCAGATGGCTGGCGGTTCAAACCCATCAGCCACTCCTTGGAAGGAAGGTTGGGCAAGCCTACTTCCATAGTGATACTGCCTCGGAAACCCAAGGAGGGGTCGCTATGAGTCAGGGCTGACTCAACGGCACAGAACAACAACAGAGGTGGGAGGGAGGGAGGAAATGGGGAGTTTATGCTTAGGGGGCATTAAGTTTATTTTAATGGTGGTGAAATAATTTGGAAAAGGAGAGCAAGAATGGGTGCACAACTTGAAGAATGTAACCGATGTCACTGAGTTGTACATGTAGAAATTATTGAGACATTTTGTTATGTAAACTTTTACCACAATAAAAAAATAAACAAAATAAAATAATAGGGTAAGATATTTTCAAACAATTAAAACAACCTATGTCTCACCCATTTATGCTTCCTTCCCATGAGTTGAGGATTGAAATCAGACTCCATTCCTATCATTACTTGTAGTCCATAGGACACATTTGTAGTCATTCCAGCTCATTCACACAGAATTGGAAGGAACTGCTGTGAATTTTACAGAAGTCACTGCTCTGTGACAAAGTTCACGGCTCCTGGCACCACCTGCCTCTGATTCCCACCAGAAGCCATCATTCCTGATTAAAGCAAACACTGTCAATTCGACCATGGCCCAGACCATTCCAGTCCCCTCTGAAAACATTGCCAAAACAGATTTCTGATTGGGTCACATTAGGTCATAGTATCCAAGGGTGGACAAAATGTAGTAAAATTTTTATGGGCCACTTGAGACATATTGGATCGGTGTGGAACAAGCACTGTTCAAAAGAGCACAGTTGGCATCAAGTTCTTTCACAAAGTCCTCAGCATATGGAAACTTCCCTAACATTTCTCTTGCCTCCTCTGTAGCCTGGCCCCCACCCCCACCACTCTTCTTGTCAGAAAGTCCGGACAGGGAGGCCTATTCTTTTTCAGCTTAATGCATCAGAAGCAACAAAGGAAACTTCAAACTGAGTCTCTCTCCTTTGTTAAAAACCCTGAGAGCTCTTGAAGGAAGAGTGAGTGGATGTCAGAGGACAGGATCAAGAGTGGACAGTGGCCTTTTCAGAAGCATGCCATCTTTATCAAATGCCTATCAGCCTCCAACAAGTATGAATTAATTTTGAAGAATTATATATACAAAAAAAAAAAAAAAAAAAGTGACCATGTGTTCCCACCCCGCTTCCCCTCAGGAAATTGTCAATGTGCTCAGCTATTTGAGTCCACCCAAATCAAAAGGCCTGTCGATCTGTTGTTGTAGTTGTTAGGTGCTGCCGAGTCAGCTCCGACTCATAGTAATCCTATGTACAACAGAACAAAACACTGCCCAGTGTGCGTCATCCTCACAATCCTTGCTATACCTGAGCCCAATGTTGCAATCCATCTTGCTGAGGGTCTTCCCCTTTTTCACTGACCCTCTACTTTGCCAAGCACGATATCTGTCTCCAAGGAATGGTCCCTTCTGACAACATGACCAAAGTAGATGAGACAAAGTCTGGCCATTCTTGTTTCCAATTAGCATTCCTGCTACACTTTTTCCAGGACAGATTTATTTGTTCTTCTGACAGCTCATAGTATTTTCAGTATTCTTTGCCGACAGCACAATTCAAAAGCATCAACTTTTCTGTGGTCATCCTTCTTCACTGTACAGCTTTCACATGTGTATGAGGCTATTGAAAATACTACAGCTTGGGTTAGGCACACCTTAGTCCCCAGAATGACAGCTTTGCTCTTCAACACTTTAAAGAGGTCTCCTGCAGTCTATTTGTCCAGTGCAATATAAAGTATGATTTTATTTTTCCATTTGCCTGATCATTTAATTAATTAATTTATTTTATTTATTGTGATTTGCGTGAAGATTTACAGAGCAAATTCACTTTCCATACAGCAGTTCACATATACTTTGTTGCATTAAATTGACCACAGTTTACCACAATGCAACAGCTTCCCTCCCGCTTGCTCCCCATAGTTACCTCTTCCCAGTGTCCATCCCTCCATATTCTCCTGCCCCCTGAGCTGTCTCCCTGTGCATAATAAGTAGGCCTTCCTTCTCCCATGATTGTTCTCTTCAGGGCGTGTGTCTACTTGAGGTAAATGTTTAACTCACATGCCTGTACTTTGTTTGCCTGGAAACAATTCCAGACCTGAAGGGCAGCTTGGGGCCATAGTCTCAGTGGCTCTGTCAGGCTCTATTGGACCAGAAAAACTGGTCCCCACCACCTTTTTTTTTCCCCCTCCAAATGATTTTGAGTTTTGTTCCACATTGTTCTCCCTCTCTATCCAGGATCTCCTACATCCCTTCCAAGTGGATGACAGTGGTAGCCAGGCACC